>NW_024425563.1:28119100-28225408 GCF_017311325.1 Ursus maritimus | reverse complement strand
CCTTCCTTCCTTCCTTCCTTCCTTCCTTCCTTCCTTCCTTCCTTCCTTCCTTCCTCTCTCCTTTTTCTTTTTTTTAGTAAGCTCTACACCCAACGTGAGGCTTGAATTCACAACCCTGAGATCAAGAGTCACATGCTCTACCAACTGAGCTGGCTAGGCCATACCTGGGGGGCCTTTTTAATATAAAAGGCAAAATTGTGAGTTCAAAATGAAATACAAAAGTAAATATTTATACAAAGACAAGAATTAGAGGCTTGCAAATTCAAGTCCCATTCTTCTGAAATCTCTTTAAGCAATTTACCAAAAATGTGTCTGTAGGAAGTCTTTCTGTTTGCAATTCTGGCTTCCCCTCTCTACATAGAACACACTACAGCTCCCAGCCTTTCCCAGCATTCACAGGGCTCAAGTATGGGAAGGGCCAAAGCTGAAGGGTTTTTTTTTTTTTTTTTTTTTTTTTACTTTATGTTACATCTACCTGGGTAGAGAAGGTTGCATCCAGACTGCATTGTAACACACTTCCCTGAGCAGGAGAGAATGCACTGTCAAGCAATGGCATGTACTTCTAATTGCAAATTAATAATAAACAGACACTTTGGCTTTCAATCTCTTTTGAGTTCATTCTGCATGAGTCAGTCCCTAAGAAGAAAAAGTGCTGACAACAATGAGGGAGGTTGGATGTTGGGGTCCCTAGCAAATAATACCATACTGAGAATCATAGTTGACCACCCAGGCCACACTATATTTTTGACCATCTTCACGAGTACTACCTAGTTCCAAGACCATATACCCACTTAGCAAGGAATACTTGACTCTTCCCCTTCCCAGACAGACAGACAGACACACACACACACACACACACACACCCCTCACAAGATACAGCTCACTCCATTCCCTAAAGACCAACTAGGATCTCAGTTTAGGATGAACTTATATCTAATACAGTGGTTCTTGGCACTGGCTGTGCATCAGAATCACAAATAAGAAAAATGTTCAAATAACAATATACAAAATAGATTTTTAAAAAAGAGGAATGATCAATGCCATTGGACCAAGGGATAAACCAGTGAGTTCATTAAAAAGAATCACATCTTGTTTCCCTGGTACAAGGTCATAGCAGTGCTATTTAGGAAATGGAGTGGTAGAGGAGGGGATGGGGTTTTTAGAAGAAGAAGAGTTAAGTTTCATGCATATTTCATTTGCGATACTGCAGAATATGTCTAGTACAGATAGCTAGTCACCATGTACTGCAATTACATACATGCATGTCTTTACCTTCTGGTAGACTGTGAGCCCCATGAGGTCAGATAATGTATCTTATTCATCTTTATAATCTTGGTGTCCATCTCAGAACCTGCAATCCAGAAGGAGCTCGATAAATATTTTATGAACGGATGAACAAATAAACAGATGTATGGAGTAAATTAACCAGTGTTTGATAATCTGTTTAGGAACTGAATCATCTGGACTGAAGCTTTCCATGCACATCCCAAGTCCCAGACAGAGACAAGAACTCTGGGACCTGAAGCCTTGATGTCTGTAAACACTGATTCTCTCATTGTCTACCTGCTCACCAGATTCTCCCAAAGACTACCTTCTCTTAGATTCTTCACTCCCTTACTCCACATGCCCATCAATTCATACCACTACTCCTTGCCATTACTCTGTAATGCCAATTGCTCATCTAGAATACCAACTGGTTATCTGCCCATATTCTCTATATTCTGTGTTCTGCCTTCCAAGCTGCATGTCCACTTGTAACTGCATCTCAATGCCAAAGGCTGTCCTCACCTGATCCCTCCCAATTTGTCATTCGTTCCATGGTGTATTAGTCCATGTACTAGCAGGAAATGAATGGTAAGCACAAAGACTGGAGCTGAAAGGGTTTAATGAAAGTATTATTTAAAGAGATATGGACGAGAATGGCTAAAATTAACAAGACAGGAAATAACAAATGTTGGTGAGGATGTGGAGAAAGGGGAACCCTTTTACAGTGTTGGTGGGAGTGCAAGCTGGTACAGCCACTCTGGAAAACAGTATGGAGCTTCCTCAAGAAGTTAAAAATAGATCTACCCTATGATCCAGCCATTGCACTACTGGCACACACACACACACACACACACACAATGGAATATTACTCAGCCATCAGAAAGGATGAATACTTACCATTTACATTGATGTGCATGGAACTGGAGGGTATTATGCTGAGTGAAATAAGTCAATCAGAGAAAGACAATTATCATACAGTTTCACTCATACGTGGAATATAATGCAGAGGATCATTGGGGAAGGGAGGGAAAACTGAATGGAAAGTAATCAGAGAGGGAGAAAAGCCATGAAAGACTCTTAACTATAGGAAACAAACTGAGGGTTGCTGGAGGGGAGGTGGGTGGGAGTATGGGGTAATTAGGTGATGGGCATTAAGGAGGGCACATGATGTGATGAGCACTGGGTGTTATACGCAACTGATGAATTACTGAACACTAAATCTGAAATTAATGATGTACTATATGTTGGCTAACTGAAGTTAAATTTAAAAAAAAAAAAAAAAACAGAGATATGGACAAGGCTAGGAGAAAAACGCCTAGAGAAACACCCAGGAAACAATAGTGGGAAATCATTGTCGACCTGAACTGAAGAGGCAAGAATGGTGAGCGTTGCTTCCAGAAACTGGAAAAAGTTTGAAGCCACAGAAGAATTGCTGATAGAAGCTGTAACCATAGAATACAGCCTTTGCCAAAACTGTGGTCAAGTAAAGGTGGAAGAGGGGAAATAAGTACACTAACCTCTTTCCCTTCCCACCTTCCAACACTCCATGGCTGTCTTCCTTTGACCAAACTGATCTAGAAGCCAAAGGGCAAAGGGACACTGGTAATGGAATCCATAGAGGTCAGTGTTCTAGGGCACACAAGGTGAAGGGCATGGTATGGATCAAGATATGGGTGGGGGGAAGCAAACTGAGAATAACCAATACAGTCCATCTCCCTTTTACTACTCAGTTTCCACTCTTGACCTTTAACTGGATGAAGAACTTCTGATCCCATCACGGAGAAACACAGTCTCATCAGCTCCAGTAACATTGTTGAGTGATGTCAGTTCTGTCATACTTCCTACTGGAGCCTAAACTGTAAAGTTAGCCACCATTAGCACTCTTCTTAAAATGTAAGAAGAAAAAGAAGAAAACAGTTAATGAACTTAAAACTAGCTTCTACAGTGTTTTGAAGCTGGTCAAAAGACCTAAATTGGTAATAATAGCTTCCCTGTTTTATCACTCATTCCCTTACCCACTACCAATACTTGGCAGTACAGAATTTTTTTTTAATTCCAGCATATTGACACACAACGTTACATTAGTTTCAGGTGCACGACATAGTGATTCAACTTCTCTGCATATCATCTTATGTTAACTGCAAGTAAAACTACCATCTGTCACCATACAACGCTCTTACAGTATCTTTGACCATATTCCCTACGCTGTGCCTTTTATTCCCATGACTTATTCACTCCCTAACTGGAAGCCTGTATCTTCCACTCAAAGAGTCCCTTGGCATTTTTTTCTTCCCATACTCCAAAATTTGGCCAGAGTATCTCATCAGCCCAATTCAACAAGAAAACTTAGGGCAAACTCTGGTAACGCAATCCATAAAGGTCACAGAACAAGTCAGAGAGACCTGGAGAATGGGTGAGATGGAGTAGTCAGATAATAAAGAGACTTTTTTTTTTAAAAAAAGTGACTTGTTTTTTAAGTCATAACTCCTGAATTATAAAGTTTAAGCTTGAGAAGATTTTAAATCTTCTTTACTGGATAAAAATATCAGTATCTTTCTTTAAATTAATATAATTAATATAAAAGAATATATGTATATGGAAGACTCTCTCTGTTCTAGAGGCCTGGGACCCCACTATCTAAATCTATTTCTTGGCAAACCGTAAGAGATTCTTAACTATAGGAAACAAACTGAGGGGAGGTGGGCAGGGGGATGAGGTAATTGGGTGATGGACATTAAGGAGGGCACCTGATGTAATAAGCACTGGATGTTATACACAACTGATGAATCACTTAATTCTACCCCTGAAACTAATAATACACTATGTGTTAACTAAATTGAATTTAAATAAAAAATTTTTTAAAAAAATCCATTTCTTAATGGGAAGATTACTTGGCAAATGCCAACGTGACTTACAATTATTTTACTTTGATTATATTTTCCTTTTGAGGTTTAATGAGTTTGAATAATTTGTTGGTGCAATTTTGTTAAAATGGAATTTATCAGTTTTAGAATATAATTTTATTACAAATTATATTTGATATAATTACAACTAGAAATATCCCTTCAATAATACTGTACATGTTTGCCAATGCTATTAGGAGCAAATAAAATTACCACAGCAAATGTCACCTTTTTTTAAATTTCTCATCACCTGGCCAGGATAGCTTTATTCCCTCCCAGTCATATCCATTTCATAGAGCCAAAAACAAATCTGAGGAAGAGTGGGCAAAAAGCTTCATTTCCTGCATGTGCTTCTCTCAGCCTCTCACCAGCAACACCTACTATTATTGCTCCCCATAAACTTTCCATTTTTGGTGAAGGAGAGGAAGCAGGAAAGAGGTGGCTTGTGTTCAGGCTGCTGCTGTTGTTGCAAAGATAAATAAGTTTATTTCAACATATTTATATTTAAAATAACGTTAGCATGACTAATGACTATTATGTATATCATTATCTCAATAAATGAAGAAAGGGGATGAAACTGGAGAAATGCAATTTCCTTTTTTCCCTACTTCATTATGATCACCAAATTTGTCCAGTGTCTGTCTCACTGAAGCTTGATCATTAATATTTACACCAGTTTACATCTTATGCCATGAATATTTACTATTTTTATTGATAATGTTAGCTTGCTTGCTAGCATTTTCATAACAAAATACCATAGACTGGGTGGCTTAAACAGAAATGTATTTCCTTACATTTCAGAGGCCACAAGTTCAAGATCAAAATGTCAGTGGATCTGATTTCTTCTGAGGCCTCACTCCTCGACTTGTAGATGGCCAGCTTCTCACTGTACCCTCACATGGCCTTTCTTCTGTGCAGGAACATCCCTGGTGTCTGTAGGTACTAATCTCCTCTTTTTATAAGGCTGCCAGTTACAATGCCTCATTTTAACTTAATCACTTCTTAAAAGCTTCTGTCTCTAAATACAGTCACGTCTGAGGTACTGGATGTTAGGGCTTCGACATATGAATTTTGAAGGGGACACAGTTCAACCCATAACGGATGGTATGTTTACACTACAACATCGGCCTTGCACTGTGTACAAGCCATATTCCTGCTTCTCTGTCAACACCAGGCTAATGTTTATCTGCTTTTCTTTCCTCCTTGCACTGACTGACATGCAGTTTTTATTGTGAAAGAGCATGATGAAGTAGCCTAGTGACAGATAATAAGTTTTTGGCAGTCTCTTGAGATATATTGATACCTATCAGGAATCACTTAGTTATAAAAACATTGGCATGGGGCTAGAGTCTGTGTGGGTAGTAGAGAATCCTGCAGAGCACGTGCTGGAGTAGTAAGAAGAAGAAGGGTACTAAGAGAGTATGATGTGAAACCAAAAGGGGCCAATACAAGGGGAAGTTTAATGTTAAGAAGAATAAGAGAGTGTCTGAAGAAGTTTCCAAACCAAAGCATAGGCAGTTGAGAGGACCCTGAATTGAGAGGGTGCATAATGCCTAATACAATAGACAGAGATGAAGAGCTGTATTAGAAAATCCAAATGCAGGGGCACCTGGGTGTTTCAGTCGGTTAAGCGTCTGACTCTTGATTTTGGCTCAGGTCATGATCTGAGTCATGGGATGGAGCCCCACATCAGGCTCTGTACCCAGTGGGGAGTCTGGTTGAGGATTCGCACTCTCCCTCTTCCCCTCTCCCCACTTCTGCTATCTCTTTCTCTCTCTCTCAAAAAGATAAATAAATCTTAAAAAAAAAAAAAGAAGGGGCGCCTGGGTGGCCAGCGGTTAAGCGTCTGCCTTCGGCTCAGGGCGTGATCCCGGCGTTATGGGATCGAGCCCCACATCAGGCTCCTCCGGTATGACCCTGCTTCTTCCTCTCCCACTCCCCCTGCTTGTGTTCCCTCTCTCGCTGGCTGTCTCTATCTCTGTCGAAAAAATAAATAAAATCTTTAAAAAAAAAAAAAAGAAAAGAAAATCCAAAGGTAGTGTTCCAGCAAGATACCTACATGACCATATACAGGGAAATCCAAGACTAGAATTAGAAAACTTAAGGCTGTAGATAAGGATTTGGTGTGTGCATGCACAGACAACACAAACCAGGAGTTGGTGAGGATACGAACAGCAAAGAAAAAGAGGAGAGTTGAGGACACAAACTCTTCTGGAACCCTTCTGGACTGGACTTATGATTCCATTTCTATGTCATTCCTGAAAAGACAAAATTATAGCAACAGAGGATAAATCATTGGTTGCCAGGGCTTAAGGATGGGAATGGGATGTTACTACACAGGATGTTACTACCATGAGGGAGTTTTGTGGATGATGTAACTGTTCTGTATCTTGACTGTGGTAGTGGTTAGAGTTTAAGAATTTATACATATGTTAAAATTCATAAATTTATTCTCAAAAAAGGGTAAATTTTACTCTAAGTTTACTTTTATTTTTTATTTTTATTTTTTGAGAGAGAGAGAGAGTGTGGGTGCACAAGTGTGCAGTGGGGGAGGGGCAGAGGCAGGGGGAGAGAGAGAATCTTAAGCAGGCTTCATGCCCAGTGGGGAGCCCAACACTGGACTTGATCTCATGATACTGAGATCATGACCTTAGCCAAAACCAAGAGTCAGACACTCAACTGACTGAGCCACCCAGGAGCCCCATGAATGTTTATTTTTAACCTAAAGTAACGGTTATACAAGTTTTTATTTTGACTTTTTTCTTCCCAATCAGGTAAAAGACCCATTGATCTATTTCGGCTGCTGAGAAACCTCTCCAGACTATTGAACACTAGAACTTCCCAAACTGGTTTACTCAGGGAAATGGTTCAAGATAAACTAATAGCTTTGATGGGGGAGGGGGGAAATTCCTCAACTCAGTCAGACAGGTTTCTTTTCTTTTTTATTATGAAAAAGTATTTCCTAGATTCTTTAATATCTTATTGTTTATTGTGAAGCTCTGAAAGAATAATTTATGACACATTACCCAAGCTTCTACAACTAGAAGATTTATTATTCTTGGTGTATTAACATATCCCTGAGGTAGCAGTTGTCTTAGCTAAATCCGCTACAGCAAAATACCATAGACTGGGTGATCTAAACAGAAATTTCTCATAGCTCTGGGGACTAGAAGTCCAAGACCAAGGCACCAGCAAATTCAGTTCCTGGTGAGATCCTTCTTTCTGATATGTTGTGTTTTCATTTTGCTACTCAGGAGGGGGATTATGAGGTATATGAGAAGCTTAACTTTATAAATAACTGCCAATCTGTTGTCCAGAACAGCTCTATCATGTTTTATTACCACCAGGAAGCCAGAAGAGTTACAGTTATCCTGCTTCCCCACCAGTACTCTGTATGTTTAGTCATCTTAATTTTAGAAAGTCTAATACATGGATTATGATGGCATTAAAATTGTGGTTTTATTTTTTTTAAGATTTACTTATTTACTTGAGAAAGAGAGAGCAAGCAGGAGGAGGGGCAGAGAGAGAGAGAGAGAATCCTGAAGCAGACTCCCTGCTGAGTGCAGAAACCCGGGCCTCGGCGCAGGGCTCGATCCAGGACCCTGAGATCATGACTTGAGGTGAAATCAAGAGTCAGCCACTTAACTAACTGAGCCACCCAGGTGCCCCAAAACTGTACTTTTATTTTGCGTTTTCCTACTGGCTAATGCTATTGAATATCTTCTCATGTGCTTGTTGACCTTCCATACAACCCCTTTGGTGATCTGACTTTTCAAGTATTTTGTACGTTCTTAATTGGAGTCTTTGTTTTCTTTCTCTTCGGTTTTGAGGGATTTTATATAGTCTGGATATAAAATCTTTGTAGACTATCTGGATTGCAAATATTTTCTTTCAATCTGTAACTTCTCTTTTTTACTCCCTGGACAATGCTTTCCACAGAAAGAAACATTTATATTTGATGAAGTCTAATTTATTAATATTTTTTTTATGGACTGTGCTTTTGCTGCCTTATCCAAGAACTTTTTTATTTAATCCCATAAAGATTTTTCCTAGGTTTACTTCTAAAATTAATAAATAACTTCTAATCTGTTTTCTAGAATGGCTCTATCATGGTTTTAAGTTTTACATTTAGACTTAAGACCCATTTTAAGATTAATTATTGCATAAGATGTGAGGTTATGTCAAGGTTCGTTCTTTCTTTCTTTTCTTTCTTTCTTTCTTTTTTTTTTTTTTTTTTTGACTAGTGGTTGTCTAATTGCTCCAGCATGACTTGTTTAAAGGCTACCCTTTCTCTATTGAATTGCCTTTGCATCTGTGTCAAAAATAAATCAACGGCATTTGTATAACTCTAATTCTGGACTATCTATTCTGCTCCTTTGATGTATGTGTCTCTTTGCCAATACCACACAATCTCAATTGCTCTAGCTTTATAGTAAATCTTAAAATCAAATATTATAGTTCCTCTGATTTTATTCCTCCTTTTAAAAGTGTTTTGGCTATCCTAGCTCTTTGGCCTTCACATACAAATGTTTATATATCAAAAAAATCTTGTTGTGATTTTCATTTGAATTACATTAAATCTGTAGATCAATCTGTAGATTAGAAGAATTGATATCCTCATTTTTAAGTCCTTTAATTCATAAGCATTTATTTAGGTCCTCTTTGAGTTCCTTCCTCAAAATGGGCAGTTTTTGGCATACAGATCCTGTACATTTTTTTGTTAGCTTCATACCCAAGTACTTAAAGTTTTGGAGTTATTAAAAAGCATTTTTAAAATGTCAGTTTCAACTGTTATTGTTAATATGTGGAAATATAATTGGTATTTTTGTTGATCTTTATCCAGTTTTCAACCATCAAACTTATTTTACAGAACTCAAAAAGAGGGGAACATTCTATTATGTTAATGCACACATTTATCATTTCTTTTTTAAAGATTTTATTTATTTACTTATTTGAGAGAGAGAGAGAGCATGAGGGAGGGGCAGAGGGAGAAGCAGACTCCCTGCTGAGCAGGGAGCCTGATGCGGGGCTTAATCCCAGGACCCCAATATCATGACCTGAGCTGAAGGCAGACACCTAATCAACTGAACCACCAAGGCGCCCCCAAATACTTATCATTCCTGTTGCTGTTCCATCATTCCTGATATGCCATGTTTCCTTCTGGTATCATTTTCTTTCTGTCTGAAAAATGTACCTTAGCAATTATTTTAGAGCAGCTGTATTGGCAACAAAGTCTCTTAGTATTCCTTCATCCGAGAATCTTTGACTATTCTGGATACCTCATGTAAGTAGACTCATGCAGTATTTTTCCTTCTGTGACTGGCTTATTTCACTTAGCATAATGTCTACAAAATCCATCCATGTATAACTTATGCTAGAATTTCCTTCTTGTTTTAAGGCTGAGTAATATTCTTGTTTTTGCATGTGTGTGTGTGTGACATTTTCTTTATTCATTCATTTACTGATACTTAGGTTGTTTCTACCTCTTGGCTATTATGAATAATGCTGTAATGAACATGACAGTGCAAGTATCCCTTTGAGATTCTCTTTTCAATTCTTTTGGATAAATACCCAGAAATGGGATTGCTGGATCATAAGGTAGTACTACTTATTATTTTTTGAGGAACCTCCACACTGTTTTCCACAGAAGATCCACTATTTTACATTCCCATCAACAGTGCACAAGGGTTCCAATTTCTTCACATCCTCTCAAACACATTATTTTCTGTTTTGACGGGTTTTTTTTTTAATAATGGTCATTCTAACACATGAGGTGAGGTGGTATCTCATTATGTTTTTTATTTGCATTTCTCAGATGATTAATGATGTTTAACATCTTTTCATACACCTGTTGACCATTGCGTATCTTCTCTGGAGAAATGCCCCTTCAAGTACTTTGCCCATTTTTAAATTGGGTTATTTGCGTATTTGTTGTTGAGTTGCAGGAATTCTTTATATATTTTGGATACCAACCTCTTATCAGATATATGGTTTACAAATATTTTCTCCCTTTCCATAGTTCTCTTTTCACTCAGCTTCCTTTGTTGTGCAGAAGCTTTTTAGTTTAATGTAGTCCAATACATCTATTTTTTCTTTTGTTGTCTGTGATTTTGACATCATATCCAAGAAATATTACCAAACCCAGCGATACAAAGCTTTTTCTCCATATTTTCTTCTAGAAGTTTTAAGTTTCAAGTCTTACGTTTAAGTCTTTAAGCCATTTAGAGTTGACTTTTGTGTTTGATGTAAGATAAGGGTACAGTTTCATTTTTTGCATGTTCGTATCCAGTTTTCCCAACACTATTTGTTGAAGAAACTTTCCTTTCCCCACTGCGTAGTCTTGGCATGCTTGTCAAAGATCATTTGACCACATAAGTGTGGGTTTATTTCTGTGCTCTCTATTATGTTCCATTGATATATATGTCTGTCTTTATGCCAGTACCATAATGTTTGATTACTGTAGCTTTGTAATATGTTTGGAAGTTAGAGAATGTGAGGCGTCTAGCTTTGTCCTTATTTCACAAGATTATTTTGGCTATTTGGGATCTTTTGTTATGACATATGAATTTTATGATTTTTTTCTATTTCTATAAAAAATGTCATTAGGATTTTGATACAAATTGTATTGAGTCTCTAAATTGCTTAGGGTAGTATGGAAATTTTAACAATATTTTGTCTTGGAACACTTCTGAACTCATTTTGTGAGGCCAATGTTACCCTGATATTAAAGATAGGCAGATGCTACAAGAACATTACAGGTCAATAGCTCTTACGAATATAGATGCAAAAATCCTCAACAAAGTACTAGCAAGCTGACTCCAACAGCACATTAAAAGGAACATACACCAGGGCAGCTGGGTGACACAGTCAGTTAAGTGTCCTACTGTTGGTTATGACTCAGGTCATGATCTCAGGGTGGTGAGCTCAAGCTCCGTGTCAGGCTCTGTGCTCAGCATGGAGTATGCTTAAGGCTCTCTCTCTCTCTCTCCCCCTCAGCCGCTCCCCCTCTAAAATAAATAAATCAATCTTAAAAATATATAAAAGGAGCATACACCATGATCAAGTGGGATTTTTACAAAGAATGCAAGGATGGTTCAACATATAGAAATCAATCAATCTGATACATCACATTAATAGAACAAAGGATAACAATTACATGATCATCTCAATAGATGTAGAAAAGACATTTGACAGAATTGAACACCCTTTCATGATAAAAATACTCGGAAAACTAGGAATAGAAGGAAATTACCTCAACATAATAAAGGCCAAATATGAGAAGGCCACAGCTAACATCATTCTCAATGGTGAAAAACTGAAAGATTTTCCTCTAAGATCAGAAATAAGATAAGGGTGTCCAGTCTTGGTATTTCTATGCAACATAGACTGGAAGTCCTAGCCAGAGCAATTAGACAAGAAAAAGAAATAAAAGACATCCAAATCAAAAAGGAAGAAATAAAAGTATCTCAGTTCACAGATGACATGATCTTATATGTAGAAAACCATCAAGATTTCATCTTTAAACTGTTAGAACTAATGTATAAATTTAGCAAAGTTGCAGGATACAAAATCAACCACAAATATGTATACACGAATATCTCTATACACTAACAGTGAGCAATCCAAAAAGGAAATTTAAAAAACTATACCATTTACAATAGCACCAAAAAGACTAAAATACTTAGGAAAAAAACTTAACCAAGGAAGTGAAAGATTCGTACACTGAGAACTACAAAGCCCTGATGAAAGAAATTTTAAAAGACACAAATAAATGGAAATGACATCTTATGTTCATGGACCAGTTTCCCTCTAAGCACGGTGCAGTTTATACTTGTGAGTCCTTGTCCTTCTTTTGTCCCAGCTTAGCATATCATTACAGAATATCATCTTTTTTTTCATATTTTATTTATTTATTTGTTTATTTATTTATTTAAGAGAGAGTGAGAGCAAGGGGTGGGTAGGGGCAGAGGGAGAGGGAATCTCAAGCAGACTCTGCACTGAGCGTAAAGCCCAATGCAGAGCTCCATCTCCTGACCCTGAGATCATGACCTGAGGCGAAATCATGAGTTGGATGCTTAACTAACTGAGCCACCTAGGCACCCCCAGAATATCATCTTTTTAACCATTTATTGCACCCATGATTTTCTGTCCCTTCCTGTTTTCCAGTTCTGAAAATCACTGATGACTAGAATTGCTGCTTAAGAATGAAGGGTTGCAGGGGCACCTGGGTAGCACAGTCATTAAAGCGTCTGCCTTCGGCTCAGGGCGTGATCTCGGCGTTCCGGGATCGAGTCCCACATCGGGCTCCTCCGCTGGGAGCCTGCTTCTTCCTCTCTCACTCGCCTGCTGTGTTCCCTCTCTCGCTGGCTGTCTCTCTGTCACATAAATAAATAAAATCTTAAAAAAAAAAAAAGAATGAAGGGTTACAAACTGGTGCTGGAAATGGTTAAGAGGAATAAAAAAGTAATCTTGTGCTCTTTTATCTTCATCCTGTTATATAAAGGGCTAAAATACCTGATACAGTACCCAAGATACTGTAAAACATAAATGTAGTTTCATCAGACAAGGTCAGGGTTTTGTTGAGTAGAAAAGTAACAGGACCATTTGGAATATTCTGGAGTTTGTTGACAACAGAAATACCAAGAAAGAAGATGGCTATTGTTAAGAGGGAAGTTTCAAGGAGATATAGGCCTAGGCAGAATTCACACACACACACACACACACACACACACACACACACACACACACACACAAATTAGGTTGAACTAGATAGGGATGAAAAAATGGTAAAAGGTAATTGGAGGGTTTTCAGTGGCATTTGAGTTCTATAACTTGCCCCCCTCCCTTCTGAGATACGTGATGGAAAGAATATATTCTAAAAATCAGTAGCTAAGCGAAAATTTATTGTCAATTTTATTAACACTTGGTACATGCCCTATATCTCAATGGTAAATGATAAATAAGAAGATACAGCTTAAGATCAGAGTTAAAGGGAGATCTACTCTCTTATGAGTACTGGAAGGGAAGCAAGGACAGTTGGAGGGAGGGATGATGAGCAAAACATTAATCTAATTCACTAACCCAACCAGCCACGTGAATGAGAAAGGTAGGCCTACTTCACTTACCCAGTCTTCTGCTTGTTATGAAGACACTATCCAATTTATCAAATTTTCATTTAAGTCCAAGAGCATAGGGATTCAGATTCCAAAGATTCAGGATTGCAATTCCTCCTCCCATGGAGAGGAGTGATGATAGGGTGAAAAAAAGGAAGGCCAGAGAGGCTCATTTCAAATTCCTCTAAAATGTGAGTGTGGGTTGGACCCCAAGTCTCTTGTTTATGAACAGACACAGAAACATAGGATAGAAGGGTAAATACTTCCCCTTTTCCACAGTAGTTAATTAACCCAAAGATTTCAACAAGAACACTGGTGTAGTAAGGGCACCTGTTGCAAACTGAGTCATAGGCTCATTTCAAACATCAAGGAAATAGAATTAGTTACTGGGTTGTAGTATCTTTTAAGTGAAAACAAGGTCAGCTGACTTGATTTTCAAGGAAACTCATGAATTATGGAACAATGAAAATGTAACCAGATATTCACTGCAATTTATTCTTTTTTTTTTTTTTTTAAGATTTTAAAAAGGGGCAGACACAGAGGGAGAGAGAATTTCAAGCGGACTCCACACCAAAGGTGGAGCCTGAGGTGGGGCTCAATCTCACAACCCCAAGATCATGACCTGAGCTGAAATCAAGAGTTGGACACTTAACCAACTGAGCCACCCAGGCATCCCCCACTGCAATTTATTCTTGAATGTTGGAAATGAAAGTTTCCATACCTTCCTTCATGAACTGGTACAAGCTTCCCGAATCATGAGATGCTGTTCTTTATATGCCCCTCAGTTTTATATCCCAAATTTTAAGCAACTTCTTCACTTTAAGAGAGAGTGAATGAATTCCTGTGGACCAGAACATATTAATTAATCTCTTTATTCTCACAAACATCTAGCATGGAGGCTAACACATAGGAGATGCTCAGTAAATGTTCATTCAATTAATTAGAGAAGGAAATTAATAGCAATATACAGGAACCAACTGGAGCTGGATACTACTGATGGTTAAATATTTAGAAATTTTGACAGTCAGCCATTGTTAGCTTAAAAGCCACCATGATGGAAGTATTTACACCATAGAAATCAGCAACCACTATGAAACCAGGACTTGCTTGCCCATTCATTCATTCATTCATTCATTCATTCATTCCATTTAGAGGGATAATTTTTCAGCACACCACTGCCCATCCCTGTCATTGACACTCATTCTAATCTTTTCACTGTGGAAGTATCTCTCTTCCAGGTGATTTAAACCTACGTTTACTGACTTCTGATAGATGGCAATACAGCCAAATAATGTCTTGTCTGTCTATTTTGCATTATCAGGTATATTTTGTTTGGTCACATCTTAAGAAAGTATCAAAATCTGGATGTATTAAGAGCTCTTAATCTGGAGCTCTTAATCTATATGTTTTTTTCTCCTTGGTTTTAAGTATATATTCATGTAGACTTTTTTAAAAGCCTAATACTTAAAAGTTAACATTGGTCAAGGGAACCCAAGGCAAAAGCTAAATAAGCTCTGGCAAACTAAAAGAATTTATGAAATTACAAGTACACATAAAGATTCACTGACATGATGCAGAAAACAGTGAAGCTATTGCTTCCCATGCAGTAGCAGCCTGTTTTGTGCCTTGAACAAAAGGAACAAAAATTAATCCTTCAAACACTTTTACCAACATTTCAAAGCCAAGGTCCAAATATATTGAACACTGCCACTTATAAGCATTCCTGTGGCTCTTACAAAACATCACTCTGACTAAACTCTATATATGAAGGAGAAAAGGGGGGAATTAAGTGCCTCACCCTAATGCACAATGTTTCAAAAGCATTATTTGTGTCTCTGGTATTTATTTTAAAAGACTCTTTTTTTTTCAATTCAATGAGAAAATGCAGTCAAATAGATTGATTTTGAAAGATCACTAGTTTCAGAACCCTGGTAATTTTTATTGCCTTCTCAATATTGAAAGTCTTTATTTTTTTCAGAAAACTAGAGCCAGGCAGAGAATGATGAGCATTTAGAACTAACAAAATTTCTCACAAGTTAGCTACTCATAGGTTTTGACCTTTATTATTCACAAATACATAGCAATAGAAGAAGTGACTCTATTTACACTCACTATGTGATATGCTACTTCATATAACCATGAATTTCCCATTCCTCAGGGGTAAAACACTGTATCATCTGGAGCAATCCAATGTAACTCCTTCTATAAATTCAACCTAGAGAAATCACTGAATACTAATGGAAATTTATGAAATAAATAACTTTTTTTAATAATAATTTTTATTGTTAGTCACCACACAGTACATCCTTAGTTTTTGATGTAGCATTCCATGATTCATTGTTTGCATATAACACCCAGTGCACCATGCAATACGTGCCCTTCTTAATACCCATCACCGGCCTAGCCCAATCCCCCACTCCCCTCCCCTCTGCAGCCCTCAGTTTGTTTCCCAGAGTCCGTAGTCTCTCATGGTACATTCCCCCTTTTGTTTACCCCCCCTTCATTCTTCCCTTCCTTCTCCTACCGATCTTCCTGCTATTTCTTATATTCCAAAAATGAGTGAAACCATATGATAATTGTCTTTCTCTGCTTGACTTATTTCACTTAGCATAATCTCCTCCAGTGCCGTGCATGTTGCTGCAAATAATGTTGTGTAATCGTTCTTTCTGATGGCTAAGTAATATTCCATTGCATATATGGACCACATCTTCTTAATCCAGTCATCTGTTGAAGGGCATCTCGGCTCCTTCCACAATTTAGCTATTGTGGACAAAGCTGCTATGAACATTGGGGTGCATATGGCCCTTCAAATTTAAATTCATAATTCATAATTATTCTCATAATAAATTTATTATGAGATAATAAATGAGGCTGTAAGACTGTTCTGATACAAAATTGTGAAGTTATTCTGGAAAATTTTCTTTACTCCTTCCTTCTCCTTCTCTATGTCCTCTCTAGGCACAAAGTTATCTAAATTCTAATGAATGAAGCTTTTTGATTTTAGCCAATCTGACAGGTATAAGGTAATATCTCATTGTGGTTTTGATTTACATTTCCCTGATGATTAGTGATGTTGAATGTATTTTCCGTGTCTGTTGGTCATCTGTATGTCTTCTTTAGAGAATGGTTAACAACAAAAAGACAAGAGAAAACAAGTGTTGCTAAGAATGTGGAGAAAACAGAACAGTCATACACTGTTGGTGGGAATGTAAATTGGTATAGCCACTGTGGTAAACAGTATGGAGGTTCCTCAAAAAATTAAAAATTGAAATAACAGCCTAGAAATAAACCCACAATTACATGGCCAGTGAATCTTTGACAAAGGAGGCAAAAATGTGCAATAGATAAAGACAGTCTCTTCAACAAATGATGTTGAGAAAACTGCACAGCTATATGCAAAAGAATGAAAATGGACCACTTTCTTCCACCATACACAAAAATAAGCTCAAAATGGATTAAGGACCTAAAATGTGAGGACTTGAAACTGTAAAAATCATAGAAGATAGCTACAGGCAGTAATTTCTCTGACATTGATTGTAGCAACATTCTTCTAGATAGGTCCCTGGAGACAAGGGAAACAAAAGCAAAAATAAACTATTGGAACAATATCAAAATAAAAATATTCTAAACACAGCAAAGGAAACAATCAACAAAACTAAAAGACAACACACTGAATGGGAGAAGATATTTATAAATGACATATCTGATAAAGGGTTAGTATGCAAAATATGCAGAGAACTGATACAACTCAACACACACAAAAAAACAAATAATCCAATTAAAAAATGGGCAGAAGACACGAACAGACATTTCTCCAAAGAAGAAATACTATACTGTACTCCTGAAACTAATATGACACTGTATGTTAACTATACTGGAATTAAAATTTTTAAAAAGTTTAAACAAAGTTAGGGGGGAAATCAATCAATCAATCAATCAATAAAAATGGAAATAGAAATACCATATGTTCTAATAATTCCATTACTGGGTACTTATCCAAAGGGAAAAAACCTACTAATTTGAAAATATACATGCACCCCTAAGTTTATTGCAGCACTATTTACAATAGCCAAGATATGGAAGCAATTTAAGTGTCTATCAATTTAAGTGTCTATTAAGATGGGAGATACATACATACATAGGGAAATATATATGGAATGGAATAGGAAATAGATGATAGATAGACAGATAATGGAATATTACACAGAACATAAAAAAGGACGATACTGTGCCATTTGCAACAACATGGATGGACCCAGAGGGTATTATGCTAAGTGAAATAAGTCAGACTGAGAAAGACAAATGCCGCATGACTTCACTTGTATGTGGAATCCAAAAAACCAAATGAATGAACAAACAAACAAAAAGTGGGATCAGACCTATAGAGAGAACAAATCGAGGGTTGCCAGAGGGGCAGGGGGTAGGAGGATAGGCAAAATGACTGAAAGGGAATGGGAGATACAGGCTTCCAGTTATGGAATGAATAAATCATGGGGGGCAAAGGTACAGCATAGGGAATATAGTCAATGATACTGTAATAGCAATGTATGAGACAGATGGTAGCTACACTTGTGGTAAACATAGCATAACATATAAATTTGTCCAATCGCCCTGTTGTACACCTGAAATTAATGTAATGTAAGATGGTCTCTTGCATGGACCATCTTAAAGGCTGGAAACATTCCTGTGATGGTTAAAGTTTTTTGGCAATTTGGCTAGGCTACAATCCCCAATAATTCAATCACACACTAATCTAGGTATTGCTGTGGAGATATTCTGTAGATGTGATTAAAGTCCACAATGAGTTGACTTTAAGTAGGCATTTTATCGGTTGAAGGCCTTAAGAGCAGTGCTGAGATAACCCTGATGAAGAAGAAATTTTACTTCTACAGCAGTTTCATGCCTGAAAGTTCCAGCCTGCCCTAAAGATTTCAGACTTACCACAACCATATAAATCTATGCTTTGTAATCACCCTCTTGCTATATATCCCCTACTGGTTCTGTTTCTATGGCTAAACACTGATTGACACAGACCTTAATGTGTGCATATTTTTTTAAACACAGAATGTAAGATA
The DNA here is from genome assembly GCF_017311325.1 of Ursus maritimus. NCBI lineage: Eukaryota > Metazoa > Chordata > Mammalia > Carnivora > Ursidae > Ursus > Ursus maritimus. Next base: position 28,207,051 of record NW_024425563.1, on the reverse strand, counting down.
TTTTAATTGCAGTGCGTTGCAACAGTGATCTCTTTCCACTGACTTGCCCTCTACCACACTGGTGGAGTGGTGATGCAGTTGCCACAGGCATTTGGGGGATCTTGCTAAGGGGAAGATGAGATGGAGATAAATTTAGTTTGAGTTTAGTCAATATATTTATGATGCAGTCACTTCCATGAATAATTATTTCTAGCTATTGCAACATAGGAACACCTTCCTAAAGAAATTCCTAAAATTTCAATGTGCAAACACGTCTGGAGTCTGACAGAAGAGTGCAGAGGCAGAGGTCGTATCAGGATATAAACATGTGCAGCAACATTTAGGACCAGATATATATGGGTAGCAGAGAGTTAGAAAGGTTGAAAGGTGTGGAGCCAGAAGCCAGTGAGTGGAAAATCCTTCCAAAGGTGAGACATGTAAAATTTCATCAAAGGAGATGATCCCCATTGACATCATATATAAATGGAAGCTCCCTGACATGAAGAACATATTCAATAATAAATGTATGTACAGTCATAATAAATGCACTGCATGATGTTTCTTTTTCAATGGAAAGTACTTGAAATAGAATTTATTTCAATCCCTATGATTACAGAGTACAACCTTATAGCAGTACCGTAAAGGTTGCATGTTTTATGTCTCTCAGCAGTCAAAAAACAAATTTCAATTCACCATGTTAGATGAAACACTGGACTAATTTTCTATTCTCTTTAAACCAAATGTCATTTCATATGAAGTGATTAAAAAGTAAAAGATACAGACAAAAAAGTATTAGCAAAGTGTGTCAGATAGTTTTTCTTGATTTTTCTTGATTTTGTGATTTTGTAGCATTTACCACCTTTTCAAAAATGTATAACTCATGATTTCTTTTCTCATTCTAACTAAATATTAACTTTTGTACCTAACTGTGCATTCATAATTTTGTTTTTCTTTTTTTTTTTTTTTTAAGATTTTATTTATTCATTCGACAGAGAGAGAGAGGGAACACAAGCAGGGGGAGTGGGAGAGGAAGAAGTGGGCTCCCAGCGGAGGAGCCTGACATGGGGCTCGGATTTTTTTTTTTTTTTAAGATTTTATTTATTCATTCGACAGAGAGAGAGAGAGGGAACACAAGCAGGGGGAGTGGGAGAGGAAGAAGCGGGCTCCCAGCGGAGGAGTCTGACATGGGGCTCGATCCGATCCGGGAACGCCAGGATCACGCCCTGGGCCGAAGGCAGACGCTTAACGACTGAGCCACCCAGGCGCCCCTTGTGTTGTTTTTCTTAAAGAGAGTCCCTTGAACTGTATAAGCTTCAGACCTCACAAAACCAGGATCTGCCCAATCCATCCCCATGTTCGTGGTTTGTCTCAACACTTTTCCCACTTCATCATGCTGCTCAGAGCTCCCACTAAGAACACACCTTTCCCTCCTTAATTCTCGTTTCCTTTTGTTTCCCCAAACAGGAAGAAGTTATCAGTATTCATGCCACTGTCAAAACGCTCCTGGCAACAAAAACTATAGGGCTGGAATTGTAGAAAAGATGGTTATAAAGGAGAGCCATGTAGTCAGGTGATCAAGCATTGGATAAAGTGTTTGGACTCAATCGCCTGAAAGGATTTTCCAAACTTGAGATTTCTACAATTACAAGAACCTGTTCTTTATTCTAACATGCATTCTCTTAGGCTTCTCTTCTCTGTTAGAGACTATGAAATAGTTTGAGCTAAAATGCTTCGAGATAAATGTCCATCAATGTATGCTATATTAACATAACATGGAAAACATCTCACATTAGGATAGAGATGTGCCCTTATTTCAGAACTGTGAGATTCTCCTAAGAAAAAAAATTGTTCTGGGTAAACAGCACCCAGAGAGAAGGGCACAAAAGCACTAAAATGGATAGTAGCTGAGCTTCACTTAAAAAAAAAATCAGAAAATACTCCCTGTAAAAATCTGAAATGATATATTCTCTAGGTTATTTTTTGTTAAGGATGATCTTAGTAAAGAAAGTGTAGTAATTAACAGATTATAGTAATGAGAAAGTCTAACCTGTTCCAGTATGATGGGATGGATCCTCACACGACAGTTGAATTTCATTCAAAATAATATTTAGGTGATATTGTCTTGCTGCTATGGTTCATTCAAGGGAGTAGTGGATCTGAGTGTGCCACTATATGTACCACTGAGTGGCTGCTCTTAGAAAAACAAGGAATGACAGTCTTGGGAATAAGGAGGTGCAAGACTCATGATGAAGGCCAAGAAGAGCTCCAGTAGGAGAGAAAGGGAAAGGTCAGGAAAGAAATTTTTAAAAGGTTACGATCGTAATGGTAGAGCTGTCACACTCTTCCTATGCACCTGTTGTGAGCAGATCATTGTATGTACCTGCTGTGAGCACGTCATTGTACCGGACACATGGGGAATTTCAAAGAAAGTAGAACCTGCCCTAAGTAAGAGGAACAATATCACCTTCAAACATCACTAAGTTAAGTATGTGCATAATTTGGGGAATGGCAGCACGCAAAGGAATTTCAACACTTTATGCCCAGCACTCAGGAAGTTAAAATCTGAAACAAAACCAAAATGCTCAGTTTTTCAGGATGAATCACATCTCCCTCTTCAGGGGTCCTGAAATTGATTTTTTTAATTATCTGCTATGTGCTATTGTTGTATTTATGGAAATCAACTTCCTTCTAAAGAAACAGACTGTGTCTTTTTCCCATTTCCTCACACCATACCTTGCACAGCCCCTATAGCAAAGATGGCTAGGAACTACATTTCTTAAGTGCCCTTGCATGGGCATGTGGCCCATGTGACCAGTTCTCACCAATGAAATGTTAGTGGAAGAGTCCTGCTCAGTGCCAAGGCTTTTAAGAAGAACGTGCACCTTCCATACCTTCACCAGCCAGATGCACATGACTACAAGTCCCCGGGATGGTGACGTCACAAGATGGAAGGAGTTTGGCTTCCTGACTCATTGCATGAACGAGAGCCAACTAAGAACACCTTCTTTAAATTATTATGTTACCAAGAAATAAATGTCTATCATGTGTAGAAAGTAGACATGTCTGGGTCTTCTTGTTCTGCAGTCAAGCAATCTATTACAGTGCCTACATAAATGCACCGAATAGAAATGTATTGAATTAAAAGTGACAGGTTAGGACAAGCAGTCAAGCCCCTGCACAGAGTCCCATACACATCCTATTTCATGCTTTATAGTTATTTAAGGGGAAGGGAAAAAATGATGGAATGCATGACTCGTAAATTAAGACCATGGTGAAAATAGAAGGTAGAAAAAGATGCAATGCCTGAGTTTTGATTAGTAATGTGAGGTGGGCATTTGTAGATTTGCCATCTGACACCCATTCCCCACTCTTCCAAGATCATCATCTCAATTGCATTTGGCAAGCCCAGCTTTTCCTGCCCTCAGTCCAGGAGCTTAAGATTGGGGCTCTACCTCAAGCTCCAGGGATTTCAATGTGACTCATACCAAATCTATCAGAATACCAAGTTCCCTTTGTCACAGGGACTGGTTCAGGAATGAACATGAACCCAATTAGTACAACTTCATCTCACTAACAATAAAAGTTGGCTCAGGGATAGGCATGTGACACAAGTTTGTCCATTTTTCATGAATTCCTGGAATTACAGGGAAGTTACCAGGAAGAGAGGTCCCTGGCCTCTTCTGGGTGACAACGTGAAGTTGGAGCTGCTGTAGCCATCTCATTGTGGCAAGATGAAAGCCCATCTGAAAATGACATTAATCTGTGGAACAGAACAATGCCAAGGGACAGAGATAGATCACGTTCAGCCTCTGAAGCAACACGGATCTGAAGCAGGCTCTAGCCCTGCACATTTCTCTTACAGTAGACAAATGCCTCTTTGCTTAAGCCAACTTAGATTGGGTTTTCTGTCACCATGATTATAAAAGCTCTGACCAATATATCATAGAAGATTTTATGGTATAGGCAATATACCCTGCCACACCTGGGTGCAGCTAGCAGTTTTGTCAGATCCTTCTGATGGGCAATCAAAGGCCTAGACTGGAGAACAGGGTACTGGAATGTGTGGTGCTTAAAAATGAAGGTCTGGGGCTATGCCAGAGTTTTATTCCCCACTCCCATATGATCTCCATTAATTGGCTATGTCCAAGCCATCACAAATATTAAGATAGACCAGAATTCCTGGGTACAAGTATTATCTCAATTTTATCCCTAAATATCTTTTTAAAACTTCGCATGTCAATAAACAAGCTGAATCAAAACAATGTGTTAGCCACACTTATGCAACTTGTCTACAGCTCCCCATCCCCTGCTTTCCTACCTTCTTGCCATCCTGAAACTTTTCCCATAAAGAAATTCCAGAGTTACACCAGCTTAAAGCTAGTTGAAAATTTTGCTCAGTAGAAAAAACCAGCAGCAGGGCCAAAATGGCTCTTCAGAATCTGGAGGTAAGACCTAAGATTTGCAGTGAAATTGGCATTGAGCGCCGAGGACCAAGAGTGATGACCTGATGAAGAAGACATGGTTAGTTAGAAGGAATGAATGGGATGCTGTCTGAATTGCTTTGGAGACAGTCAGTAATGAGAGTAACCAGTCTCTCACGTGATCTTTGTGACATGTCTCATTTGTTGCCTTGATCCATTTAAAGGACTTAGAAAGTGACCAAAATTGGGGCTTGGAACATTCGCTTGAAGTTCCAAAGACACAGTAGACAACTTCTATGCATATCAACATTGCCAAATCAAACACTCAAACTTTTCACAATTTTGTTTCCGTGCCTCCTCATGCCCAATACTGAAACCCTATATGAGCATTAATAGGCAGCACAGTCTTGGCTCTGCTCCCCCAGACATTATTTAAACAACCCCTTCCAACTACCATCCCATATTCTCACAGATTCGTTTCAGATAACCTATTGAGAAAGGTCAAGGAAGAGACTTGCTCTAGCCGTAATGTAGGGAGTCACAAGTTCATATTCCATTTGTGCCTCCAATAATTCTATTTGTTTCCATTGCATTAGATGTTCCAAGATAATGAATACTTCCATAGCAACAAAAGTCTGACAATAAACTGTTACCTTGATTTTCACATTTTCAAAGAAAAATCCCTCAATGGCAACCAAACCAGAAGTCTCAGCAATGAATGTGCAATAATGGCTACAAGGTGAACAGTTTTTCTATTCCTTTCTCTTAGCAACATCATTGATTCTCTTGGAAAGGAATTTAGATTAGATTAGATGATCTTTTTTTTCAGTTGTATAGCTTGTCACTAGCAATTAAAATATGCAGTTGCTTTTGAACAGCACAGGTGACATCAGGGAGATTTATTATATTCTAATACAAATGATTTACGAATGCAATTTTATTTTAAAACTCCCGTCCTTTCTGTCTCTCTGGTTACAATTGTCAAAGTATTCCAAAAGCAGAAAGTATGTGTATAACTGAAGAAGTACAAAATATTTTAGATAGTAATACTGCTTTACAGGCTGAATTCAAAGGACTGCTATTGCTATACAGTTGGGTTTTTTTAAACCAATCACCTTTCTTCTTTGCACAACGTGCTTTATGGGCAACCTCCTTTACATTGTGTGAAACCTGAAAATGCTTTATAATGAATTACAGTTAAGGAAAAGCTATACCTATCAGCCATAAGGAAACTGAATTCTGGCACCTAGAACTTAAGTCCTGGCAATGTTGAGGGTTCAAGGCTCCCAGCATCAGTAGCTGCCTTTGTAAGGGTTAGACTAGACCCACACAGAGAACACAGGCATATGCTAGAGGTTCCCTGCAAATTCAGAGCTTTAGTGAACACTGAATCAACAGGCAAAGCAGGGGGTGATTGTATGGCTAGGGGTTGATTGATCTTGAGTGAAAAGGGGGAAACTGAGGTTGCTAGTACATGAGAGAAATGAGTCTGGAAAACAGAAGATGCTGTAGGACACTTCTTAATACTATCATGTCCTGTGAGTAAAGTCCATGGAAAATTACAAGAACCAATTTAAGTAGAACTGCTAACGGCTCAGACCCTTCAAGGATGAGAATTAGGGTCAGCTCACCAGGCAACGAATCATGACCAGTTATAAATATTAGCTACATCCATGTGACCAGTTGCAAAAATGAGAACTGTAATAGTACCAGTGTTTTTACTTAGCTTTATGTGACTGTTTTCGTTTTCTTACCTCCTTCACCCCTTATTATCTAACAAGATGTGTTAATAGTAGTTAACTAAACATTTAAATTAACAGGATATCAAAAAGGGAGTGTAAATCAACTAGGAGAAGAATGAACACCCAAACACACAAAAAAGATACTTGTAGAAATGGATGAAGTCACCTAGGGAGTGAAAGAGAAGAAAAGTGAGCTCAGAATGGAAAATGAAAGAGGAAAAAGAGCTGGAAAAATGAAGATCCGCCAAAAGGAGACGAAGAGGGAGCAACCAGTGATGTGGAGAAAATGGTGTCCAACTGTGTCAAATGCTTCTGATAGATCAAGATAGATAAGGACTTAAATATACCACTGGATTTAGCAATGGAGAGGTAATTTCTCACCTCGATTAGAACAAAGTGATGGAGATGGAAGCCTGACTAGAGCAGATTCATGAGGAGTGGAAGGAAAGGAACTGGAGACTGAAAAGGTGGTCTACTTTTTTGAGAAAATTTGCTGTTAAGGGGAGCAGAGAAATGGTGGAAGCCAGTGAGAGGGAGGGGGTCAAAGGAACCTTTTTTTTAAGGTGAGAAATACTATAGCACATGTATATGCTAATGTGAATGATCGTGTAGATCAACACAAATTAATAATTGAAGAGGGAGGGGAGAATTTGCTACAGCAATGCCCTTAGGAAGGTGAAAAGAAATGGAATCCAGGGCACAAGTGGAGAAAGTGGCCTTAGATTGGTGCTTAACCTGTTCATCTCCTTTAAGTGGAGGGAAGAGTGTTATGTGAGTTTAGGTATAGATGATTTAGTAGATTAGGTAGTGGGATCCTGTGCAAGTTCCTTGCTAATAGCTTCTATTTTCTCAGGAAAGAAAGAATAAGCGTCATCGGCGGATCCTGTGGTTCAAGGAGGGAAGTGCTGGAAGCATCATAAGAGAAGAATGGAGTATTCATATGGGAGAGTAGGAGTGGGACAGGACTAGAAAACTGTGGTACAGTCACTGGGAGGCACTTGAGCTTAGTGGACGTGAGTGTAAGGCACAGTCTATGTCAGGCTGCTATACTATGCACCGAGAACCAGGATACAGTTCCTTTTTGCACAAGTAGATCTCAAAAGGAGAGAATGTGAAGGTGCAGAGCCAAGCATATTCAACTTCTCCAAAACTCACCAGTCACATAAGTCAATCTTCTCACAGGGAGAAGAAAGAAAAGCAATAGGGAGAGGATGGAAGTGTCCCACCTGTAGCCTTTCCCTCCTTAGGAGGAGAATGGAAATTCCCTTCCTTCTAAGAAAACATGAGGAATTAGGTGTAGATGGTCCCCTAACCTGGAGGAGCATTTAACAGTACCCCAGTGGGATACACATTCTGCATACTGCATTAAGGCATTTCTTTGAGACATTTCTTAAAGAATCTGGCCAAATTTATGCAAATACTCAATAGATCTCACCATTGGGATTCATTTTAATTACCATAACAGAAAACAAAAACAAAAAACCTTTGGCCCCAAGGTGGAAACCTGGAGCACAAAGAAATTATTGGCTCTAGTAGGTATTTGGCCAACAACTTCCTGGCCAAACTGGACTGCATCAAGATTCTGAGGTTCCTAGCACAACCCAGAATAACCCATGTGTTGGCAACAGGAGAGAAAGGTCATGGTTTCTGAAGAGTCTTTCCATCAATAAAATTGCCTCTCAGATCTTTTAACGACAAAAGAAAGTTTTAACCATTTAACTGTAATCAAGTTATTTAAAGCTACCTAACAATTGAAAATGTTAGGAAATTGTATGCAACACAGGTGTGTAAAATGGTAGTTAATTTTATTGCTACTTTAGCATTCCAGTTGAAGGTGGGGGAATTTGAGATTCAATGAAGTACTCAGATGAGAGTGCTAAATCTACAACATAGTTGTAGTTTTCCTATCCCAGAAACTGCTCATTTAATCTAACAGAATAGCTCTATAAATTCAAGTATGAGTGTCAGTATGTAAAGTGGCAAAAAAAAAAAATAAATAATAAAGAAATCATGAAAGAAACTCTTTTCCATCTATAGCAGAGATTTTCAGCCCTGCCTGCAATTAGAATCACTTCAGAAACTTTTAAAAAATACAGATGCCTGAGACCCATTCCAGATTAACTTCAGCATAATGAAATGAAGGGTGGGAGGGGGGACAGGCACAGATATGCTTTTAGAAGCTTCCGTATGATCCTGATGTACACCAAGGTCTAGAACGATGGTTCTCAATCTTGCTGCAGTTAGAATCACCTGGGGAAGTCTTGAAATTTGTTGATGGCCAAAGCGCACCTTAGACCAATTAGATTAGAACATCAATTGCTTGATTCAGGCATCAGTATTCTTAAAGCTCCCCTAGTGATTACAATACGTAACAACGGTTGAGAACACTGCTTTTGAACCATTGGTTTAATGGGACCAGTGACACTGGATTACCTTCTTTCTTAATTTTGGTATAATTAAATTAATGTATACACGTATATTTCACTAATAGAAGAGTATATTGGTTTGGTTTAGCACCAGATATTCTATTGGAAGCAGAACTTTCTATAAAAAAGAGACATGAACTTATGAGGCACAGTAAGTCTTCAACCATACTAGTCCTGAGAACCCTCCTCCACCCATTTTCCTCCTATGGCTTTAAAGATGGAGAAATATAGAGAAAGCTTTGGATGAAAAGAGAAACACTGCAACCATCATGGACCATGAGATGGCAGCTGCATGTTCAAGGCCACAGACAGAAGGAGCCTGGGTCCTGGGTAACCAGACATCGTAGAACAGTCTTAAATGACCTACTCAGACTTTAACATGAGAGAGAACTTATCTCTACCTTATTTAAACACTGTTACTACTGGGTGACTTTCAACAGCTGAACCTGTATCCTAACTAATACAAGTCCTGACTAGGTAGTCTTGCTATAAAGGTGTAACTCTTATTCAAAAAAGGTGTTTTTAATGCATATGGTTGTCATTCAACCTGGATGACAAAAAACTTCCTACTGCCACAAAATGCATCTGTGAGCAGGAAGAGTCTCCTACACAACGGATATTTGCACTCTTAATTCTGGCACCTAGGGCAACGTTCCTCATATTTTGCCTGTGAATGACTTTCAAAAGTTAGGACTTTTACAAGGTTTTTGGTAAGTTGAACAAAACATTTTTTTAAAAAATCTTTTTCAGGGGCGCCTGGGTGGCTCAGTCATTAAGCATCTGCCTTCTGGCTCACGGTGTGATCCCAGGGTCCTGGGATCGAGCCCCACATCAGGCTCCCTGCTCGACTGAGAGCCTGCTTCTTCCTCTCCCACTCCTCCTGCTTGTTGTGTTCCCTCTCTCACTGGCTGTCTCTCTCTCTCTGTCAAATAAATAAACAAAATCTTTAAAAAATAAATAAATAAATAAAAATTAAATAAATTAAATAAAAATAAAAAATCTTTTTCAGGGGCACCTGTATAGCTCAGTCAGTTAAGCATCCAACTCTGGATTTTGGTTCAGGTCGTGATCTCTGGGTTGTGAGACTGGGACCCCCTGTTGGGCTGGGTGTTGGAAAAGATTCTCTCTTTCCCTCTCCCTCTGCCCCCCCAATTTTTTTCAAACATGTAAATGTAAAGATATTATTTAACAGAGTGTAATATAAAATCTTTTTTTATAATCGAATTCAGTCAATGCCAAAGCATATGTAATTGTAATTTATATCTTAAAAATACAAATTTCCCAGCTCCCTGCCACCGTGTAGGTAACATAGTCCTATCTCACAAATGAAACAACTCCAGAACATCTGTCTCCAGTCTCTTAATTCCATGTTTTAATTTTTATATTATATTGTTTCATGGTGCATTAAATCTAATTCCAAATTCACGCTATTTTTCTTTTATAATTATTAATATCTCTGTGAATTACAGGGTATAATAATGAGCCAGTTACCATTTCAATTTTAAATCCTTTCTTCACAAGTCAGCTTGTGCTGCAATTTGCAATTTTGCCACTGGATGGCACCAAATTTTACCTTTTAAAATCAATTTTCAATTAAAATTGAGACTGGTACCCAGCAGTAAACATTTAAATTACAGGAGTTAATCAAGAACTAAACACTTCAATCAGGTAAAATCACACCCTGATCCCCAAGTCAGTGCTAAAACTCAACATGCTTCACCACATGCTTGTAACTGAAGAAACAAAGTATGTGTACAAATGAACATTTCAATTCCAAAGTGCTGACAAAGTAAATTCTATGTAACAACACTAATGAATGTTTAAACTTGAAATTAGATTAATCCAAAGGAAAACTGTTCAAATACATAAGTCACAATAAACTCTAACTCAGTATAAAGACACAGAAAGTAATGCAAATATGCTCCAACTTTGTTAATTCAGGTTGGTCAATATCTAAAGCTTATGACAACCACCTATTTCCCTGAACAATCTGCTCTAAGAGTTCACTCCCATGTTTCGTGCCCTTGATAGGGCTTCTCAGTCTTTCTGTGGCCTGAGAAGTCATCTTTTGATTTCCCTATCAAAGCGGCCTTCTCTTGGAGTAAACCTTCAACATGTTCTTGGTTCATCCTTCCTCTGTCCCGGTAATTTATACATTCAATCCAAAATTGTATTTCAATCACTTCATAATATATACATGTATCAAATCATCACATTCTGCACCTTAAACTTCCACAACGTTATATGTCTATTATCTCTGAATAAAACCAGGGGTAAAAAGTTGCACTTTGTATATGGGCTGGTTGGGCATTATAACCAGCCTTCTCGAATACTGCCAAGAAAAACTGTGCATGGAAGGAGGAAAACCAGAAAAGGATAGTTCATGGGAGGCAAGAGAAAAGTCCTGTAGGATAGTTCCTTTCTCCCTGTTGCTCAGACCAGAAATACATGGAATTATCCTTGATTCCTTTCTTTTTCCCTTTTCACACTAATCCATTAATTCTATTTCCTGACCTTTAGGACTGCTATGGTCTGAATGTATGCGTCCCCCTAAAATTCACATGTTGAAATCCTAATGCCCAATGTGATGATATAAGGAGGTGCTTTGTCATGAGGGTGGAGCCTTCATGAATGGGATTAGTACTTTTTTTTTAAGATTTTTTATTTTTAAGTAATTTCTATGCCCCACATGGGGCTCAAACTCACAACCCTGAGATCAAGAGTGGCATGCTCCACTAACTGACCCAGTCAGGTGCCCTGGGATGAGTACTTTGATAAGAAGACCCCACAGGGCGCCTGGGTGGCTCAGATGGTTGGACATCTGCCTTCAGCTTGGGTCGTGATCCCAGGGTCCTAATACTGGGCCCCATGTCAGGCTCCCAGCTTAGTGGGGTGTTTGCTTTTCCCTCTCCCTCTACTGTAACCCTGCTTGTGCTCTCTCACTCTGTCAAACAAATACATAAAATCTTTAAAAGAGGGAGGAGGAGGAGGAGGAGGAGGAGGAGGAGGAGATGATGACCCCACTGAGCCCTGGCCCCTTATGCCATGTGAGAATGCAACAAGACGTCTGCAAGCCTTCACCAGAACCCAACCATGCTGGTACTACGATCTTGTACTTCCAGCCTCCAGAACTGTGAGAACTGATTTCTGCTCTTTATAAGCCACTCCGTGTGTGGTATTTGTTATCAGTAGCCTGAAAGGACCAAGACAAGGACTCAGTCACTTCACTCTACTCCTTCTCCTGTAACCCTGCTCTGAGCCACTACCATTTCTTCCCTCCATTATATCAATAGTCTCACTGGCCTCTGCCACCACCTTCCCTCCCTACAGCCTGTCAACGTAGCCGCCAAGGATCCTGCCAAATGTGAAATATCATTATGCTGCTCAAAAGCCTCCAATGGCTTTTTCTTCTTGAGTGGAGAGGTTGTGACTTTTAAGGTGAATCTTTGAACTTCCTGATAGCAAACATTTACCTTCCTGAAGCAAACCTGAAGAGTCAAGCTACCTTTGGCACAGCCCCTTCCTTAAAGCATGTCTTTCCTATTGTAGTAAATCCAACATCAATGATGTTGGCATGTATATATATATGGATATATACATGCCTGGGCTCTGTGGTCTGCGGTCAATACCTACCAAATGTTCTCAACATCATTTGAGATAGGTATTATCATTTTCTTCTTTTATAGAAGAGGATACCGAGCTCCTAGTAACTGCCAAGGTAAGTAATAAGGCCCTGACCCAAAACTAGATCAGCCTAATTCTTTATGCCCTTGATCTCACAATGCTCTCTTGTGTTATCACAGGGAGTCCAGAGGCCACAGTGGCTGGTTCTTCTCTGTGTTTCAGATTCCATCACCCCTTCCACTTCACTCGGATCAGAACGTCCCACTTCTGTGCCACTCTGAGATGGGAAATTTTATTAACTGATCTCAAAGATAAAAACTTGGTTTATGAATTCTAACGTCCATTTTAAAACACAATTATACATGCTTGATGTAATTGTCTTGATGTAAATATATAATGCCATGAACCAAAAGGGTGGCCTTGGTGCTGAGCTCTGTGGCAGAGGTAGATATGTGGGGCAGGCAGAGGTTCCTGGTACCCAAAAGATATTCCCAATGGAAGGTAGGAAGTTGGGGGTGGGGGGCAGCAGAAGAAAGCCCCTTCTGCAGGCTATTCCCACCTCAGGACACTTTTTCTCATGCCTAAATATTGTCCACTAATCTTAATCTTTACATTAAAATGAATTCCCTACGTATTTTTTATTAATTTCATTTCACTATTTTCCCTGAGGAAGTATGATGGAAATACTCAGGAAATATGCTTAAACTGCATGATACATAATACAGACTAGTTATAAGAAGCAAAGTCCCCCTATATTAAATTTTGGGTTACGTTATCTTTGAGGGTCAATGGAACACCAATCTCTGAGAGTACTTTTAACAATTGTACCAATGCCTATCACCTACTCCCACAACTCCTCCCCAGCTTCTATGAACCAGACTTGGAACAGTTATGCCTGGGAAGAGAAATGAACCTTCAGATTTCTCAAGGACTGATTATGTGGCTTTGTAAGCTTCCTTGCATGTTTTTCATATATGTATTATATTTCTATATTGGTCAGAACTGTTAGTTGAAAATAACAGAAAGACACCTCAAACTGTGTTTTCAAACCAAAGAGATAACTAGGAAGTTCAAGGGATGAACACACAGACAGCTGAATTCGAGGGCCCCAGCAATGGCATCAGCCTTGGTCCCTCCTTTCCCTGTCTCTCCAGCAATGACATCAGCCTTGGTCTCTCCTTTCCCTGTCTCTCAGCTCCGCTGCCTTCTATGCTGGTGTCCTTCTCGGGCATGTTTTTGTTGCTGTAGTTTTGGCTTTTTTGATGAGGTTAGTTTTGCTTTTGGTTTTGGTTTTTTGTGGGTTTTTTTTAAAGATTTTATTTATTTATTTTTTAAAGATTTTATTTATTGAGAGAGAGAGAGCAGGAACAGGGGGAGGGACAGAAAGAGAGGGAGAAGCAGGTTCCCCTCTGAGCATGGAGCCCAGTGAGGGGCTCAATCCCAGGACCCTGAGATCATGATCTGAGCCAAAGTCAGAGAGTTAACTGACGGAGCCACCCAGGTGCCCCGGTTGGTTGGTTGGTTGGTTGGTTGGTTGGTTGGTTGGTTTTATGACGGCCCACGGGCAGCTTTAGACTCAATTTTTCCTGGGGTAACAATTTGTATAAAGAGTTTCTTTCCCAACAGCTCCAGCAAACCTCTCAGTTTCTTGAGCCCGATGTAGGTCTCATGCCCAGTATTGAAGTAATCATGATAGTTGGGAAGTGGTCATCTCCAAAAGGCCAGGCCTGTGACATAGATGCCTACCTCTGGAAAAACCCCAACCCAATATACAAATTGAGAGTAAGGTGGTCAAGTCCTGAAAGGGTGAGAAAAGATGCTGGACAGGAAGAGAAGAAGAAAAAAAAAAAGATGTCTTAAACTCTACAACATCTGTGTCTTCAGCAGGTTACAAACTTACCAAGAGTAAGGACTACATCTGACAATTATTTGTATTCTCCAGATAGTACCCAAAATAGTACCATACATAAAATCTCATAAATTAATGTTTATTAACAAATTTCCTAGCTGCCTGAATTTAATGGATTAAAAGGGACCTTCATCTAGATCAAAAGATGTGTTTCCCTCCCTAAATAAGTTACTGCTTAAATTCTACTAAGTCTATGTAGCAAAAAACATGTACAAGATGCTATACTTAGTGTTTTGATGCATATTATTTCATGTAATAATTAGTCCAAACATATGCTAAGTACTCTTTCTTTTACAGAATAAGGAAACTGAGCATCTGAGAGATCAAGTAATTTGTTTAAAGTCTCCCAGTTAATAAATGGGGAAGCTTGGGGAGGTTTTTGATTCTAATACCAAATTATTTCCACTAGACTAGAGGTAGACATTCAAAGGTGACAGAAGTGTTTGGACAGAAAGTTATGTTAAATAATTGAAATGGGATGCTTTTAGAAAAGACATGTAATCATGCTTATGGTATAAACTAATCTTTATTGATTTAGTGCTGACCTCCCTGTACATTTGATACTTGCCTGGTTACCAGAAGCATTTGAGTTAGGGCTCTCCAAAGGACCATGATAGGCTTAGAGAAAGAAGTCATTCATGCTCCACAGCTTCACATCAATGTTATTTCCTTGTTAAAAGGTACAATATTCATACACATTTGAAAATTACATCTAAATTACCCAGTACTGGGGGCTCCTGGGTGGCTCAGTCAGTTGGGTGGCTGACTCCTGGTTTTGGCTTGGGTCATGATCTCAGGGTACTGGGATTAAGCCTCGTGTCAGGCTCCGCACTCAGTGGGGAGTGCTTCAGGATTCTCTCTCTCCCTCTACCCCTTTCCCACTCACTTGCACTCTCTCTCTCCCCCTCTCTAAAATACATAAATTACTTTCTTAAAAAGGACTAAGCTGTCTGATATTAAAGAAATAAATAACGCAGTATTGGTAGAGTCAAAGAAAAATAGAACAAAATGGAGAGTACAAAAACATACAAGTCTATATGATAAACATGGCATTCTAATCAGTAGGAAAGAACGGGCTACTCAAGTGCTTTTATCACAAGTGGCTGTTCATTTGGGGAAATAATTAAATTCGGTTTATACTACACATAAAAGGAAATTCTAAAAGAAGTGAAGTACTGAAAGAAAATATATTTAACAAAAGATATTTTCATAATTTGGTGGTAAGGAGGACTTTGTAAGCAACTTATGAAAGTCAAAGCCATGAAAAAAGAAAGTGAAATATTTGACTAGAGAAAGTTAGGACCTTCCAAGTGATGGAAGGAATTACAAACCTGTAACAAACTATTGTGGCCAAAGAGTGCTTGTAAAACTGATGAAATCATAAGCTATGTGGAATGCGCCAATGTCACTTTCCTAGTTTTGACAGTGTACTATCATTACACAAGATGTTCACTGTTGGTGGAGGCTGGGTAAAGAGCACATGGTATCTCCCTATGCATTGGGGGGGGCAACATTCTGTGTATCTCTATATAATGGTTAATTTTATGTGTCAACTGGACTGGGACATGGGATGCTCAGATTAAACATTATTTCTGGGTGTGTCTTTTAAGGGTGTTTCTTGATGAGATTAACATTTGGAGTAGTGGGTTCAGTAGACAGTCCTCCTTAATGTGAGTGGGCATCATCTAATCCATTGAGGGACTGAATAAAACAGAAAAGCAGAAAAAGGGGAGTCCACTCTCTCTGTCTGACTGGTTGAACTGGAACGTCAGTAGTCTCCTGCTTGGATCAGGACTTAACCACTTAACAGTTCTTGAACTGTTATCACTGGCTTTCCTGGGTCTCCAGCTTGCAGACAGCAGTTCGGCAACTTCTCAGCCTCCATGATAACATATATATTTATAGCCTCCTACTGGTTCTGTTTTTCTGGAGAACCCTAAAATGCTATAATTATTTTAAAGTAAAAAGTTTTTAAAAATATAAATATGATGTGTGTGAACTGAACAATTAAAAAAACAACTTGTGTTTAGTTGTGGGAAGTGATAACTACATGAGTATCTGTAGAGAAAATAAGCAACCACACTTAATATTTCCATGAATCAGCATTGTCAAGAAAAGTCCAGGCTCAACAAAACTGGAGCCCCAGGTCCTGCACTGGGCAAGAGAAGGCAAGTTCCTTAACCTCTATATGCCTCAGTTTCTTATCTATAAAATGGACCTCATAATAGATAGTATATTGGGACTGTTGTGAGAATTGAATGAGCTAATGTCCGTAAAGCACTAGGCCCAGTGGCTGGCAAGTCGTATAAGTATTCAATACATAGTAGTTACAATTAAAATTATATTCATTCATATTTAATTATATTGTATAAGTGTCAATACCTTCATAATTTTGGATTTTGTCATAATTCTAAATCTGGTACAGGTCTAAAAAATGTTATGAGAGCTATTTTCAAACTCATTTTTGTACTAGAAAATAATTTATGAAATCCTTATACAAGACCATTGGAGCTTTAATTTTCTTCATCTCTATTTCTCAGCATGCTGGAGAGTGTATTATCCTATGGGCTATTTAGTCTTGGAGTTCCGTTCACACTGTCCTCAGGAACTGTTGCCAAGGTGCACAGATGAAAATTAGAATTGTGAATCTTTCTTATCCAAATCTCATTGCTAACGCCACCTCTGATGGCTAGTCATATTAAAGACTAAAGTGAGTCGTTATAATGTGACCTTTAAATTGCACAATCTTTTTATTTAAAAAGCATTACTCAAAAGGCAGCAGAGAGGCCAGAGCCCACAGCTACTTACAGCGTTTTCTAATACAGGTGATTTTCTGTCCTGGAGTTATCATGAGCGGACCAGATACTGGAATGAGAAATGAAATGGGTGTGACAAACAACTAATAAAGGATAAAGATACAATTCACTGTCACTGACCAATCTCATTATCATTAGGACATCAGATTTTTTGGAACATCGTTTTCACAATCAAGGACGGAAAGCTGTTTTGGTGAAAATAAACATTGGGTGAAAGCAAACATAAGGAAAATTCAGGCTTAAAATTCTTCACCTAAGTCAATCAGTTCATCATTCCAAACTACTCTGCTCATTTTTAAAATTAGAATTTATATTTCCATTTAAAACTTCAGATGGGACTTGCAAAAAAAAATGAGTAAGATCTAAATTTAAGTAGCTGTCAAAAATACATTCTAGTTAATTGAGAGACAGAATTTTATAACCTTTGTCAGGAACATAAGGGATTCTAACTAAAATTACTAATTCCATGACAAACAAAAAAGGACATTTGCCCTGAGACCTGCAGCCTGCAGCCAAGTATTCAGGAAGCAGCTTTTTTTAATAAAAGGAAGAAGTTGTAGACTCTAATTTTTTTTAAAGATATATTTATTTATTTGAGAGAAAGAGAGTGCGGGGGGAGGAGGGGGCAAAGAGAGAATCTTAAGCAGGCTCCATACTCAGTGCTCAGTGCATAGCCTGGCATGGGACTCGATCTCAGGACCCTAAGGTCACAACCTGTGCTGAAACCAAGAGTCAGACACTTAACTGACTGAGCCACCCAGGTGCCCCTACAAACTCTAACTTTGAATATCAATTATTCCAACATCCAAGCATTTGAAATTCCCCAAATTTGATTTGTAAAAATTCTTTAAATCCCAAAGAAAAATCTGGTTTGCTCAACTGACCTTCATGTTATGGTTTTATTAAGAATCCAAACCTGGCCTCAGTTTGATCTGCATAGCACTTACGGTTAAGCTGCCCTGAGGATTGCTCCCAAAGCCCACTGTATAGTGTCTCTGGATATGGACTACTTCTATTATTTCTTAAGACTGGTCAGGACTCTTCTTATTGTGAGTGACAGAAGTCTTCCTCAAATCAGCTTAAGTAATAAAACAAAAGGAAATATATGGGCTCATATACTCATTAGTTCCATTAGAAATTGATGTTTACTTAATACTCAACCCAGTTTCCCATTCTTACCCCCTTTAACCCATAAAATATAAATTTCTTCATTTTTATTTACTATTTATTCACTATTATTTACATTATTATTTAAACATATGAACAACTATTGTTGCTGCATTAAGAAACCATATTAGTTAAGGAAGATCAAAAAGATCTAGACCCAGCTCAGTTACTTGCTCAACTTAAACTAATTATTATAACTGGATATATAATTTGGGACATTCTGATAGGCTATGCCTAAATTATGTGCCCAAATCTTGTGCTCTCCCAGATGAAGGGGGAAGGGGAATAGAGGTACTGAACAGACCTAAAGAAGTGTCCAACTTTTAAAAATTTAGTATCTAGTAGATATTTAAAACATGCCAAGCACTATAATTATAATTCCTATAATTATAGTTATACATACTCATATATTTATATACATGATAAATACATATTAAATGTAATGTAACAAAAATAATACAATGGTCATGTATTTATATATCAATTATTGATATAAATATATAATTATATCCTTTAATGTCAGTACATATAATTTCATATCACAGAACTCTCTATATACTAATATAAATGAGTATAATGCATGTATAATTATGCTTATATATATTTACATAAATATATTTACAAATATATTTACATTATATTAATATAAATAGTAACCATTGTACCCCTAGGGTTGCTTCTCATCCCTACATCACCATGAAGAATTAGGTGTTATTCTTAGTTTATAGTCAATAACACTGAGGATTCAAGAGTTGTTAAGTAACTTCTCCAAATTCTCACAGTGTGTGGAGGTATGGGGACATGAACCTAGGCAGTCCCAGTCCCTCTTGACTATTACATTGTGCTGCTAGCAGCACAGCCATAGCCTTCTTTACCTTTTGGTGTTTCCTTATCTAGTAAACATCTGCAATCCCTTTGGTTTTCAAATATCTTCACTTTTTTCCTATGAAGTATGAAGTAATTTTGACAGTCTGATCTATTATTCAGGAGATCGGCAAGGAAAGGGGGCTCAATTTACACAAGTGAGGAAATCAAAACACTAAGATACCTAGTAAAGACTGGACAGCTCCATCCATAAGCAGAAAGCAACCTGGAAGAAGGAGCTCACACAGCCATGAAGATGGAAGCATCCCAACAGCAAGTCCCAGTTAGGGATGAAACAGTCAGATAAGATGGCAGAGTGGTTTTCACTTTCTGATATAACTATCTGCCCAGCACATCCATTCAGGAGCAGGTTAAGAATACTTACACCCTAGTTCGAACTGATATATCAGTAATGTTGCTCAGAATCTGCAAGACAAATCAGATTTAGTCTTCTTTTTAAGCTATCTGAGCTCCCCAAATTCATACCTACTAAAAACAGAATCAGCATACTGATGTCAGCTGGCCTTGTGGGAATCAAAGAGACGCTCAGGGTCGCATAAACAGCACTAGAAGAGAATAAATACAACCAGACGTCTCTTGTTCTCAGTCTTTGATCCTAACGATGAAATAGTCCCTAAATGATATGTGAAGGGATTATACTAAATTCTTATCAAAACTTTCCTTCAGTTGTTTCCTTCATTAACCAATTCTGAATTGGTATTCCAGTGATAGTAGTATATTTTATTAAAAGCTTATAGAGAAGCATAAATATTATCCAAGGTATATGCATAGTAAGATGATAAATGACTTCTCCAGAAGTGCATGCAAATTAAATTAACATTGGGAGTGAAGTTCTCCTTTTTCAAAAGAATCCCACACAATCTACTGCTTTTCCCCCTGCTGAGAGTGCTAATTTATTTTTTCTTAACTAGAAAACCAGGAGAAGATCTCTCTTAAGACTGGGTTTTCTGTTTATTAATTTCTTTCATTGATTCTAAGATACTTTAACAACAACAGTGCATCAATGGTTACAGTATTTTCAAGCTATTTAATATAATGTCAGACACTATGTTTCATAGCGGAAAGAGAATCCCTTTGGAGTGTTATGCAGTTTGCCTCCTTTTTTAAGGCATCAAAAGACAAACAGTAGCAAGTATTTATCACAGCTTCGGAAGCCCACTGATTGGATAGGATTCTTTGGTCAACGACAGATACAGAGATATTAATATTGACTTTCCAAGCATTTTATTTGTAAAGCTGTTCAGGCAAACATGTTCAGGTAAAATAGTTAGTATTAATAATGGCTGTTTATGACTTTTCCCTCTGTTCACAGGAGCCCAAAAACTCACAAAATTTAAAAACAAAAACAAAAAACAAGAAACCAGTACTGCTCTGCTTGCCAAATGTAATTTATATGAGAGCTAGTAAGTGAAGACACCCAGGTTAAATGTGTGTCTCCAGGCCCAAGACTCCAATTTGAAAACTGGTTCTGTTCTAAAAATTAACCTGTGGCTTTAAATATGTCAGGGTAGGATAGCATATACTACTAGTTGTGTGCTCTTGGTCAAAAACTTAGTTTCTCTGGGGGCGCCTGGGTGGCTCAGTCGTTAGGCGTCTGCCTTCAGCTCAGGGCGTGATCCCGGCATTCTGGGATCGAGCCCCACATCAGGCTCTTCTGCTGGGAGCCTGCTTCTTCCTCTCCCACTCCCCCTGCTTGTGTTCCCTCTCTCGCTGGCTGTCTCTATCAAATAAATAAATAAAATCTTTAAAAAAAAAAAAACTTAGTTTCTCTGAGTTCAATTCTTCGTATACAAAATGGACCTAATTTCTAACTTACAGGATTATTGTGAAGATTTAAAATAACGAACGCATAACATTTAGTACACTTCCTAGGAAACAGTAGATGGTATACAGAAAATAACCCACAATGGCCAATTTGAGCCATTTTAAAAAATTGAACACAAATATTAAATATGTTAGTACCAAACTGTTAATCAAGAATATACAGGTTGTTTTTTTCAAGTTAGCTTCTTACTGAAATGTAAATACGTATAGCAACATACACAAGTAATAAGTGAATTAGTCAATAAATATTTAAAATATAAACAGACCCAAACTGAGAAAAAGAACATTACCAGGATTTCAAAAGCCCATTCCTTTGTTCTTTCTCCCTGTCACTGACTCCATCTCAAAGGTAATCAATGTTCTGACTTCTAACACCATAGATTAGTTTTGCCCATTCTTAAACTTTCTAGAAATGGAATATACAGTATATACTCTAGTGTCTGGCTTCTCGCCCTTCAACATTATGTCTTGAGATTAACCTATGTTGCTGTGGTGTCACAGTATTTCATTTTCATTGTTCCATGTATGACTATACCACAATTTATCTCTCCAGTCCAGAGTTGATAGACTCTTAGAGCTATTACTGGATAATGCTACTATGAAGATTCTCTGTACATGCTTTTTAGTGCATATATTTCTGCTGGAAGTGGAAGTGCTGGGTCATAGGGTATGCATATGTTTATTTTCAGTAGATACTGCCAAACTGTTTTCCAAAAAGTCTGCATCAATTTATACTCCCAGCAGCAGTGTAGAGGAATTCCACGTGTTCATAAACACTTGGGATTGCCAGTCTTTTTTATTTTAGCCATTGTGTCAGATGTGTACCGATACATTATTTAATTTCAATTTTAATTTCCTGGCATTGTAGTGATGTTGAGCACCTATAGGATTACTGACCATTTGGAAACCCTCTTTTGTGAAGTAGGTGTTCAAGTTTTCTTCCCAATCAACTAACAGTCTGTAATTTTCTTACTGATTTAGAGGTACCTTTTCGCCCTTACTCTAGATATGTCTTTAATCAGATATGATGGAAAAATCTTTCTTTCTAAATCTTTAATTTCTTAATGGATTTTAAAAAGATTATTTATTTATTTATTTGAGAGAGAGAGAGCACGGGCAGGGACAGAGGGAGAGGGAAAAGCAGACTCCCTTCTGAGCAGGGAACCCAACGCAGGACTTGATCCCAGGACCCTGGTCACATGACCAGAGCCAAAGGCAAACTCTTAACTGACTGAGCCGCCCAGGCACCCCCCCTTAATGGCTTTTTTTGATTAAATTAAAGTTCTTGATTTTAATGTGGTCCAACTTATCTATATTTCCCTTTTTAGTTACAAGACACATGAATAACAAATTGCATTAAAAAAAAACAACAGGGGGGCATGTGGGTGGCTTAGTCAGTTAAGCATCTGACTTTGGTTTTGGCTCTAGTCATGATCTCAGGTTCATGAGATTGAGCCCCACATGGGGCTCTACATGCAGTGGGGAATCTGCTTGAGATTCTCTCTCTCCCTCTGCCCCTCCCCCCTCTCTAAAATAAAAATAAATAAATCTTCAAAAAAACACCAAAAGCAAAACAACAGATTCAGAACCCTAAAGGCTTCAGATATTGAAATTAAGATATATAATGTTTATTTGAAGAGACAGAGACAGCCAGCGAGAGAGGGATCTGTTCGGGAGATCAGGGAGAGGAAGAAGCAGGCTCATAGGGGAGGAGCCTGATGTGGGGCTCGATCCCATAATGCCGGGATCACGCCCTGAGCCCAAGGCAGACGCCCAATGACTGCACCACCCAGGCGCCCCCAAGATATATAATGTTAAATAGTAGGTGGGAAATATTTTAAAATATAAAATTGAATTTTTTTGAATGAGAAAAACAATTATTTAACAACTGCCAGAGAGGAAGGGGTGGGTGGATGGGCTAAGATAGGTGAAGGGGATTAAGATGTACAAACTTCCAGTTATAAAATAAATGAGCCACAAGGATGAAAAGTGCAGCATGGGAGTATACTTAATAACACTGTGATAACTTTGTATAATGACAGATGGTAACTACACTTATCATCATGAGCACTGGGTAATGTATAGAATGATCAAATCACTATGTTGTACACCTGAAACTAACAACATCATATGTCAACTACAATAAAAAATAATAAAAGTAAAATAAAACAGCTCAAAAAAATAAAACATCTGAGATAATCTGAAAACTTTTATTATTTTTATTGGAAATTAAGTGCACAGAATTGGCTTAATCATAACCCTTGAATCATGACACATTAGAATCATTTGCCAAGAATGGGCTTTTTAAGTTTTATTCTATCTTAAAAATATAATGAACACTTGGAAATTCACCATCTAACCTGAGAACTAGTAGCTTACGTTTATTGCTACTACTACTACTAATACGACCTCAGTGGATAGGTTAACAGCATGTTAAGCACAGTTGAAAGCAAACTGAAGAACCAAAAAAGAGAGCTTAGAAATTACCGTAATGCAATACAAAAAGACAGGGAATATGAAAAATATGAGAGAAATTCAAGAGATAAAAAAGTTCAAATAAGATAGTCTAATTGGAGTCTAAGAAAAGACAGAGGAATGATGGAGAAAAGGAACTATGAAGAGGTAATGATTAGCAATTTTAAGAACTGATAAAAGATATCAAGTCTCATATTTTAAAAATATCAAAACCAAAGCAGACTGTATAAAAATTCACACCTAGAAATACTGTAATGAAACTGGAGAAGAAGGTTGAAGCAAACATTTCCAATTTAAAACCTTACGTTTGTGGGGCACCTGGGTGGCACAGCGGTTAAGCGCCTGCCTTCGGCTCAGGGCGTGATCCTGGCGTTGTGGGATCGAGCCCCACATCAGGCTCTTCTGCTATGAGCCTGCTTCTTCCTCTCCCACTCCCCCGCTTGTGTTCCCTCTCTCGCTGGCTGTCTCTATCTCTGTCGAATAAATAAATAAAATCTTTAAAAAATAAATAAATAAAAAAAATAAAACCTTATGTTTGTAAAACAGCTGGAAAGCAAGGACTGACGGATAGACCAACAGCCACTACGCTAGTATCTCCATAGTTGGTAGAGAACAGTAAAATAATATATTCAGAGTTCACTGAAGAAAAAAACTCAAATCTTAGACTCATCAAAACGATCTTTTAGAAATGAAAATTTTCTTAAAAAGATGTCTGGTCTAGCATCATCTTTGTTGGGAGATAAAAACTGAGCACATAGTGAGAGAGATCTAGTAAGGAACTTCCTAATGATGTGCTTCAGGAAGAAGCAAAACAAGTTCAGAAAAAGGTTTGAATGCAAAAAGGAATGAATGTTAAAAAAAAAAAAAAAGGGTAATTGTAGATAAAGCTACAGAAGTGTTGATTAGAATTAAGATGTCCTGGGGCGCCTGGGTGGCTCAGTCGTTAAGCGTCAGCCTTGGGCTCAGGGCGTGATCCCAGCATTCTGGGATCCAGCCCAGCATCAGGCTCCTCGGCTGGGAGCCCACTTCTTCCTCTCCCACTCCCCCTGCTTGTGTTCCCTCTCTCACTGGCTGTCTCTCTCTCTCTCTCTCTCTCAAAAAATAAATAAAATATTAAAAAAAAAAAAAAAGAATTAAGATGTCCTAAGATCCTTGTCTGCAAAGGAAACAACCAACAAAACTAAAAGACAACCTACTGAATGGGAGAAGATATTTGCAAATGCTATATCCAATAAAGTGTTAGTATCCAAAATATATAAAGAACTGACAGGGGTGTCCGGGGGTGTTCAGTCGTTAAGAGTTGCCTTCTGCTTAGGTTGTGATCCCAGAGTCCTGGGACTGAACCCCAAGGTGGGCTCCCTGATCAGCAGGGAGTCTGTTTCTCCCTCTTCTTCTGCCCCTCCCCGCTCTTGTGTGCCCTGCACTCACTCTCTCAAGTAAATAAATAAAATCTTTTTTAAAAAAAGAACTGGGGGCACCTGGGTGGCGTAGTCGTTGGGCGTCTGCCTTCGGCTCAGGGCGTGATCCCGGCGTTCTGGGATCGAGCCCCACATCAGGCTCCTCTGCTATGAGCCTGCTTCTTCCTCTCCCACTCCCCCTGCTTGTGTTCCCTCTCTCTCTGGCTGTCTCTATCTCTGTCAAATAAATAAATAAAATCTTTAAAAAAAATAAAAAGAAAAAGAAAAAGAAAAAAAGAAAAAAAGAACTGATATAACTCAACACCCAAAAAACAAATAATCCAATTTAAAAATGGGCAAAAGACATGAACAGACATTTCTCCAAAGAAGACATACAGATGGCCAACAGATGCATGAAAATATGCTCAACATCATTCATCATCAGGGAAATGCAAATCAAAACCACAATGAGATATCACCTCACACCTACCAGAGTGGCTAAAATAAAAAACACGAGAAACAAGTGTTGGCAAGGATGTGGAGAAAAGGAACCCTCTTGCACTGTTGGTGGGAATGTAAACTGGTGCAGCCAGTGTGGAAAACAATATGGAGGTTCCTCAAAAAATTTTTAAAAAGAGCTACCCTATGATCCAATAATCGCATTACTGGGTATTTACCCAACGAATACAAAAACTCTAATCTGAAGGGATACATGCACCCCTGTTTATTGCAGCATTATTTACAATACCCAAATTATGGAAGCAACCCATGTCCATCAATAGATGAATGGATAAAGACTATGTGGTATATAGAAATATACAATTGTAGGACAAACAAAAAAGAAATATACATATGTATGTATGATGATATATTATTCAGCCATAAAAAAGAATGAAATCTTGCCATTTGCAACAATGTGGATGAAGCTAGAGAGTATAATGCTAAGCAAAATAAGCCAGTCAGAGAAAGACAAATACCATATGATTTCACTCATATGTGGAATTAAACAAAACAAATGATCAGCAACCAAAAAAGAGACAAACCAAAAAACAGACTCTTGACTGCAGAGAACAAACAGATGGTTACCAGAGAAGAGGTGGGTGAGGAGATGAGTGAAGTGGGTGAAGCGGATTAAGAACACACTTATCTTGATGAGGACTGAATAATATATGGAATTATTGAATCACTATTATTGTACACCTGAGACTAATACAACACTGTGTTTTAACTACACTGGAATTAAAATTTTTTAAATTACATTTTGGTTACAAACCACTTGCTTTATTTTTAGTAGACATAGAAATGAGACAATTTAACTTAAGATGGTAGAGGCCATGTAGCGTCACTGTTACTCTGGGGAGAGAACAGTCAGTAGAAGGGTGCAAAAATGCAGAGCAATAAAACCTTTAACTTGGAGAAGCAAAACCATACTCCGAGGAAGCATCATCAGCACCATCAGCAGCAGCAGCACCGCAGCAGCAGCAGCACCATCAGCAGCAGCACCAGCACCAGCACCAGCACCGGCAGCAGCACCACCGCCACCAATACCTGCAAATGGACAACAAGCCAGCAGCCAAAACGAAGGCTGGACTATTGACCTGAAGAATTTTAGGAAACCAGGAGAGAAGAACTTCACCCAACATAGCCAGCTCTTTGTGGGCAATCTTCCTCCTGACGTCACTGAGGAGGAGATGAGGAAACAACTTGAGAAATACGGGATGGCCGTGAAGTCTTCATTCAGAAGGATAAGGGCTTTGGTTTTATCTGCTTGGAAACTCGAACCCGAGGGGAGATGGCCGAAGTAGAACTGGACAACGTGCTGCTCCGTGGAAAGCAGCTGCCTGTGCGCTTTGCCTGCCATAGCACATCCCTTACAGTCTGAAACGTCCCTTGGTGTGTTTCCAACGAACTGCCGGAGGAAGCCTTTTCGGTGTCTGGCCAGGTCAAAGGGCTTACTGTAGTCCTCTGGATGATCGAGGAAGACTCTCAGGAAAAGGCACTGCCGAAGTCTCAGGGAAGCCAGCTGCTCGGAAAGCTCTGGACAGCTGCATGAAGGCTCCTTCCTGCTAATCACGCTTCCCCGGCCTGTGACTGTGGAGCCCATGGACAAGCTGGATGATGAAGAGGGACCTCCAGAGAAGCTGGTGATAAAGAACGAGAAATTTCACCAGGAGCAGCCACCCGGCTCCGCACATCCTGGCTCCTTTGAGTGTGAGTATGCCACGTGCTGGAAGGTGCTCACTGAGATGGAGAAGCAGCAGCAGGAGCAAGTGGACCGCAACATCAAGGAAGCTCGTGAGAAGCTGGAGATGGAGCTCATGCTAATGAGACAGGATCTGATGAGGCGTCAAGAAGAACTTCGGAGGATGGAAAAGCTGCACAACCAAGAAGTACAGAAACAAAGCAACTGGAGCTCAGGCAGGAGGAGGAGCGCAGGCACCGTGAGGAGGAGATGCAGAGGAAACAGGAAGAAATGAGGCAGCGACGGCAGGAAGGATTCAAGGAAACATGCCCTGATGCGAAAGAACAGGAGATACGGATGGGCCAACTGGCTATGAGACTGCTATGGGCATCAACAAGAGAGGCGCCATGTCCCCTGCTCCAGTGCCAGCTGGTACCCCAGCTCCTCCAGGACCTGTCACCATGATGCCAGATGGAACCTTGGGACTGATCCCACCACCAACTGAACACTTTGACCAAGCTGCTACAATGGAAGGAATTGGGGCAATTGGTGACACCCCCCCCCAACACCCTGCATTCAACCGTGCAGCTCCTGGAGTTGAATTTGCTCCAAACGAATGTTTCCAATACTAATAAAAATTTCAATGTCAAGTTTCCCAAAAACCCTTAAAAGAAGGACCCTTTTTGGACTAGCCTGAATTTCCGTCCTGGAAAAGTGTTAGCGATTTCTCCCAACAGTTAGGTCTTCTTTGCCTATACTATTTTGAGGGAGTTTCCTGGAGGCTGAGGGCAAGGGAAGGGCGATATTTAACAAATCAGTTCTGTGTGGTATATCATTTAACTAATTGATTCTGTGTGGTGCATTCCTGAAGTCTCATGTGGTTGTTGAGGACCTGGAGTGGGGTGGGGTGGGGAGGAACTATGGCAAAATGGATCCAGTTAGAGCCCCCATTAATCTTAATCATTCCATTCTTTGTCCATCTTGTTGTATTTGCTTTCTCATTCTTATACCCTCCAACCCCAGAGACACTGCCACATACACCTCAAAAACAAACATCCCCCAAGACCTTAGCCCCATTGCTCCATTCACTCACAGGGAATTCAGGCACATGTCCCCAGAGGTCCCAGACAACATACGTATGGTTCTGATATATACTGTATATTACCCCTTCATGTCCTAAGGAAGACATTTCCTCTTAGAGATTTTCATTTTAGTGTATCTTTAAAAAATCTTGCGTTAAATTGCCTCCAACTTTTTTCTCTGTTAAGGACAACCCAGGAATGGCGCTTTTGTGTCTATGATGTTGCTCTTCACAGATTTTCTTGATAGGCCTAGTACAATCTTGGGAACCAGTTACTGTGAGCTAAAGGTCAGACATTAGCTCTTAACCTTGCCTATCTTAGGTAGTTATGCTATGCATTTTTTTAAATTCGTATACCATGTTTGATTTGTCCCTGATATCTTTGGAGTTTTTCTGAGAAATGGAGCTGTAATGCAGCATCAACTTATTAAAAATGTTTTAAGTCTTTAAAAAAAAAAGAAATGAGAAAATTCATGAACAAGATGTCATCATTAATTTTTGCAATAATTCTTCCTTCAAATTTATACTTTCATATTTATAAGTAAATTGTCAAAGAAATATATTTACCCAAGTTCCAGTATCTTAAAAAAACAGTATGGTATTGGCATAAAGGCACACAGGTCAATGGAACAGTGTAGAGAGCACAGAAATAAACCTGTGCTTATATGGTCAATTCATTTTCAACAAAGGAGCCGAAAATATACAATGGGAAAGGATAGTCTCCTCACCAAATAATGTTGGGAAAACTGGATGGCGACCTGCAAAAAAATGAAACCGAACTCCTATCTTAGACCACACACAAAAATCAAACTCAAAATTTTTCCGAAGAGGACATACAAATGACTGACAGGTACATCAAAAAATGCTCAGCATCACCAATCATCAGAGAAATGCAAATCAAAACCACAATGAGATATCACCTCACACTTGTTAGGATGGCTCTTATCAAAAAGACAGAGAGAACAAATGCTGGTGTGGATGTGGAGAAAAGGGAGCCCTTGTGCTTTGTTGGTGGGAATGCAAACTGATACCGTCACAATGGAATACAGTGTGGAGGTTCCTCAAGAAATTAAAAATAGAACTACCATGTAATCCAGCAATCCCACTTCTGGGTATATATCCAAAGGACACAAAATCATTTTCTCAAAGAGATAACTGTACTTTCATGTCCATTGCATTATTCATGATAGCCAAGATATGGAAACAACCTAATGCCCATTAATGGATGAATGGGTCAAGAAAATGTGGTATATACACATGTAATGGAATATTATTCAACCTTTAAAAAGGACGAAATCCTTTCATTTACAACAATATGGGTGAAACTAGAGAGCATAATGCTAAGTGAAATAAGCCCTACAAAGAAAACAAATACTGCAGGTTATAACTTATATATGAAATCTAAAGAAAAAAAAAAAGGTTAAACTCCTAAAACAGTAGAAAAGCAGTTGCCAAGGGCTAGGTAGGGGGTAAGGGAAAGAAGTACAGGCTGATAAAGGGGTACAAACTTTACATTATAAGATAAATAAGGACTGAGGTTCTAAAGTATAACACAATAAACAGGTTGGCGACACTGTATTATATAATTGAAATTTGCTAAAAGAGTAGAACTTAAATGTTTTCACCAAAAAAAAAGGCAATAATGCAATGTGATGGATGTGTGAATTAATACTTTCACAATGTATACATATATCAAACCATTATGTCGTACACTTTAAATATCTTACAATTTTATTTGTCAATTATACCTCAATAAAACTGAAAAACCATCTGCTTGGCATAGCAGTAGTAGCTCACATTTCCTGAATGCGATATGCCAGGAGTGTGTTTAACGTAACATGTTCAATCCTAAAAACAAACCTCTGAGGCTTATTAGCTCCATTTTACAGATGAAAGTACTGACCCACAGAGAGATTAAATAGATTATTCAAAGTCACGTAATGTCGTTGGAGGAGACAGGATTCCAGCCCAAACTTTCTAGCTCTGGAGTCTGATTCCCTGGCAGGCTTATGCTGTCTTTACAGTCCAATAAAAGGAATATTTAAAAAATATATTTTAAATGCATAGAACATTTTCAAGAAAGATACACTAGAAATTGGCAAAATAGGAGTTTCCTTTAAGAAGAGTACCTAAGAACGGAAGAAATTTTTATTTTTTATTTCGGTCTATTTTTGTTGTTCATTTATTTTTATTTTAATTATTATTATTTTATTATTTTAGAGAGAGTGCACAAACAGGGGGTGCGGGGGAGAGGGGCAGAGAAAGAGGGAGAGAGAGAATCTCAAGCAGGCTCCATGCCCAACGTGGAGCCTGAAGCGGGGCTCAATCTCACCATCCTGAGATCACGACCCGAGCTGAAATCAAGAGTCGTGTGCTTAACCAACTGAGCCACCCAGGTCCCCCATTTGTTGTTCATTTATTTGAGGGAGAGTTAAAGATTGTCCTCCATGTAACACTGGATACATACAAAACTATATACGTAACATTCACATCTATTTTGCAGCATAATAATAAAATGAATTCCTGTGAATCACATTATCTTAAAACATTACCAATACTATATGTTACCAATACATTGAGAGCCCTATTGTAACTTTCTAATCACGTGACTGTAGTACTTTTTCTTTTTTATTAAAGAGTTCAACTGGAGGTATTTGGATGGCACAGCTGCACCACTTTTGTCTTCTTTATACATGTCTATAAATATTTAAGAAACTAAAAAATAAAGTGGTGAAGTACATTAGAATGTTACATCCTCAAAAATGTAATAGCTGTGCATCCCAGTCGCACTGGGCTATGTGAGAGCATATTAAACCTAGCAATGCCCTGATTAAACCCTTATGTTCCTTACTTGATGCAATGTGAGACACTATTGAAATACCCACTGTAAATTCATATAACACGTTATTTTACAACCTCTCAAAGGGTAAGTGAATTCCAAAGGGAAAAAAGCAATTTTATGCAAGTACTATGCTTTAAAAAAAAATAAGTGCATGAAAAAAATTACCCACGTTTAAAGACTCTTATCGCTATTAACGGTAACATGAGAACTTGTCCCCACAGGTACAATCTGCTTTTGTCACTCTGTTCTTTGTCTTTGCCAACATCACTTTTGGTTTAAAAAAAAAAGGAAAGGAAAAAGCACCCGAAAACCTTGAAACCCAATGATCTTTCTTATGTGATTCTGGGATGAACAAACAAGTATTGTTCAACTGTTCCATAATAAGGTTAAGGACCTTTAATAATAATGTCAGTGCATTGATGATATTGTCAAAAGCTTTATTCTAATTCTGAACACACAGGCAGAATAAGCTGTTCACTGGTGCTTTTAGGTGTTCTTTTAAAAACCTTTAAAAACCTGGTGCCATATGAAATCTTTAGCACTTAATGGAGAAGTTTCAATTCTTGAGAAAGCTACTTACATGAAATAATGTTTTTCATTAGCAAATTGAGACCCAACAAAATTTTTCAAATAAATTCGAGTTTCTTAGAAACACATTTTATATAATACATCCTTTTCAAGTGATAGTTTACTACTTTCACTGCAAACTGTTGAAATGACAATTCAGGAAATTGGATGTGAAGATGCTATTTGAAACACTACACAGACAGAAAACATATTCTTCAGCATAATCTTGGCATTGCTGGAGCAGAGATGATTTCAGCAGAAGGATCTTAAAAGTATGAGCCAACACGAGCCATGTTTCTAGTTAATCTATACATTGTTATGTTCATTTTAGAATACATTTTAAATATATATAGGAGCCACTTGAAATAATTTATCATTCCACTTCCAAATACAGTACTTATTGTTGTTACTGCTAGTTGAATACAATTTACTGATGTTCTAGTAGATGCCATGAACCCACTTAGGTGCCTTCTCTAGTCCACACAATTCTGCAATTCTCTCATGAGGAAATGAAAGGTGTCCCCAGGTCCCACTGCTGGAGAATGGCAGCACTGACCTATAGCCTGAGCCCAACCACCTCAAAAGTCTTTAATCACCTATACAATCTCCCATGTTTCTGTATATAAACCATAGCTTTTCATCTGGGTTGAAAATCAGCCTACTCTGTAATTTTTATAACAATTTATAGAGAAAATGATGGTTTCATACCACCAACTGGCATTTTTAACAATTGGGGCAGCTGATCAATTTATAATAAACTGGCATTTTTATTCCTTACCACTGTGCTCCCCATCAGTCTTCCTTCCCTCTCCGCATACAACATTTTAAATCCACCTATCCACACACTTTTATGATAAAGCCAGATGCTATGAAGTGCATTAGGGATGACCCAGAAAGCAAGATAAGAGACTGATACATTCAGCAATTTGAAAAGTGATAGAAAAAATTACCTGTGGCACAGGCCATCTTTATACATCAGCTCAGATTGTGACTCACGAGCAAGATTCTTTGAAATTTTAGGAGTTTTTGATAAATACTACCTTGTGTCATAGATTGGAAGCTGACTCTGAAACAGTGATTAGCCTGCAGAAGTTTACCAGGGAGTGGTCTTTGGATCACCCCCTGTGTAAGGGAGGGGTCAGAAGCAAGATGGGGCAAACGGAGAAGGTGGGATGGGATGGTTCCAATGAAGGCCCCATCTGACCCCACAGGAAGCTCTGCAGCTGGGATGGCCATTCAGAAATATCCAAGTTGGGACAAAGGTGCTGGGAAACTACACCCACTCATTGCTCAGTGTTTTGAGGCACACTGCCCTAGAAGGAAGCCAAATCTTGAGAGAGGTAGTTTTCTTCAGCTGAAGGCAGTGCTAGAAAGGTGTGATGGCTGCAGACTCTCTCCAGCAGTATCTTCAGCAGCTGAAACAGGTCAGGGCAACCCATCACATGTTCATCGCATGTTATGGGTTGAATTGTGTCTCCCAAAATTTGTATGTTGAACCCCTATTCCCTAGGACCTCAGATTTCCCTTTTTGGAAATAGGGTCACTGCAAAAGTAGTTAGTTGAAATGAGGTCATAGTAGTAAATGGAGTAGAATGGGCCCTTAATCCAATATGACTGGTGTCCTTACAAGAGGGAATTTGGAGAGACACACATTGGGAGAACAAGTTCTCACTCAAGACCCACAAACCCATGCATAACTCAATGATTCATCCCAGATGTAGACCTATACACAGGTGCATCGATAAGATGTAGAAGTCATAGGGGCGCCTGGGTGGCTTAGTCAGTTAAGCAGCTGCCTTCAGCTCAGGTCCTGATCTCAGGGTTCTGGGATTGAGTCCCAGGTCATGCTCCCTGCTCAGCGGGGGAGTCTGCTGCTCTCTCTCGCCCTGCTCTTACTTCCCACTTGTGCTCTCTCTCTCTCTCTCAAATAAATAAATAAAATCTTAAAAACACACACAAAAAAAAGAGAGAGAGAGATGTAGAAGTCATAAAGGGGCTTTTCCAGACATCTGGGATTCTTTTTAGCTAAAATTCAGAACAGCTGCTTGTCCTGACTTTTAGAATGCTTTAGCTTTCCGAAGAGAACAAAAACTGCTTCTGATGAGAGCTCCTAGAGTCAGACCACAAGGCTCTGACCTGCCTTTTCACCATTTGTTTTAATCATTTAGATGAGACACTGATGTCATGTTAACGAAACCTTGAAGAAAACAGACCTTGGATGCAGTTACTTGCACATGACAGAACCAACATTCAAAAAGACTAAACAACAGAATAAACCTAAATGATGAAATATGTCACAGAAATATGTAATATCATGTCCTTAGTTAAAAATAAGTTTAAATATTAGATGAGAAACACATGATTAAAAATGATTGTAGGTTTGTATTGACCATAAGCTCACTCCGAGTCAACTCTGAAGAGACTGTTCAGGAGCTGATGAGATAGCAGTCTTTGTCAAGGAGTCCACAAGGAAGGTGGTGATTGTCCAGTTTTCCCCCAAGTCAGTCAGACCACACCTAAGGTATTAAATTCAATTCAGGTACCACCCTCCCCAGGGCTCCTGCCAAACTAAAGACTATTCAGAAGAAATTAGCAGGATGATGAATGATCACATTCAGAAGAAAACTGAAGAAACTGGGAAGAATTCACCAGGAAAAAACAGGAAACAAAGATTGAAAGCCTACTGTAGACTCGAGATTAAGCTCGCTCTAAATGGTCTTGAGAGGTAGAGGTTTCAGAAACATTAGCAACTGTTAGTTAAAGAGGAACTTAGGAACCATTAGAGCTATGCTGGGAAACAGAAACAGAGCAGTGAGCTCTCTCTGAAGTTAGTTCCAGCAGGGTCTTACCCGCTTGCCAGGCATAGCAGAGAAAAGACAGATGCATCAGATAGAGAATGCCTTCTGTGAACCTAAGTTCTGTGATTCATCCATTCCTGGTCAAAAGGTCTGTCCAACACCTCAGTGCATACTGCCCACCTGTTCACCAGCCCCTTTTCACTTTGTATTTCATTCTTCCAGGCCAATTAAAGGGTCACAAAATCTTGGACTCAAAACGGACGTGGGAAACCCCTTGATGCAATCTGTCACCCTGGCAGAAATCTTGTATTTGACACCCCTGAGAGGTAGGCATACATCACACCCTGACTGGGCTCCCATTTGATGCAGCCCCCATTGCCCCGCCCTAAAACATCCCCACTGCCTTAGCCCTGTCAATCCACATCTGTGTCCTGTACTTTGTAGCAACGTAGTAAAGTGACTGAGAGCCTGGCTTTTGGAACTTCCCTGCATCTAATTCTGACTCTGCCCGTTAACTAGCTATATGACTATAAGCAAATTGTTTAACTTCCCTGTGCCTGTTTCATCATATGGAAAACAGAGATTATAACAGCACCTCCATTATGGTGCTGTTATAAAGACTGCATGTGTTGGGGCACCTAGCTGGCTCAGTGGAAGAGCGTGTGACTCTTGATGCTGGGGTTGCAAGTTCGAGCCCCCAGTCAGGTGTAGAGTACTTAAATAAATATTTAAAATAAATAAGTAAAGATTAAATGTGTTAATATGTGTAAAACACTTGAACAGCACCAGCCAGGTAAATGCGTAGTAACTGTTAGCAATTGTTACCTTTCACACACTCTTCCTTCTCTATCCTAGGTCTCTTACATTTTCTGTCTTGTGCTTTTATTCCTTCCCCCCCCACACACAATATACACACTTATAACCTTAACTAAGGTGCTGCCAGGAATGGCTGTGAGTATAGGGGGGAAACTCACACTACGGTGATGCCTGTTCCCTGTTATTCTTCCATCTGGGCAATTTCCCCTACTGCATTTTATAAAAATAGTAAGGGTAAAGGGGCGCCTGGGTGGCTCGGTCATTAAGCATCTGCGTTTGGCTCAGGGCGTGATCCCAGTGTTCTGGGATCGAGCCCCGCATCGGGCTCCTCCGCTGGGAGCCTGCTTCTTCCTCTCCCACTCCCTCTGCTCGTGTTCCCTCTCTCGCAGGCTGTCTCTCTCTGTCAAATAAATAAATAAAAATCTTAAAAAAAAAAATAGTAAGGGTAAAGATAATTTCCAAAGGCCCATTTCCTGAACTAAACTCTGTCACAATGTTGGTAAAATAACATTCTACAAGAGAAGTAGTGACAAAAACCAAGTTCAGCTCTCTCTCTCTGCCAAATGTCACCTTTTCACTAATGCTGCTGGTGATAACACTTCTCCAGTGGCTTAGTGTACCAGCAACCTTCTACATCAACCATAGAAATGTGGGCCACAAGCCCCCAAATTAATTAGCCCTGTGGAATAATTACTTTGCTAGCCTTTACAACCCCTTTTCTATCCCCACCTTTACCCCACCATCCCTGAAAGATCTAAAATAAGGGATAGGAAGAGCTTGCCCTATTCTGCTATCACTATGATCACAAGTTTATTAGGAACAACAACGACGAAAAGGCTTCAAGAGAAAATACAAATAAACAGCATGAACCTAAGTTACTGCTGTCAGAAACTAAAACTCCCCATCTGCCAGTCTCTCCCTCTCCTGGATCCTTCATAGCCAGCGTTCTCTAGGCGCACCTGCATTTGCTCCTGGCAGCTACAGCACCATTCCTTTCAAGCCTTCAGCTGGGTGCTTGGTTCCTTGAAACCCATCACTTATTTTCCAGAGCCTTAATAAAGTTTATTTCTTTGCTGTGATACTACATGCCCTGTCCTATGCTTACCACACTTCCCCACTCTAGGTATCTGGGTGGGGAGGGGGAGAGGCAGGGGCAGAGAGAAGTTGCAAGGCAATCACCAACCACCTTTGGCAATAATTCTGCAACTCACAGATCCCACACCACCACCACCATAAGAATAGTTTTTTCCAACTCATATCACATTACTAACCAGTGACATGCCACATTTGAAGCTGTTGTTTACAACCTATCAATTATAACACAGCCTAATTCTATTTCGAACATGGCCCTGGTTGGTAAGCAGGCCAGCTCCTGCTACTCCCTCAGCAGAGAGAATGACTCAAGGGGAAAGGCCAAAGAACCTTTAATCCAATTCATGATGGTTCACTAAGACAACCTCAAGAGTGATGGAACTGACCTTTCCGCTTACCTACAAATTTTAAGCCTATAGAAAATTAGAATAAACCTAATCTTTGGATGGTGCCTGATTCCATGAAGCACAGACAAGCCCTTTCCCTAGGGGATTCTGATCTGGACGTAGTTAGAAGTTGCTTTTTCCGTGACCTGTTGGAGATTATCTTGAAACAATTTAAACAAAGTTTCCAATAAAAATCCAATAATGCTGTACCTAATTTTAATTGACAAGTCTAGGTATTTAAGACTTTTAAATGTCAGTAGTTAATTAATTCAAACTCCAAAAAGCAGATACTTAATAACATTTCAATAATAGGAAAACCTAGTAGACCACAAATGTCTCTCAATTAAGTAATGTGTAACTTGGAGAAAATTATGCATATATGAGTATATATGTATGTGTGGGTGTGTATTAAGAAATAGGACCCATGGGGCCCATTTTATGTTAATTGAAAAAATAAACACAAAATCAGGAATGGAATTAAGCTTAAAACCCTAAATATTAAGTTTTGGGGTTTGTTTATTTTTGTTTGTTTGTTTTTTCATTTTAGGTAGGTTCCATGCCCAATATGTGGCTTGAACTCACAACCCTGATATCAAGAGTGGCATGCTCTCCTGACTGAGCCAGCCAGGCGCCTCCCAAATACTAAATTCTTACCACTTTTCAAGCAAATGCTTTTTGTAACCTCAAATACAGCCATCATTCTTTTTCTTTTGATAATTCCCATTAAACAGATAACAGGATGAAGGAGAAAATGTTTAAATGTGCTATAAAACTTGAACTGTTGTAAATATACTTTTTCTTTAAAACTGAGGAAAGTAAAGTAAAAAATAAATAAATAAATAAATAAAACCTAAGACTGAGTCTTCTTCAGGATACCAAAGACAAATACCAGACTGTTTTAATGATATTATCAATTTTTATGAAAATACGAGGACAATCACTGGTTTGGCTGATATTTCCTTAATAGAATTGTTTGATCAAATAAACAGCCGGGTTTGCTGCAAAGTAGATATATCTTAGACTTTCTGAATTTCTCTTCTTTTACTGGGACTACTTTTTAACACCTTTTGAATTGCCTATTTGTTACTTCTGGCACCATGGTACACAACACGGGGAGGCAATATAATGCCTGGTTTCTAGCCACTATTTTTCAGGCAGTGTAAAAACTGGTATCTAAAACAAGTACTTGCTCTCCTGAACATAATGACAGCCTCACTTCTGCAGTCCAATTAGGTAAGTCATGGTGCTTGATATAAATTCCCCTTCTGCTAGATCTAATTGGTAACAATTAAATTTCACCAGTAGGTCTATTCCATATTATTTTAAAATGTACCATCCCAACTTAGCCACAGGTAATAGCTGCTGTTCTGAAAAGGACTCTCGAAGGTAAGGCTACTTTGCAATTACAGGACAGCGTGAAACTTCCATCTGTCTGCCCTTCTGTATTCAACAACCACAGTCCTTGGGTTTCAGCCAGCTAACAAAAGACAATATATTGCCATTCTTCTTATTAGATTATACTGTTGACAGTATGATAATCCATGTGTGTGAGCAAGGCTGAAAAGGAGGTGAGTGAACAGAATTGTCTTTCTTCACAGCAAGCCTGTGAAAAACGTCATTTGGATTTTGGCAAAAGGCACTGTCCTCAGAGCATCCCTGGTTGTAGTTCTGCAACTGCACTGTTCAGACTGTATCATCAAAACATCTGCTTGATTTGTTTGTGCTTTGCCCCCACCCCCACCCCATGTTGTCAGCTTACTGAAGGCAGGAAATCCAGTGTGTATTTCTCTGAGATCCCTCGGGAACCTGTGATCTTCTCTGAACAGTAGGTAATCAATGAGGACTTGTTTAGCTAATTTGTTTGCAACTCCTGTTTGCCAACAGTTCACAGCTACACCACATTACTTGATATAGTGCTTCAGGGAATCCCGTATAGGTCCTTAGAACAGTGTCACATAGTGGAAAAAGCAGGAGACAAAGGATCCTAATACCTGCATTTGGGTCCCAATTTGCTGCTAACTTAGGTGTAATGGGAGATGTTTGGAAAAATTCCCTTGATTGGGCCTTCAGACTCCTTGCCACCTTCCCACAGAGAATCTTTAATGTCACCTTTTTCGTGAACTCTTTCCTAACTAATTTAGTTAAAATTACAACCACCACCAGTTTCAATCCAGAAGCTCTCTCCCCTGTACTTGTTTTCTTTTT
Source organism: Ursus maritimus (assembly GCF_017311325.1). Taxonomy (NCBI): domain Eukaryota; kingdom Metazoa; phylum Chordata; class Mammalia; order Carnivora; family Ursidae; genus Ursus; species Ursus maritimus. The sequence continues at coordinate 28,168,417 of NW_024425563.1, read as the reverse complement.
CTCCATAGCCCTTAACACCATCTCACATATTAACTTATTTATTGACTGCCTCCCCTCACTAGACTGTAACCCCCATAAAAGCTTTTGTCTCTTTTAACAAAAGTATCTCCACTATTTGGAACAATGCACAGGTGACTGTAGATGTTCACTGAATGTTTGTTAATAAGCAATATATAACTATCATTCCCCCTGGGAAGGAGATGGAACTAATAGATTGGACTGGACTAGGGTCCATGGCTTTAAGATTTGTGGGCTTCTTTCCCAGAAGACAGTCTACATATTGCAACAAAGAAAGAGAACATATATTTGTAAATTTCCTATTACAAGTCCCTCTTTGTTTAGAAATTATGCAAAACCAGTCTTCGTGTTTCTTCTGGAGAACAGGAAGACACTTTACCTCTAGTGTCCTATTTAGTAGAAATTAGCAAGAGAAAATGCGTGATGACCAGATTCCAGGTTACCTAAAGCAGTTGCTGGAATTTGGCATCCCAGAGAAAGTCAACAAAAGGGGTCCTAATATCTCCTTTGGGAGACGGCACTTCAATACAGCAGAGACTCAGTTAGAAGTTTCAAGAACCTCTCTGCTCATACTCCACTCCTAATACTGAGAGGGTAATGTCAATTCATGGCCCAGAATTCTTCAAAAATTGAAAAATCCTACCTTTAGGCAAAGGACTGGAAGCAGCAATGAAACATCTCAGTATTGCTCAGTATTCTATTTGAGTTTGATTTGTTGTTTTTGTTATGTTTTGTTTTAGGACTCTTGGATAAATGGTCTAAGTTGAATTTGATACCCAGGGAGTTGAAGAAGTGCCATTAGAGTCCAACTGTTAGAATGGAAGCATATGGGAATTAAATAATACATGGTGTTCTGGCCTAGATTTGATTCATGGCAGATCCACTGGGTCCAGTTAATTCATGGACTCCTCCAATGGTCATTTCTCTGGACCATGAATTATATATTTAATGCATGGCAGAATCAACACATTAATTCCTTGCTATGTTACATTAGAGCAGTTGCAATAAAGGAAACCAGGTGGAATCTTCTGAATCTTCCCTTACTTATCTGAGATAGTGAATAGAAAAGCAAGAGGCTTTCACTTCCAGTTAGATTATACACAGTAATGAGAGTATTGTTCCAACACTATTGCCAACAAGCTAAAAAAGATAAAAAACTAAATCATGGCTTTATTTAACTGATAAAATGGCTGAGGACACAAACCAAAGTAAACTAAAAAATGGAAAGTGATGAGCTGCGTCTACTTCTGGCAGAGCAGCAGGAAGAGGAGGAATGCACCCTTGATAATGGCAATGGAATTCAACCAAACCTTTAACAAGTCTCTGATTGAAGAACATGTGGTTTGGAATTCCAAGAAGTCCCCAGCTGAGAGTGAGTCTGCACCTACCCTAGGCTAACATTTTCCCACAGGTTTTCACCAAGTACATAAGGAATATATACCAAAGATTGGTGACAGTGTGGCAGAACCAAGAGAAACACTCCCTGAAGTGCTCTTCAGCAACACTAAAAGCTGCAACTAGGCTATGGAACACAAAGACTCCAGAATCTGGGCAGAGCTCAGATACTAAGCACATCTGAATGAAAAGTCCTGATGTTGCCAAAAAAAAAAAAAAAAAAAAATCAAACCAGAGGTGAACTGAATTTAACTAAGTCCAGATTAAGAGATATCTCATACTGTAAAATATCCCATAATTAAAAGATAGTGATTTTAAAGTAATTATGATAGAGGCGCCTGAGTGGCTCAGTCAGTTAAGTATCTGACTTTTAATTTTGGCTCAGGTCATGAGCTCAGGGTTGTGGGATTGATTCCCGCATGAGGTTCTGTGCTCAGCATGGAGTCTGCTTTTCCCTCTCCCTCTGCTCCCCGCCCTTGATCTCTCTCTCTCTCTTTAAATCTAAAAAAAACAAAAACAAAAAAAAAAAAAAACAACAAAAACTCTTAGCAAGCTAGAAAGAGACTTCTTTTTGATGAAGGGCATCCATGAAAAATAATAGCTAACATTATACATAATGGTGAAACACTGAACTCTTTTTCATTAATAAAGGAAGCAGTGCAAGAATGTCTGCTGTTGAATGTCTCCCATTCAACTCTATAATGCAAGCTAATGTAATAAAGCAAGAAAAAGAAACTTAAAAAAATTAATATTAAAAAGGAGGAAGAATAACGATTGCTACACTCCAACAACATGTAAGTATACATAGAAAACCCAACTGAATCTCCAAAAACACTAATAAAATTACTAATAAAATGAAATATAAATAACACTAGTAATAAAAATACTAATACTAATGAATTTATTAAGTATATATATACTAATAAGCATACTTACATATAATATACATGTATAATATATATAATACTAATAAGTATATATACTAATGAATATATATTATATCTAATGTGTATAATATATACTATATAATACTATATATAATATACAATATATACTAATTAAGTATATATATACTAATGAAGGTATTAAGTATACAGTATGCAAAAATCAACTGTAATCAAAAACACTTTAATTCCATTTAAAAATAGTTTATAATTCCATAGAAAACATCATATAATTAAGAATAAATCCAACAAAGGGTATGTAATACATCTACATTGAAAACTACAAAACATTGCTGAAAGAAACTAAAGAAGACAACTAAAGAAGACATAAACAAATGGAAAGATATATGCCATCTTTGGATTAAAAGAGCCAATAATGTAAGTATTTCCTGTCTTTCCAAATGCAATGCAATCCCAGTCAAAATTCCAGCAAGGATTTTCATAGAAATTTATGAGCTGATTCTAAAATTTACATGAAAATGCCAAGGAATTAGAATATCCAAAGCAATATTGAAAAAGAAGGACAAAGTAAAAGACTTCCACTGCCTGATTTCATAATTTTACAGCTACAATAATTAAGACAATTTTGTATTGGCCCACGCATAGATGAATAGATCAGTGAAACAAAACAGAGAGTCCAGAAATAGACCAACACACATATGGTCAATTCAATGGGAAAAGAAAAGGTTTTTTTTCTAACAAATGATTCTGGAACTGTATAAACATATGGAAAAAATGGGCCTCAACCTCTATGCAATCATATACAAAAATTAATTTGAGATGGATCATAGCCTAAATGTAAAAGCTAGATTCATAAAGGTTTTAGCAGAAAATGTAGGTATATATCTTCATGACTTCGAGGTAGGAAAAGCTTTCTCAAATCACAAAAAGCATTAACCATAAAAGAAAAATTTCTGCTCATCAAAGGTACCTTAAGAAATGAATAGCCAAGGGGCGCCTGGGTGGCTCAGTCGTTGAGCGTCTGCCTCCGGCTCAGGGCATGATCCCGGAGTCCTGGGATCGAGCCCCACAGCGGGCTCCCTGCTCTGCTGGGAAGCCTGCTTCTTCCTCTCCCACTCCCCCTGCTTGTGTTCCCTCTCTCGCTGGCTGTCTCTCTCTCTGTGTCAAATAAATAAATAAATAAATAAATAAATAAATAAATAAATAAATAAATAAATAAAATTAAAAAAAAAAAAAGAAATGAATAGCCAAGGGGCACCTGGTGGCTCAGTCAGTTAAGCATCTCCCTTCAGCTCAGGTCCTGATCCCAGCCAGGGTCCTGGGACTGAGCTACCTGACCCTGTCCGGGCTCCCTGCTCAGCGGGGAGCCTGCTTCTCCCTCTCCCTCTGCCCCTCCTCCACCCTTCCACCCCTGCTCTTGCTCTCTCTCATTCAAATAAATAAAAATCTAAAAAAAAAAAAAAAGTTGTTTAAAAAAAAAGAAATGAAATGAAGAGCCTAAACAAATGAACAAAAGAACAAACAGACTCTTATATACAGAGAGCTACTGGTTGCCAAAGGAGAGGTGGGTAGGGGAACGGGTGATATAGGTAAAGGGGATTAAGATATACAAACTTCCAGTTATACAATAAATAAGTCATGGAGACGAAAAGTACAGCATAGAGAATATAGTCAATAATACTGTAATAACATTGTATTGTGACAAGATGATGACTACATTTATTGTGGTGAGCATGAATTACGTATAGAATTATCAAGTCATTATGTTGTGCACCTGAAACTAATACAACATTGTGTGTGGACTATACTTCAATTTAAAAAAATGAAAAGTCAACCCATAGACTGAGAAAAATACAGCATATCCTTAAGAAAGAACTCATAGCTGCAATATACTTTTAAAAATGGCTACAAACCAACTATTAAACAAAAATTTTTTAATGGGCCATAGAGTTAAATAGACACTTAGTAAGAGAAGATTAGGTATAGCCAATATCACATGAAAAGGTGTTCAAAATCATTAATCAGGGAAATGCAAATCAAAGCCACAGTGAAATACCACTTCACACCTCTCAGAGTGCCTAAAGTCAAAAACCATCCCAGTACCAAATGTTGATCAGGATGCAGAACAACGGATACTCTCTTATATTGCCAGTGGGAGCAAAAAATTAGTATTGCCTCTTTAGAGAATAGTTTACAAGGTTTCTTAAAAAGTTAAACATCTTCTCTACAACCCAACAATTCAAATTCTAAAAATTTACTCAAGATAAATGAAAACATACGTTCACACACACACACACAAACTTGATCATGAATGTTAATAGCAGCTTTACTCACAATGGCCATAACTGGGAGATAATTCAAGTGTCCATTGACAGGAGGATGGGTAAACAAGTTATGATATATTCATTTACTGGAATTCTACTTAATCATAAAAGGGACAAACAACTGATACCAGGAACAATATGAATGAATCTCAAGATATTATGGTGAGAGAAAGAAGCAAAAAACAACAACAAAAATCATACTGTATGATTCCATTTATATAAAACTCTAGAAAAGCCAAATATAACATGTAGGCAGAAAGTGGATCAATAATTGCCTGGGTCAGGGTTGAGAAGGCAGGCATAATTAACCTGAAAATGGTATATGAAAACCTTTTTGGATGTAGAAATGTTCTATATCTTGACTGTGGTAGGTTACACAGTTGTACAGAACTGCCAAAATTCACTGGACTGTACACTTAAGATTTTATTGTACGTGAATTATACTTCAGTGAAAATCAACCAGACAAACTAATTAATTGAATCTATACTGTTTTGAAAAAAGAGTAGGGATTTACAGCATCCTTAAAAATCTGAAGGTTGTAGAGTGGCAGTGTCCAGCACATCTTCATTTCATTCACTTGTGTGGCCCCCATAATACTGATGGATTCTGAAGAATGGCAGTAGATATGTTCAAGTTCAATCCAGTAGTAGCCCCAATTGTACTTATGCTACCAGATATGAAATACTTTCTAGAGAAGATTAACATGATTCCAGATACATGATATGTAACCATTGGTCTGGCAAATGCTTTCTTTTCCATCTCTCTCAAGGAGGACAAGAAACAATTCACATCCATGCAAGATGGACAACAGTATACCTTTAGAGTCTTTCCCCAAGACTATATTGACTCTCCTGCTATCTGTCACAATATAGTCCAAAGAGGCCTAGACCATCTGGACATTGACATTTAGTGTGACATAACACTGACCCACTCTACCAATGGTATCATGAAAACTGGACCAGTTGAGCAAAAGCAGCCAGTATGTTGGAGACGTTCAGTAAAGTTGTTTTTTGTTTGTTCGTTTCTTAGGATTTCAGTGGTCTGAGGTATGCCAGGATTATCACACATGAGGTTCTGGAGACAACACATTTCAGACTTGCAAATACTACTCCAACCTCTTTACCAAGTGACATGGAAGGTTGACAGCTTGTAATGGGATCCAGACACGTGAAGGACTCTATGGCAGGTTTAGGCTCTCGTACAAGCAGCCCTGCCAGTTGGGCCATATAATCCAACAGACCCTAGAGGAATCTGTGATGCGAAAAGATGTTGTATGGATTTCATGGCAAGTTCCCATAGAAGAATTATAACATTAGATACCTAGAGTTCTGGAGTAAGGCCATGACATCTGCAGCAGAGAATTGGCCATTGTGAGATAGAAGTGGTACATCAAAGATCAATCATAAGCAAGACCAGAGGGCACAAGTAACTGCATGAGCAGATGACCCAGATTCCTATGACATCCATTAATACTGCAATTATGCCTCCTCTCTGCTCACACCTATAGCAAGTATAGGTGCGACCCAGAGTCCAGAGATGAAAAAAGGCCATGCTGAGTTCACAGATGGGTTGGCTCAGTACATTTGTGCAAACCAAAAATCGGCTGCTATTGCACTATATCCTGACTTGAGGGAGGGAAGGTGTCTGAAAGAAAATGGCATCAGGAACATCCTCCCCAGAAGCAGGTTTGGATGTGGACTTCCCCTGAAGAAGGGGTGTTCAAAGGCTTAGCCCCCTTGCCTCAGTTGAGGACCTCTCTGCAGAACTATGCCAGCTTCTTAGCACACCAGGGGACCAGCTAAGGCATCTGTTAGGACTGCATCACAGTTCAACTTCTCCCTCTGCCCCATCCTGCTTCCTTCACATGCTTACAGATGTTTTCCCCAAAAGCATATATACCTCAGTAATGTCCAACTCAGTCTGTTTCCCAGGAAACCCAATTTGCAACAATTAATACAAAGAATCAGCGTACTAAGTCGGGATTAAAAATTCTACATTTAGAAAGTTTGTGGGAGGCAAGGAGGAATGTTAGTTCTGCTTAGAAATCCAAGTTATCCATTTTGATACTGAAGTTTTTAGTTCTTTTGTTTCTGACAGGGGAAACATACACCTTGTGCTCTAGCCTAGACTGGTGACGTTCAAAATAGGACTGTCATACCACTACCTGAAAGCAGAGGGCGCTTTTGCCTGGAACATGTGTGAACAAATTACTTTCTCACTATTTTTCTGCAGCAAGGGGAGGGTATCTCCCAAAGGCTAATGCTTGCTGGTGGAATTGAGAGTTCTCTAGAGATTCACTTATTAGACATATTTATCTGTATTTAAAGACAGGAAGAATAATTAATGTTCAATATTGAGGGAAAGAAACATACCATATAGGAACAGCCATGCCTAGACTATGCTACTCAAAGAACAAATATTTCTTCCCCCCCTTCCTTCATCAGATTTTTAAAACTGGACCTCAGGTTCACAGAACTGCTTTAATTATAACCCTAAATTCATAACAGTCATCCATCATTTATACATAGAAGGTTCTTGCTTATTTATGTCATTCGTTGGCTTGTTGATTTTAATAATAAACAATTGTGAAACCACCCCACAAGAATTAAAATGATGATAATAACTGCCATCCACATCAGATCCCTGACTATCCTATCCCCCTGCCTCTCACCACTCACTGTTGCTTTGCCTTCCTTTGGATGCAATTATAATACGCTTATATGTGTTGATCAGTAGCATATACTTTTGGTTTGGCTCTTTAAAATTTATAGAGTATTTCTATACACTTTTAGTGCGTTACATTTCACAATAAAAAGGGTTATTTAAAGGTATCATGCAGGATATAATCTCGGGATTTTTCACTTAAAATCATATTCCTAAAATTCACCCATATTATCATATGTAGCAATGTTTATTCATTTTGTTTGACTTCCTTTCCCACTTCTTTTTTCATTTTGAAGATTTTATTTGTTTACTTATTTGAGAGAGAGTAGAGCAGGGGGAGAGGAATAAGCAGACTCTGTACTAAGGGCAGAGCCCGACATGGGGCTCGATCCCACAACCCTGAGATCATGACCTGAGACAAAATCAAGAGTCAGAGGCCTTCCCGATCAAAATACCAATGACATTTTTCAAAAAACTGGAACAAATAGCCCTCAAATTTGTATGGAACCAGAAAAGGCCCCAAATTGCCAAGGAATTGTTGAAAAGGAAAAACAAAGCTGGGGGCATCACAATGCTGGATTTCAAGCTGTACTACAAAGCTGTGATCACAAAGACAGCATGGTACTGGAACAAAAACAGACACATAAACCAATGGAACAGAATAGAGAATCCTGCTCAGGAATGACTCGATAAACCAGGAAATCAAAAATCAAATTAAACAATTTATGGAGACCAATGAGAATGAAAATACAACAGTCCAAAACCTATGGGATACTGCAAAGGCAGTCCTAAGGGGGAAATACATAGCCATCCAAGCCTCACTCAAAAGAATAGAAAAATCTAAAATGCAGTTTTTATATTCTCACCTCAAGAAGCTGGAACAGCAACAGAGGGACAGGCCTAATCCACGCACGAGGAAGCAGTTGACCAAAATTAGAGCTGAAATCAATCAAGCAGAAACCAGAAGTACAGTAGAGCAGATCAACAGGACTAGAAGCTGGTTCTTTGAGAGAATCAATAAAATTGACAGACCACTGGCAAGACTTATCCAAAAGAAAAGAGAAAGGACCCAGATTATTAAAATTATGAATGAAAAAGGAGAGGTCACGACGAACACCATTGAAATTGGAAGGATTATTAGAAATTTTTATCAACAGCTATATGCCAATAAACTAAGCAATCTGGAAGAGATGGAATCCTTCCTGGAAACCTATAAACTACCAAGATTGAAACCGGAAGAAATTGATTCCTTAAACAGGCCAATTAATTATGAAGAAATTGAGTCAGTGATAAACAACCTTCCAAATAACAAAACTCCAGGCCCGGACGGTTTTCCTGGGGAATTCTACCAAACATTCAAAGAAGAAATAATACCTATTCTCCTAAAGCTATTTCAAAAAATAGAAACAGAAGGAAAGCTACCAAACTCATTCTATGAGGCCAATATTACCTTGATCCCCAAACCAGGCAAAGACCCCCTCAAAAAGGAGAATTACAGACCGATTTCCCTAATGAATATGGACGCCAAAATCCTCAACAAGATACTTGCTAATAGAATCCAACAGTACATTAAAAGGATTATCCATCACGATCAAGTGGGATTCATACCTGGGATGCAAGCGTGGTTCAATATTCGCAAATCAATCAGCGTGATACATCATATCAACAAGAAAAGACTCAGGAACCATATGATCCTCTCAATCGATGCCGAAAAAGCATTTGACAAAATACAGCATCCTTTCCTGATTAAAACCCTTCAGAGTGTAGGAATAGAAGGTACATTTCTCAATCTCATAAAAGCCATCTATGAAAAGCCTACTGCAAATATTATTCTCAATGGGGAAAAGCTGGAAGCCTTTCCCTTAAGATCAGGAACACGACAAGGATGCCCACTCTCGCCACTATTATTCAACATAGTACTAGAAGTCCTTGCAACAGCAATCAGACGACAAAAAGGGATCAAAGGTATTCAAATTGGCAAAGAAGAAGTCAAAATGTCTCTCTTTGCAGATGACATGATACTCTATATGGAAAACCCAAAAGAAGCCACTCCCAAACTATTAGAAGTTATAGAGCAATTCAGTAACGTGGCAGGATACAAAATAAATGCTCAGAAATCAGTTGCATTTCTATACACGAATAACGAGACCGAAGAAAGAGAAATTAGGGAATCCATCCCATTTACAATAGCACCAAAAACCATACGTTACCTTGGAATTAACTTAACCAGAGACGTAAAGGACCTATATTCTAGAAACTATAAATCACTCTTGAAAGACATTGAGGAAGACATAAAAAGATGGAAAGATATTCCATGCTCATGAATCGGAAGAATTAACATAGTTAAAATGTCCATGCTACCCAGAGCAATCTACACTTTCAATGCTATCCCGATCAAAATACCAAGGACATTTTTCAAAGAACTGGAACAAACAGTCCTTAAATTTGTATGGAAACAGAAAAGGCCCCGAATCTCCAAGGAACTGTTGAAAAGGAAAAACAAAGCTGGGGGCATCACAATGCCGGATTTCGAGCTGTACTACAAAGCTGTGATCACAAAGACAGCATGGTACTGGCACAAAAACAGACACATAGACCAATGGAACAGAATAGAGAGCTCAGAAATGGACCCTCGGCTCTTTGGGCAACTAATATTTGATAAAGCAGGAAAAAACATCCGGTGGGAAAAAGACAGTCTCTTCAATAAATGGTGCTGGGAAAATTGGACAGCTACATGCAAGAGAATGAAACTTGACCACTATCTCACACCATACACAAAAATAAACTCCAAATGGATGAAAGACCTCGATGTGAGACAGGAATCCATCAAAATTCTAGAGGAGAACATAGGCAGCAACCTCTACGACATCGGCCAAAGCAACCTTTTTCATGACACATCCCCAAAGGCAAGAGAAACAAAAGATAAAATGAATTTATGGGACTTCATCAAGATTAAAAGTTTCTGCACAGCCAAGGAAACAGTCAGAAAAACTAAGAGGCAGCCCACGGAATGGGAGAATATATTTGCAAATGACACTACAGATAAAGGACTGGTATCCAAGATCTACAAAGAACTTCTCAAACTCAATACACGAGAAACAAATAAACAAATCATAAAATGGGCAGAAGATATGAACAGACACTTTTCCAATGAAGACATACAAATGGCTAACAGACACATGAAAAAATGTTCAAAATCATTAGCCATCAAGGAAATTCAAATCAAAACCACACTGAGATACCACCTTACGCCAGTTAGAATGGCAAAAATTGACAAGGCAAGAAACAACAATTGTTGGAGAGGATGTGGAGAAAGGGGATCCCTCCTACATTGTTGGTGGGAATGCAAGTTGGTACAGCCACTCTGGAAAACAGTGTGGAGGTCCCTTAAAAAGTTAAAAATTGAGCTACCCTATGATCCAGCCATTGCACTACTGGGTATTTACCCCAAAGATACAGACGTAGTGAAGAGAAGGGCCATATGCACCCCAATGTTCATAGCAGCTTTGTCCACAATAGCTAAATCGTGGAAGGAGCTGAGATGCCCTTCAACAGATGACTGGATTAAGAAGTTGTGGTCCATATATACAATGGAATATTACTCAGCTATCAGAAAGAACGAGTTCTCAACATTTGCTGCAACATGGACGGCACTGGAGGAGATAATGCTAAGTGAAATAAGTCAAGCAGAGAAAGACAATTATCATATGGTTTCTCTCATCTACGGAACATAAGAACTAGGAAGATCGGTAGGAGAAGAAAGGGATAAAGAAAGGGGGGTAATCAGAAGGGGGAATGAAGCATGAGAGACTATGGACTCTGAGAAACAAACTGAGGGCTTCAGAGGGGAGGGGGGTGGGGGAATGGGATAGGCTGGTGATGGGTGGTGGGGAGGGCACGTATTGCATGGTGCACTGGGTGTTACATGCAACTAATGAATCATCGAACTTTACATCAAAAACCAGGGATGTACTGTATGGTGACTAACATAATATAATAAAAAAACATTAAAAAAAAAGAGTCAGAGGCTTAACCAACTGAGCCATCCAGGTGCCCCACTTCCTTCTTTTTCCATTTTAAAGATAATGTGTTAACTCAGAGCAACACAAAGAACCTCATCCGTTTCTGGAAATTCATCTATAGATATCACTTTTTTTTTCTCATCTGTTCCTTTAAAAACATTAAATTTTTGTTTTTTCCTCTCTTTTCCAACAATCTCTTCATTTCACTTTATTCAGTATCTTGTACATGCCTTGCTTTTTCTTTTTCCAACATAGTTTCAAGGAACTCTGGAACTGTTCTTCAGTCTTGGGAGGAAGGGTGCTTGTTTTTCTAAAAACCCAAATAGAGAAATTAAAAATGCCTTTAATATAATGCCACACTTGAATATTCCCTGTGCCTACACATAAACCTTGTTCTTATGGGTCCCTTAAGCCCACCTGAGGCCTTACACCAGTTGAGCTGTTTATAAAGATTCATTTGGTTGGGCATAAAGAAGTCTCCTGTGGTATTGAAAACACATCCCTCGGAGAATAAAGGACCAAGCTGTTGGGCATAATGAAAATCAAGTATTAAACCTAAGCCATACTGGCACTTCATACACCTGGAACAACAGCCTGATGCTTTGGAGAGACAATGGCAGAAAACGAATCTCATGTGTATTCCAGATGGTTCTGAAGGATCACATACAAAAAGCATTCGTCCCCACCCCCTTTTCAGAGAAACTCCAATTAAAATTTCCTACTCTCCATTCAATACTAAAAGTTAATAAACCCCAAGGATGTGACAGGTTACCCTTGTCCCCCTGACTTATGTGTGAATGTGAAGTCATCTTGAAGGAAGAAATGACAAACACACAAACTATAAGATTACACTGACTTCTTTGTGGATATAATGACCAACAGAATACACAGATTTCCACACTGAGATCAATGCAGATGAGAGCTGAAAATGATCTGAGCTCCACAGCGCTGGAGAGGCTGGGCAGGAAAGAGAAAGCCCCAGCTCGAAAGGGTGGCAACAGTGGACAGTGCAGCCACATTTCTGCAGATATAGAAAGAATACACTCCCACCATTCACAACAGCTTTTAAAAGAGCAAATATTTTCTATTCATTCTAAAGAAAATTATGTTTGTGAGACTAGAAAATTGTGTGGATGCAAATTCTCCAGCCTGGTAATTATCTCTGATCCGTTTCAATAAGCAAAGGTTTGGGGGAATTATTCACATATGAATCATTTTCACTGTTTTTTATTTGCAGAATAGATTGGAACTGTATGAATAAGAGACCTTCAACTCCTATTAACATTTTTGCATGCAACTGAGGCTCTCCAGAAATTAAAAGACAAACATTGGTAAATCAATAAAAGAAAACATTATTTTATTTCACCTAGGGCTCAGCCACCCACTACCTATCTTCTCTCCATCCTTGGAAATTTTTCTTCTGAGCTAATCCAGCTAGAAAATAGACAGGTGGTGAGGAGGTGGGAGTGGGCATTACAGCTGAAGGGAGCTGCTTGAGCAAAGGTGAAACTTCATGGAGAGGGAAAAAGACAAAGTGATACTTTTAGCTGGATTGAAGCGTTCAAGTGGGGAAATGGTTGGTTGTAGAGGAGGATGCCGTTTGTGGATAGATTTGAATGTCAGGATAATTGGAAGCCACAGAGGCCACTGGGGTGAGTAAGAGGGGTGTGTGTGTGTGTGTGTGTGTGTGTGTGTGTATGTGTGTGTGTAGGGGATGAGTGCCAGCCAAGGACTTAGACTAACAAGAGACAGCCAGTAAGTGTCAGTACGTAGAGCACCACGGTGAAAACCAAAGGACTGGTGTCAGACCAACCACAACTAAAATATTGGTTTAGCTACTCCCTAACTCTACCACTTTGGGCAAGTAACTTACCTTGTCTAAGTCAAAAATTACCCCCTTTCTAAAATGGGGATGATATTAACAAGTCCTAATTCATGGGTTGATTGACAGAATTAAAAAAAAAAAATGTGTAGAGGGGTGCCTGGGTGGCTCGGTCAGTTAAACATCCGCTCAGGTCATGATCCCAGGGTCATGAGATTGAGACCCATGTGGGGCTCTGTGCTGAGTATGGAGCCTGCTTAAGACTCTTTCTCCCTCTCCCTCTGCTCCTCCCTCCCCGCTTGCTCTCTTAAAAAAAAAAAATCATCTACAGAAAGTACTGGTCACATTGGAAGATTAAATACAAATATCAGACACTATCATTGTTACCTTTATTATTATAATTATTATTTCAGGAAAATTAATTCTCTCTATGAGATGAGTAGAAATATCCATCCACTATTGCACATATCTATGACAGAAAGAACCCAATTATCAGCAATTATATAAAATGACTGTTTTCATTTTTAATAGCCTTAAAAAATGTACCTTTCCTGGAATAAGCTATTACAAATTCCTTATTTAAAATGTCCTTAGGGTAAAGTGAACTTTATCACTTTAAATTGCAAAGAATAAACACAGGTGAACTTCAACTTAAGTTTCTCTGTAAATTTTCTGTGGAAAAAAAAAATTGGCCCAAGTCTAGAAAAAAGAGCTAACACACATGTTAAAGGCAAGTCTGTGCAGAGAATATGCAGTAATGGCTGCATCAGCCAGGAATCACCTCCCTCAGGGAGGAGCAGGGTAGCTACAGATTGTAGCAGATGGGGATTATGTTTTCTTTGTTTGGCTTTATCGGTTTGAGGCACAAGAACAGGAAGGAACACAATTGAAGAATTAGGCAATTCCATACCCACCTAGTGCCTCCAGTTTTCTTTTTATTGAAGGAATGAGGAAATTCAAAGGAACAGCCATGCTCATTTTCTAAATAAGCTACTTAAAAGTCAAGATTTATGTTACTTATTTTAGTGGGTGGTTGTGTGAGGCAGAAGAAAGCTTAGTGACATAAGGATGGCATAACTCAGGTCAGATCCCCACTCTTTACTTCGGGAGAGAGAGACTGTGTACTACTTCATTCATAAGAAAGGGAGAGGATCTGAATTAGTTGATCCACAAATTTCCTCCAGGTCTCAAATTCTGATGCTACATTAGCCAAATTTACATAGCAATGTCTCCTAACTCCTCCAAGCCAGTTGTGATCTTTTCCTCCATTAAGAACCTGTAGGATTTTCTTCTTTTTTAGAATACCTGCTATGTTCCACCTTGGATTCTATACTTAAGCAAGTTTTATCTCTTTAATCCCCTCTAATTAACTATAAGATCCTTTAAGGCAGGAGATTTTCTTATTCATATGTGTATAATCCAACAATGTATAGAAAGAATTATATACCACAGCCAAGTGGGATTTATTCCAAATGTCCAAGGCTGGTTCAACATTCAAAAATCAATTAGCTTAATCCACCATATCAGTGGCATAAAGAAGAAAGGTCATATGAGCATATCAATTGATACAGAAAGAGCATCAACTTTCTGCTTTAAAGAGAAAACAGAAATACCCATTAGTGATAAAAATTCTCAGCGAATTAGGAATACAGGAGAACTTCCTCAACTTGATAAATAACATCTGTATATGTTAACTAAGTGGAATTAAAATAAAAACTTAAAAAAAAAACACTCACAAAAAATCTACAGCTAACATCAAGTTTACGGTGAGTGACTGGATGCCTTCCTCCTAAGACTGGGAATAAGACAAAGATGTTTTCTCTTACCACTCCTATTCAACATTGTACTAGAAATCCTAGCTAATGCACTAAGACAAGAAAAAGAAATAAAAAGACATACAGATTTGAAAAAAAGAAATAAAATTATTTTTAGTGATAAGTGACATGATTGTTTATAGAGAAATCCCCAAAGAATCTACAAAAAACTTCTGGAACTAATAAGTTAGTATAGCAAGTTCATATGATACAAAGTCAATGTGAAAAAGGAACATTGTGGGTTTTGTTGTTTTTTTTTTTAATGTACCAGTAATGAACATCTGTAATTTAAAAACGTTTCTTAATACTATTTGCAGTAACACCAAAAACTTATATACTCTGGTATAAATCTAGCAAAATATATACGGAATATGTAAGTGGAAAACTATAAAACATCAATGAAAGAAATTAAAGAAATCTAAGGCAACAAAGAGATACTGTGTGCCCATGGATTGGAAATCAGTTAAATGTTTCCCAGGGATTCAAGGGGAGAGGGGCTGAACAGATGAGGCACAGATTTTGGGGGGTGGTGAAATAAATCTGCATGGCACAACAATGGTGGATATATGATATTATGTATTTGTCAAAACCTATGGAACTTTATAGCACAAGGAGTAAACTTTAATATGTGCAAATTTTTTAATTACTTAGAAGATCTTGGAATCCCAGGAAGGAAGGTAGACTGGGACAAGACGATCTAACCGTATTGCAAATATATAAAACAACCTCACTGAAAGGAGTGGGATAAAAGGTGCTGACCTACGTAACGCTGGAAGTAAGTGGTCAGTGTAAGAAAAAATCAACTCTACATAAGCACTATATTCTAGCTGATGAAGTTTTTTTCCCCATAGGTGTACAGGTTACCAATTCAGAAACCAATATACATGAACAAATAAGTAAATGGATAATGGATAGTAGGAACCAGATTTCTCATTGTTTAAGTGGGAGATTACAAATAAGAAAGAAAGAAGGCCTAGAATGATCCATGTGCTACTTGACTCAAGTTTGAGGCATCGGTACAAACTCATGTTTGGCTTCATATAGATACAGACAGAAATATTTGTAAATATATACATGCCAGTTACTATACACACCTATATATCCCTACTCTGACAGCTCTGAGGGCCTGAAAGCAATGACAGCCCAGTAGCAAAGAGCAAACCAGTGCCCAAATCTTCATTTCTTTCTTTTTTTTAAGATTTTCAAATTTATTTTAGAGAGAGAGCATGAGGAAGAGGGAGAGAGAATCTGAAGCAGACTCTGCGCTGAGCGTAGAGCTCATTGTAGGTCTCAATCCCACAACCCTGAGATCATGACTTGAGCTGAAACCAAGAGTCAGACACCTACCTAACCAAGCCACCCAGGTGCCCCCCCAAATCTTGATTTCTAATGTCATTCTCCAATAAAAAGAACCAGAGACCCTTGGAAAAATGGCTGCATCTATGACTAGAGTATGAAATTTACAAGATGAGCTTGGAACATCTTGCAGTGCCAGCATGTAAGGAAACACACACACACACACACACACACACACACACACACACACACTGACAATGATGGGGTTATGTTAAAGGACACGGGAGCCAACTGAAAAAGCTCCCAATTGTCAAAGCTAGAACAGTTGGAGCAAAAAAATAATTAAACGAGTATTGTATTATAATCCAAAATATAAAGTGAATATCCATGAGTCCATACTGATATACATAAATGATTAAATAAATAAATAAATGGAAAAAAGGCAAATCTCCCATGCAGAAGAAGAATTCCAGATAATTTATGTAGATGCTCTGCCTTCAGGGAGGTGGAACTCCCCACCTGAGATTGAAACCAGTCATATTAGTGGCATAAATCCACTCAGTTTTGTAGTTTTCTCCAGCAGCATATTAGCAACCTATGTACAGTAAGCGAGAAAGCAGGCACATGAATTGATTCAAGACTGAAGCTTGAGGTGAGGGTGCAGAAAAATCAGAAAATTAGAATGCTGAAAATCCTGGTGAGCAAGTAGCTGACATCATGCACTGTGAAGTGCAGGCTAACTAGGGAAGGAGGCAAGACCACGAAGTGGCAATGACCTAGATGAAAAAGGATGAAGAGGTCTCAGAAAAATGTAATAAAGGGAGGTTAGCAATGGAATTGATGAAAGTATTGAAAGATGACAATTACTTTGTATAAGAGCAAAACTGACCAGGGGGACCTGCATTCTGAGTGTGGCACAGGATTCAGGGATGAGAAGACAGCAGGAGCGAATGGTCTTAAGTCTCAGATTTTAAGCAGGCTCATTGGAAGCCCTTAATCGTGTCAGCAACTATACTCTCCCTAACCGAGCTGAGTGCCTCAGATGTTTAATGTCACAAATGAAAGGGTAGTAAGAAACTACCTGACTGCTTTTGAAAGGCTGAAATTGGAGATTTCCTATTTTTTATCCATCTCTGGAGAAGCTGGTTTTCTCAAAAGCATTGGCAGTGTCCTTCATTGACTATGAGTCTGAGTCTTTTTTTTTTTTCCAGCTTTATTGAAGTTTGACTGACAAAATTATATACATTTAGATTGTACCATGTGATGTACATACATTGTAAAATGATTACCACAATCAAGCTAATTGGCATATCCATCACCTCATATAGTTACCCTTTTTTGTGTGTGGTGAGAACACTTGGGATCTACTATCTTCGTAAATTTCAAATATATAACACATTATGAATAACTATAATCATCATGTTGTAAGTTGTCTCCAGAATGTATTCATCTTATAATTTGAAAGTTAGTACCCTTTGACCAACATTCCTCCTTTTTCCCCACCCCCTTGCCTCAAGTAACCACCATTCTCTTCTCTGCTACTATGAGTTCAACTTTTTCTTCAGATTCCACATATAAAGGATACCATTCAGTATTTGTTTTTCTGCGTCTGGCTTATTGCACTCAGCGTACTGTCCTCTAATTTCATCCATGTTGTTACAAATGATGGGATTTCCTTCTTTTGGGGGGCTGAATAATATTCCATTGTGTGTGTGTGTGTGTGTGTGTGTGTGTGTGTGTGTGTGTGTATGTTCATCTGCTGACGGACACAGATAAATACATTCATCTGCAGATGGACGCTTAGGTTGTTTCTATATCTTGGCTATTGTCAATAATGTTGCAATGAACATGGGAGTGCAGATATCCCTTTGAGACAGTAATTTCATTTCCTTTGGATATACACCCAGAAGTGAAATTGCTGGATCATTAGTTCTATTAATTCTATTTTTAATTTTTTGTGGCACCTCCATACTGGCTATACCAATTTAAATTGCAACCAGTAGTGCATAAGGGTTTCCTTTTCTCCACATCCTTTCAGCAATTATCTTTTTTGAGTCTTTCACTTTCAAGAGTGAGGTGCATCTAGGCCCCAGAGGAGACATAGGCTGATGTAGCAAAGGCAGGAAATTGTATCCCCTGAAGAAATCAGTGGTACCCACCTAAATGCAATCCAAGCTGTATCTTCTAAAACATTCTCAGTCTATTCCACCACAGTCCTGGCTCTTTTGCCACTTTGGAATCTGAGCTTCTCTGATGTGAGCTTCACACCAGCTTCTGTGCTGGATGGATGGGTGGGTAGATGGATGGATAGGTGGATGGGTGGATAAACATGGATAAATGCTACCTGTGCTTTAAGGACCCTCTTGAATACTATCTCTTCACTGAGGGTCTCCCTGATTTCCTCAAATGAAAAGCAACCTCTCATTTACCTGTAAAACTTATGGAAAAATCTTTTGTCTTACTTAGTCACAAGAGTATCTCCATCTTCTTGCAGGTACTCAATATGCATTGAATTAAATAAGCCTTTGATTATACTATCACAGAATAGGTCACAGTATACATTCAGTTATAGTTTATTCTATAAATAAGTATTAAGCTGAAATTTCTATGAAGGCAAACTCACATTTTGCCTTAATTTTTATTTCTTTCAGTTTTTACTACAGTAGTAGATGTTCAACTAATATATGTAGAATAAAGGTTTTAAGAATAACATACTTGTTGTGCCTGGGTGGCTCAGTCAGTTAAGTGTCTTAATCTCAGCTCAGGTCTCAATCTCAGGGTTGTGAGTTCAAGCCCCACATTGGGCTCCGCACTGGGTGTAGAGCCTACATTAAAGAAAAAAAAAATGACACACTTGTCCAATTTTTCTCCAACAGCTGCAGATCGATGTCCTGTAATATTCCTCTAGAATTTCCTGGTATCATTTAAGGGTCTGATACCAGTCAGTTACAAATTTGGAAGAAATATTTCTGAGGACTTCAGGCTATAGAAGTGACCACTGTTAAGTGACCTAAACAGATTTGAGAGTTCATCAATAAGAGAAGTATACACTGAAAGAGGGTTTGAGATAATTGTTAATCATGAGGGAGACTAGTTAAGGAGCACAGTCCAAAGGAAGTTAATGCTGACTAGACTCACAATAGGGGAGTTTCAGATTCATTAATTTTTCAACCACAACCACCAATTCCAAATGCCAATAATGAGGAACTAAATGAGGGTTTATAAAGAGGGCCTGACCCAGCAAGCAATCCAAAAGCCCCTTTCCGTGTTTATGCTAGAAATTTCTGTCCCTCAGCCCATAGTGGACTATTTTAATTGAATTGACTCTATTGACATTCATTAATTAGAGAGCAAGACTAATGCTACGCAATATATTATTACCCTTGACTACACCTCTTCCAGGTTTCTTGATTTTGTAACCTGCCCATTGCAGCACCCCACCATGATGAATATTGCTGCTTCCTCTACTCTAGACCCGAGGCTGAATGCCACCAGGTGACCTCCAATGCTATTGTCCAAGTGAGTTCTTGGTAGCAGTCAATCAAGGAACAGAAAGCAAGAAGCCTGGTGAAAGAACTGCAGAACACATGAGAGACTGGTGCTTAGTGAAGGAGAGGTAGAAGCAAGAGAACAGCAAACCCAAGGCCACACAAATATGCAGGAAGCAAGACTGACAGGAATTAGAATGTGCTGGAAACTGGAAACATGCAGGCAGATGGAGAGAGCTAGCAACACTAAAAAAGAAGCTTGACAGGGAAGAACATGTTGACCCTGACTTGATTCCTCACTAACTCAGGACAGCATCAGTCCTAAATAAGACTAAGTGGACTGTGGCAAAAGATTACAGATCATCCCTGGTTTGGGAGGAAGGTTAGAGACAAGAGTCCTGCCCTCCAGCAGAGTCTGTCCTTGGAAACAGACCAGCAAGACCAGCAAGTGGTCAGCAGCAGCAAAAAGCTGGAAGTTCTACTAAAAACGAGACTCCAAAAGTCAGACAAAAGGGAGCACCTGGCTGGCTCAGTCAGTAGAGCATGTGGCTCTTGATCTCAGGGTCATGAGTTTGAGCCCCACTTTGGGCATGGTACTTTAAAAAAATTGACAAAGCACATAAGCAGACAATGCACTGATAACAATAACAACAAAAAATCAGTGGTTAATGAACTTGCAAAAACTATTCAAGCTCATTACCAATAAAAGGACATTAAAATGCTTTTTATTCTGTCATTTTAGTTCCAACCTTTATGAGGATGGTACTTGATGCTGGGTAGGGTGCTGGTGAGAGTTTGAGGGGAAACATCTCTGAAAAGCAGTTCAATTATCTTATACATTATATAATATGGAATAAATTCATTCACTCATTAATTCCACAGGTTTTTTTTTTTTTTTAAGATTTTATTTATTTGTCAGAGAAAGAGAGAGAGCACACAAGCAGGGGGAGCAGCAGGCAGAGGGAGAAGCAGGCTCCCCACTAAGCAAGGAGACTAATGAGGGCTCGATCCTAGGACCCTGGGATCATGAACTGAGCTGAAGGCTGACGCTTAACCAACTGAGCCACCCAGGTGACCCAATTCTACAGTTTTTATTGTATGCCTCTGATAGGTATTAAAATCAGCACTAACCCATTAACCTTGCCACTAGAGCTTGTAGTATAGTGGAGAAGAGAGAAATTAATCAAATAATCACAGAAATGTATCACTTCACTCTGATAAGTGCTATACAGGAAAATTATAAGAAGCTATAAAACCACAGAGAAGTTGCTGACGTAGCCTTAGTGAATCAAGATAAACTTCATTCCTCAAGGAATTGATATTTAACCTGAGATTCAAAAAGCTGAATCAAAGGAAGTGAGGACTGAGGGTCCCTGGCGAGAAGAATGATTGTTAAATCAGAACAAACAGCATAGGTAAAAGGGTGGGAAGAAGGACTTGGTGTGTTATCAGGTTTCTCTTCACATTGAAGCAGCTAAGAAAATACCACTGTGGGAATTGTGGAGGAAATGACAGAGGATATAGCAAAAGATTTAGGCGTGATTATTCCACCTTTGACTTGGTGGAGAAATTTGTTAAGAATGACCCCAAAAAAATCTGTTTTGAGACTTCCAGAATATCTATACATCTATGTTCGTATATCAATACCTATATTGGGATGAAAGTGTTCTAAAGTTAGATTTTAGTCATGATTCCACAACCCTGTGGATTTACTTTAAAAAATTAAGCTGTACAGTTTAAAAGGGTATTTGGTCTGATATGTAAATTACACTTCAATAAAGCTGTTTAAAAAAATTGCTTTGTGCTTTTACTGATCTTTTTCGTGCTTTAAAGTGATGGAAAGGGAATGATTTTAAGACAAGTTACACAGACTCTCAAATCCATGAAGTTCATGTCCAAAGTTCAGGGTCATGCTGGGTGGTAGGTTGTGCAAATAAAGATTTGTTTTCTCTCCCTTACACTGTAATCACTTGCTATAATTTGAGGATGAACAGCTCCTCAAGCTAACAGTATAGTCAATTTACTGTCCTAATTGGCTATATATTTACAACCAGTTTATCTTGGAAAGTTCATCAATGAGTAAAGTTACATCACCCAATGTTATATATTATAGAATAACCTGAGGTTTGGGGAGGGGGTAGTTGCTTCTTATGTGGGGGGGGGGGGGGTGTTGTTTGCTTTTTTTATGGTTGAGGTGAGTATTTGGTTACAACCACTTTGAAATTTCTCCGGGCCAAACTCAGTGCAGTTCTGCCCTATAACAGAAAAAATTCTATTTCAATGATTCATTGTAGTTAAGAACAAAGCCTAAATTACATCCTACAGGAATCCTGGCCCTGTCTAAATGTAACCCTCAGACCTCCTCTATGCCATTGTACTGCAGCAATCTATTCCATCACATAACCTAATCTGATTCCTCCATTTCCACAATGGAATTTTAATGCAATCCTCCATCTCTATTGATACTTAAAACATTGCTTATTGATTTAGTAGCAATATATATTACCTTATGGTAATATGTTATGTTACCTTAACTCACTGATGCTGAAAATTTTTTCAATCTCCATTAGGGGAAAGTCAACATTCATGAAAAAGTACCTGAAATACACAGTCTAACCATACCCGTAGAATCTCTATTTTTAGGAAAAAAAAAAAAAGAAGAAGAAGAAGAACTGAATTCCTGAATCAAACTGCTAGGCCCTTCAGTGGTTGTTCTGTTAAGTTTTACTTGCACATCTTGCCAATGGCCCAGGCTGAGCAAAGCAATAGGACACGATTTTTAAGAGTTGGGTGTTTACTGTGAGGGACCCTTTGAGGAAGAAATTCACTACATCCCCTCAGTGTCCTCTCTAGGTACACCTACTGTGGAAACCTCTACCTTGTCTCACTGCTACTGTGTAGTTTTACTTTGCAGCAAATTTTTGTATAGGTACAGTCAGTCACACCACTGATGATTTCTACCTTTTCATGTTTGCTTTTCGAAAGTGCAAAATATGGGGCGCCTGGGTGGCTCAGTCGTTAAGCGTCTGCTTCTTCCTCTCCCACTCCCCCTGCTTGTGTTCCCTCTCTCGCTGGCTGTCCATCTCTCTGTCAAATAAATAAATAAAATCGTAAAAAAAAAAAATGTAAAAAAAAACTTGTGTTTCGTGCCAGGAAACCAACAAGATCTGCCAACAGAGTTTCATGTCCTAAACCCAGTCCAGGTTTGATTTCATCTTTCTTGCCTTCATTTTCTCATCTGTTAACTTTAAATTTTATTTTCTTATTGTATTTATATATTTTAGTAATCTATTTTAAATTCCTCCTGAAAACAAAACAAAACAAAAAATCACTTTTAATGCTCTTACAGAAATTTTTCTTAGAATGTGTTTCCTTCCTAAAATTCTGAAGGTATTTCAGGTAGCCAAGTAGGAAAAAGAAAATTGTATTTCATCACAGGGGTCCTCCATTATATGCTACTCTTCAACCTACTCTACCAGCCTGCAGAGAATGTTGCCATGGGGGAAGAAAGAAAGGATCTTTTATAATTCATTTTTGAGGACTTTTTAATGAGCCTTCAATCTATAATCTGGGGAAGCTCAGAAAGATGAGTAAACATCTAAATACCATTCTCTGAAAGGCCAAGGCAGTATTTCTGGCCAGGATTCTTTGTTCTGAGATACTAGTACTAGGACCCATGGCTGCGCTGGTGTTAGGTATCCAGTGGCAATGGTGCCTACGTCCTCACCCTGAGCAGGATCATGACTATTCCTTGCCTCTCTTTGTTTCTGAGTTCAGTTCAAAGTCCTGTGATCCAAACTGTGAGCAACTGAGTTGTAAGCCAAACAATTTCCATTCAACAAATTCCTTTTCTTTTCAGATATAGAGATCCAGTTTTAGGGGTTGTCCTCAGAAATCCTAATTAGTACACAGGGCCACTCATTTTCTTAAGAGAAAGATCCCACTTTCTAATTCAAAAGTAAATATTATGATGATGATATCTGGCAAGTGGTCCCAATCTTGAGAATATGCTCTGACAAAGGAAGGGAAAATAAAGAAAAGACAGAATTTATTTTCTGTCAGAAGATGCTAATGGATACAAATGCCATATTACCTCTTCATTTTTTAAGATGTTCTTAGCTCCAATAACAGAAATCAAAAGTCAAAAGGACTTCAACAATGGAAGATTTTAGGCAGATTCAAACATTATGAAACCTGAAGCTTCTACCATTTTTGAGGCTCTCTTCATGCAAAAGAATGTCAAATTATAAATTTAATACTGCTAGGCCATTCTCCAGGTCTTAGAAAGTCCTATGCAAGAGAAACACCTTGATTTTTAAGCTTTATGCTAAATCTACCTCCAAAAATGATTTCTACCTCCCCTCATTAGAAGTCTAGAAGTAAATTTGCAACAGGTAATTAATTCAGCAGCTTGACGAAATCATTAGGGTGTAGGTTCCTTGCAGATTTATGCTCTTCAGCATGTTCTTTTCAAGTTATCTTCCTTATATTACAAGGTGGGTGCTAAAGTTCTAGGCAACAGATAAAAACACTAAAATATTTAGGAGGAGAACACTGACCATTCCAGTAAGGCAAGGAAAAAGAAATAGAAAGCAAAAGGACAGAATGAAAGAAGCAAAACTATTTTTATTTGCAGATTACGAATGTTTACTCAGAAAACTCAATGGAATCCACTTATCAACTACGCAAGTTAGTAAATTTAGCAAAGTCACAGAATATGAAGTGAATGTACAAAACTCAACTGTGTTTTTATAAGCTAGAAGTAAACAATTAGAAAGGTAAATTTTTGAAATAATTCAATCTACAATAAGACCAAGAAACCGTGAAATATTTAAGAATAAATTCAACGAAATACGTAAAACATCTGTACTGAGAACTGTGAGATGTTTCTCACAGAAACTGGATACTGTCTAAATAAAAAGATAAACTGGGACACCTGGGTGGCTCAGTCAGGTAAGTGTCTACCTTGGGCTCAGGTCATGATCCCAGGGTCCTGGGATCGAGTTCTGCATCGGGCTCCTTGCTCGGTGGGGAGCCTGCTTCTCCCTCTGCCTGCTCCTCCCCCTACCTGTGTTCTCTCTCTCTCTCTGACAAATAAATAAATAAATAAAATCTTCCAAAAATAAAAGAAAAAGAAAAAAAAATAGAGATAAACTGTATTCATGGATTAGAATACTCAGTGTTGTTAATATGTCAAATCTCACTAAATTGATTTATAGATTCAGTATACTTCCAACCATAATTCCCGCAGGATTTTGTAAATGATAAGGTGATTCTCAAATATGTATAAAAATCTAAACTGTCTAGAACAGTAAAAACAGTCTTTAAAAGTAATAATAAAGGGGCGCCTGGGTGGCACAGCGGTTAAGTGTCTGCCTTCGGCTCAGGGCGTGATCCCGGCGTTACGGGATCGAGCCCCACATCAGGCTCCTCCGCTATGAGCCTGCTTCTTCCTCTCCCACTCCCCCTGCTTGTGTTCCCTCTCTCGCTGACTGTCTCTATCTCTGTCGAATAAATAAATAAAATCTTTAAAAAAAAAAAAAGTAATAATAAATACTTACTATAAAGCTATAGTAATCAAGATAGTATACTACTAGAATAAAGATGTCTTTAAATCAATGGAATAGCATACCAACTCCAACTATAAACCCTCAATTATATGGTTATTTTATTCTTAACAAAGGCGCCAAAGAAATCCAATGAGAAAAAGAAAGATTTTTGACAAACAGTTCTGGGAAACCTGGATATGCATATGGAAAAGTAGTGATCCTCAATCCCTGCTTCATATCATACTCCAAAATTAAACTAAGATGGATTCTAGACCTCATCATGAAAGCTAAAACCATAATACTTTTATAGAAAAGCAGAAGAAAACATTTGTGACTTTGAGGTAAGAATACGTTTCTTTTTTTTTTTTTTTAAGATTTTATTTATTTATTTGACAGAGATAGAGACAGCCAGCGAGAGAGGGAACACAAGCAGGGGGAGTGGGAGAGGAAGAAGCAGGCTCATAGCGGAGGAGCCTGATGTGGGGCTCGATCCCAGAACGCCAGGATCACGCCCTGAGCCGAAGGCAGACGCTTAACCGCTGTGCCACCGAGGCGCCCCAAGAATACATTTCTTAAGAGAGGAGGAATAAAAGAAAAAAACTGATAAATTAACTTTCATCAAAATTAAAAACTGCTTATCAAAAGTCACCATTAAGAAAATGGATATGGAAGCTACAGACTGAGAGAAACATTCACAAACTGTATTTCTGATAAAAGACTGCTATCTAGGATATATAAATAACTCCTACAACTTAATGATATAAAGATGAGCAACCCAATTAAACAAATAGATAAAATGTTTCAATACATATTTCACGAAAAAGAATGAATAGCTAAGAGGCACATGAAAAAGTGCTCAACATCATTAGTTAACAAGGAAATGAGATACCACTATATGCCCACCACAATGCCAAATGTGGAATACCTGAGGCTTGCATTTATTTTTTGTAACCATCTTGGAAAACTTTCTTATAAAATTAAAACACACTTTCCTTTAACCCAACAATCCCACTTCTAAGTGATTACTCAAGACAAATAAAAAATATGTTTCCACAAAAAGATCTGTATAAAATGTTTTTATCAACTTTACTCAAAATAGTCAAAAATTGGAAAAATCCCAGGTGTCTAGTAATAGACGAATACAGAGTGGTATATCCATGCAATGCAATATTACTACACAATTAAAAAAGAAGAAATCATTGACACATGCAACAATGTGGATAAATCTCAAAAACCCTATGCTGACTGAAAAGAGTCTTACACAAAAGAGTACATAATGTATGATTCTATTTATATGAAATTCTAGAATAGGCAACATTATAACAGAAAAAAATAGAATAGTTGCTTCTTGGGGAAGAGGTGAGGATTGACTTAGAAGGAGAATAGGGGAACTTTCTGGAGTGAGAACAATGTTCTGTATGGGGAATTTGGGTTACACAGTGTATGCATTTATCATTTAAGATTTTTACATTTCCCCCAAAGATACAGACGTAGTGAAGAGAAGGGCCATATACACCCCAATGTTCATAGCAGCATTGTCCACAATAGCCAAATCGTGGAAGGAACTAAGATGCCCTTCAACAGATGAATGGATTAAGAAGTTGTGGTCCATATATACAATGGAATATTACTCAGCTATCAGAAAGAACGAGTTCTCAACATTTGCTGCAACATGGACTGGCACTGGAGGAGATAATGCTAAGTGAAATAAGTCAAGCAGAGAAAGACAATTATATGATTTCTCTCATCTATGGAACATAAGAACTAGGAAGATCGGTAGAAGAAAGGGATAAAGAAAGGAGGGGTAATCAGAAGGGGGAATGAAGCATGAGAGACTATGGACTCTGAGAAACAAACTGAGGGCCTCAGAGGGGAGGGGGGTGGGGGAATGGGATAGGCTGGTGATGGGTAGTAAGGAGGGCACGTATTGCATGGTGCACTGGGTGTTATACACAACTAATGAATCATCGAGCCTTACATCGGAAACCAGGGATGTACTGTATGGTGACTAACATAATATAATAACAAAACATTAAAATTAAAAAAAAAGATTTTTACATTTCGTTTGTAAATTTTATTTCAAAAGTAAAAAACTATAAACAGATAGTGAACTCTAGATAATGTTATACATGCTGATATATCTAGTGAGAAGAATATTGACATCTGTAATTTACTTTGAAGTGCATTAAGAAGTAAGACAGATCACTGGAGTTATAGATGGATAGATACGTGATAAACCAAATATAGTAAAATATTAATAGTAAAATCTAGGTGATGAGTATATACATTTACTGTAAAAATCTTTCATCTTTGCTAATTGTTTTTCACAATGAAAAACTGGAAAAGCCCCCAGAAGAAAAAGGATTGTCTTGTTCTTCTGAATCTCTTTTTATTTATGAGTAATGAATGAGTAAAGCTTTCCCCCAAATAATTCCCAGAATAATTTCCCTCATTTCTCATTGGCAGAAACAATCAGATGTTCCATCTCAGAGGTGTGTTGTAGCTGGCTCATACTGGCTTGCAAGAGTCAATTGTTAAATTTTCAGGAATTTTGTGAGCCAGCTGATGTCACATTGGTAGTCTGAATCAGCCACAGTGGGAGTATTTACACCAGGGAAATTGCTGAATGTTACAAATCAGGACTTTTTTTTTTTTTTAAAGATTTTATTTATTTGAGAGAGAAAAAGCATGGGGGAAGGAGAGGGAGAGGGAGAAGCAGACTCCCCATTGAGCAGGGAGCCCAACTCGGGGCTCAATCCCAGGACCCTGAGATCATGACCTGAGCCGAAGGCAGCTGCATAACTGACTGAGCGACCCAGGCGCCCCTAGCCATTTTTTTTTTTTTTTTGAGAGCCAGTTGTTAAATATTTACCAATACCCCCACTGCTCACTCTCAACAAACCCCTGACAAGAAGAAAAAGAAAACAAACAAAACCCACAATGATAGGCATATTAAGCAAAATACACCTAAGTTACAAGTCAGATTCTGATTTCTCAAGTCAGAATGTGAACACCTGAACCAAATCAGGTCTCTTCCAGAGTGGAAGAAAGGAAAATGACTAATAGGCTAGTAACAGGGTCGGCCGCACACATATACTGATTCACAACTCAAAAGAATATACAGTACACTTTGGTTCAAAAGGATATACAGTAGGGGCCCCTGGGTGGCTCAGTCGGTTAAGCATCTGCCTTTGGCTCAGGTCATGATCCCAGGGTCCTACGATCGAGTCCCGTATAAGACTCCCTGCTCAGCGGGGAGCCTACTTCTTCCTCTGCCTGCCACTCCCCCTGCTTGTGCTCTCTCTTGGCTCACACTCTCTCTCCCCCTCTCTATCACAAATAAATAAAATCTCAAGGGAAAAAAAGGATATACAGTAGTCCCCTTATCTTCAGGGGATATGTTCAAAGACCCTCAGTGGCTGCCCGAAACCACGGAGAGTACCAAACCCCATATATACTATGTTTTTTCCTATATACACACACTATGATAAAGTTTAATTTATAAATTAGGCACAGTAAGTGATAACAACTAGTAAAATAAAACAATGATAACAATAGACTATAACAAAAGTTATGCGAATATTGTCTTTCCCTCTCTCTCTAAATACTTCACTGAGCTGTACTCACCCTTCTCGTGCGAGGCGACAGGATAAAATGTCTACGCGAGGAGCTGAAGGAAGAGAATGACGTAGCACCTTGAGGTAAGTTTAGGCCGCTATTGACCTTCTGCAGATTCGCCAGAGGAAGGATCATCTGCTTCCAAGCTGCCTTGACAAAACTGCTGATAGTGAGACTACAGGGGGAGTGGGGTGTTGTAGGTAAAATCTCTTCTTTTTCCCGCCCCCCCCCCCACTTTCCCACCCTTCCTGCTACCAGTTCTCAGATAAGTTACAAGTTTCTTGTATATCCTCCCGGGAATATTATGTTCATATACAAGTAGAAGACATGTATTTTCCTTTCACAATGATAGCTGTAAAACTTTGGTTTTGTTCTGCTTTATTTCGTTGATTAAAAGCTATCTTGAAGAGGTGCCTGGCTGGCTCAGTCAGAGGAACATGTGAGTCTTGATCTCGGGGTCCTGAATTCGACCCCCATGTTAAATGTAGAGATTGCTTAAATAAAACTTAAAAAAAAACTATTTTGGGGTGCCTGAGTGGCTCAATCAGTTGAGCGTCTGCCTTCGTCTGGGGTCATGATCCCAGAGTCCTGGGATCCCCTCCCGCCACGGGTTCCCTGCTCATGGAAGAGCCTGCTTCTCCCTCTGCTTGCGGCTCCCCCTGCTTGTGCGCTCTCTCTCTCTCAAATAAATAAATAGTCTTAAAAAAAAAATCTATCTTGAAGATAATTCTACCCACATTATGTATTTAAGACCTTGAATTTCCCTCTGATTTAGGTGTATCCTAGAGGTTCCAAAATGTACTGGTTTTTCTAAACTTTTTTTTTTTTTTTTTTTTTTTTTTTTTGAGAGGGACTGGGGAGCCAGGGAAGGGCCGAGGGAGAGGGAGAGAGAGAATCTTAAGCAGGATCTGTGCTGGACGCGGGACTCAATCTTAGGTCCCTGAGATCATGACCTGAGCTAACATCAAGGGTCTGTCACTTAACCGAAAGTTAATCAGATAGAAAATAATGGCTGTAAAGTCTATCAGGAATTCATCATAATGAACATCTCTATACTAGTCTATTTTAACAAAAAGACTGTAACTATTAGCATTGACACCTCCTGTGTATCCTACCTCATTTGCTTATTTCCTGCTCGTGGGTAGCAGTTATTCCAAATTTTTTGTTCTTCATTTCTGGGTTTTATTGGTAGCTTTACCACAGATGCTTTTGAAATTTTTGTAAATTTTTAATGGATTCACATAGTGTGCATCCTTCAGTAACCTGCATATTTACTCAAATTGTGTTCCTGAGATTTATCCATGCTGTTACATGTAGTAGTCACCCATTTATTTTCACTGCTGTAAACTATTACATTGTGAAAGCATACCATAATTTATGTATTTTCCTGTTGATAGACATCTGAGTTGTTCCCAATTTTTTATAATTATAACAGTGCAGTTATGAAGACTTCTACCCTTGTACCTATTTGTCCCTGGTACCATGTACAAGAAGTTCTCTAAGTTACACAGCTAATGGAGGAGTTTCAAGGTGATAGGGAAAGTGTATAGACAGATTTGCTAGATAATATCTTCTAAAGTGATTTCTAAAACTATTATGGGTTCCTTTCCCATCGAGAGCATACAGGTGTTATGGATGCTCTATGTGTTCACTATTCTTGCTATTGTAAAAATTTTAATTTGTCCAGTTGGTTAAGTATGAAACTGGATCTCACTGGGTGATAATTTACATTTTGATGATTACTGAGAAGAGTAAACATCTTTTCACATGTATATGAGCACTTTTGGTTTCCTCCTTTGTAATTCCTTGTCAAGTTTTTGCTTGTTTTTCTATTAGTTTTATTTCATCATTTCTTTTTAATTTACGAGTTTCTTTATATATGTTGGATACTATTAATTACAATTATTTGTGTTGAATGGTTTACCCTTTTTATGCATTGCAAGTACCTTCTATAAACTCACTGTATATTCATAGGTTCCATTTTCTTGCTATAATAGTTCTTGATCTAAAAAATTCATGTGGCATGAAGGTAAATGAGAAATTTAGAGAATCCATGAACGGAAGTGCTGGCAAAAAACAATATATACAAGTCAGACAGATCCCTATACATGATAAATGTCTACTCCAGAAAAGACAACATGCCATTCTCCAATGAGGAAGGAGTCCAGTGTGATCAGTATATCACCAGGAATGCAGCTCGTCCCATAGTACCATACCAAAGGCTCTTCATTAGTCCTAATATTGGCAAGGATGTCATTCATCCATGAAAGCCATAACAGTCTTAGTGACAGGAAAGTCCATTGAGCCCATACAGAACTTTCACCCTTGTCATCAAGGCCACTCCATTTATGAACCCAGTGGTTCATAAACCAGGTATGGGATCACTGGGGGAAGAGGTAATCTTGTCTACCTGATAATAATGACATTTCATCACAGTTTTTGATTGTCCCAGGCATATAGGACAGAAATATCCTCAGATGTGGGGCTACTCAGAAAGGTCCATTCACATATCTGTTTTCCAGATCTCCTTTTCATAAATTTTCCCATCATGTTCCTTCTCAGTCCTTGACCATCTGGGTAAACAATTAGCCACAGATTAAGAATAAATGTATATCCATACTTCTTTCCAGCTCTCCTTCAAATGGATAATCAGATATATCACTCAAAAGTTCTTTGAGAGAGAGGGAGTATTTCCCTTACTTGTCTTTGAAGTTGTCCTCTATTTGGGATTGTAATGTTCCAGATTTCACTTCTGACTAGTGTCAGCATAGCATGTGGAGCAATCTTTATACTAGGCATTCTGTATAATAGCCTTATAGACTTGCAATTTCCTGCTCAACAAGGCCACTCAACGTGATATAATCAATACAGTGGATCAACATGATTTCCTGAGGGATAGTGAGACTCAAGTGTCTAGTAGTTCAGGTTGTGCAGAGAGCATGAGAAATTACATAGCTCAGAGGTAGGACAAAGTATACTGCTGTCCTTTCCAAGTGAAAACAAATGGCTTCAGGCAGTCTTTACTCATCATTACAGAAGAAAGGAGCATTCAGTAGATAGATAGCAATATGCCAGCCCAAGGTGCATGTTCATTTACTCCTGAAGACAGTCAATGGACAACAGCTATAATTAGAAACAGCCCCTTAAGTTTCATAATACAAGTATCATTCTCCAAGATCAACTTACCTTTGCACAAGCCAAACAGTTGTTACAGAAATGCTTATATTCTTTATCTTTTATATGTTTGAGATTAATATTTAAAACTGTCCCTATGATATCCAGGACTAAATGTGGATTTTGGAACTAAGTAAAATCATTTGTTTCCTGAAAAAGCCTAGATTTCAAGACTTGTCTCACCATAGATTCTAAAGATCAACTCTGAAGCTCAAAGTAGAATGGTAAACTTTTTTTTTCTAAAATTGTATTTTCTTTTATTCTCTAGGATTTGTCTCTTGCTGAAAAAGATTGGCTTATAGACAAGGAAGATCCAGAAGGTGGTAAAAATGCTCCCATTAAAATCACTTCCTCAGTAAAGCTTTTTCAAAAATCCACTTCTCCCACTCAGACTTCATTAGATTCTCTTCGAGAGACTCTCAGTTCTCTTCCACTGTACTTTTCATACTTCTAATTATTTTTAGTTACTTCTAATTACATATATATATCTAATATTGTATTTTAAACTCACTTTATGAAACCTTTGTGCTTAATTGAACAGCAATATATATATGCATGTATACTGTATAAATATGTGTGAAGATGCACCATGGATTCTGCAACATTTTCTGCCAATTTGTGTGAGATTAAGGGTAGTCCTGAGTTCTGGTCCACTCCTCATACTAGTTTTCTAACTTTTTTATATAAACAATTATATAAATGAAAGACTAAATTTCCTCAAAGCTAAAAATACCCAACCACCCCAACCACATGGTATTCCATCTTCTACTTTTAGCAATGGAGACTCTTTACAAAGCAAGGCACAGGGAAGTGAGTGCAAACAGAAAGCAACCATCTTGCTGGATGGAGAAACATACCAGACTGTGGGACTGCTGAAGTGGCTGGTAATTGTAGGACAAAGTAAGAACTGTATAGAGGGAGGAGCTCCAGAAATATGCATGGGGTCCCCTTGAGTCTTTGGCTGAATATTAAGTTCTAGGTGCATAGAGAGAAATTCTTTGAAGTCTGGTAGAGAGTAACTGGGGGACTCTGAGCTAAACAGAGATTTAAGAGTTTGTCAATGCTGAGAATTGTTGGAATTCTGACCAGCAAGAGTAGAGAGACTTGCTGAATACCAAAGCATTTAGCTGAGACCTCAGGAAAACTACATCTTAACTATGGCTACTACAGACTGTGTTAACACAACCTAAACTCAAGCTCCAACAGGATCATGCTGATTCACTAGCAAATTCACTGCCTGTTTTAAAAAATACTCATCACTATTTAAGGGATATAAAAATTAATAATATAGTTACTTGTATTACACATCCAGCATACAATAAAAAATTAAGACATATAGAAAGAAGCAAAAAAATGTGACATGTGATTTGTAGAATAAGCTATAGAAACATATCCCAAAGTGACAGAAATGTTGGCATTAGCAGGAAAGGGCTCTGAAACAACTATTATAAAAGTCTTCAATAATTCGAAGGAAAATATTAGGCATAATGATCAAATAGATGGGGAATCTCAGTAGAAGAGAAAAGGATACTAGAAAAGAAGAATAAATGGATATTCTAGAACTGAAACACATAATAAGTTTCAAATTTCACTGAATGGGCTTAATAGTGTATTGGACTCTGCAGGAGAAAAAAATTGATGCTCTGGGCCACAACGTCGTGGACCATGAATCAGTATCCAAACAAATAGGTCAAACGAAGAGACGGAATTGACCCCATCAGAGCCTAATCTGAGGAATTAGAGCCTCTGAAGTCAGTTTCTCAATCTTGGCACTATCGATATCTTGGACCAGAGAATTTTTTGTTGTAGGGAAATGTCTCAGGTATTTTTAGGATGTGTAGTGGCATCTGTGGCTTCTACTCAGCAGATGTCAGTTGTACTCCCTTCACAGTTGCAGAAACTGCAATGTCCTCAGACATTGCCAAATGCCCTCTGGGAGAAAATTGCCCATAATTGAAACCACAGCTCTAAGTGAATGGAAAGAAATAGAACACTAGATTTCAGGTGACTCCAAAGATTACTCTTGTTATCTGAACACATAGCACTCTGTTCACACTTAAAAACAACTTAAAATCACTGTTGACTTCTGTTTCCTCTCCTAGAATATAAATTCCAGGAAGATAAAATAATATGTCTTATCCTATTGCATAGCTAAGCTGGTGCCCCTTGCACTTTGAATGAATCAATGAAATGATAAATGAATACTGAGTTTTAGTTCTGGTTTTCTTGGGACTCAGAGTGACTGTGCAATGCTGAGATAGTTTCCCTTTTATATATCACCTTTCAATAAACTCCTGCATAGTGGGGCACCTGCGTGGCTCAGTTGATTAAGTACCCGACTGTTGATTTCGGCTCAAGTCCTGAGCCAGGAGTCTGCTTGAGATTCTTGCCTCTGCCCCTCGTCCTTCAATTGAGGGCCAATCTTATTGACCTGTACCTAAATTCATCTCCCTTCTCCTATATTATTTTTAAGCAAATCCCAGACATATTATCATTTCACCCTGAAATAGTTGAATACATAGCTCTAAAAACGCTATTTTTTAAATAAAACCAAAATACTTTTTTCACATCTTAAAAAGTCAACATAATTCCCTAATTTCATTAAACACCCAGTCAGTGTTCAAATTTTCAGTAGTCTCAGGTGTCATAAGTGACTTTCATTGTTACAGTTCATTTGATTGATTTGGGATTGAAATGAGAGTCAAACATAGCAATTGGTTATTCTGTTTTTATTTTATTTTAAATTTTTTTTAGAGAGAGATTGGGGAGGAGGCAGGGGGAAACTAGAGAGAATCTTAAGCAGGCTCCACGCCCAGAGGGGAGTCCTATGCGGGGCTGATCTCACCACCCAGAGATCATGACCTGAGCTGAAATCCAGAATTGAATGCTTTACAGACTGAGCCACCCAGGCACCCCAGTTATTCTGTTTTTAAAATCTCTTTTAAATGATAGGTTTTCTTGTTCTCCCTGTCCTGGTCCCCTCCTCCTCCTTTTGCCCTGCCGTTCTTCCTCCCCTTTCCCTTCTTCCTCTTCCTCTTCCTTTCCCCCTTCCTATTATACATCAAAGAAATTGGGTTCCTTGTCCTGTAGAGGTTTGTTCCAAACTCTGGTTTTTGCTGAAATTTTAAAGATGCAAATCTTATTCAGAGATTTGTGTAAAAAGTACATTTGTGGAATGTCTCACCTACTCCAGATTTGGTTCACATATAACTGAAAAATTACATCTCTGTGGTGGGTTATCAAAAGACATCACCAAATTGGTTACTGTGATTTGAGGGATCTGCATCAGAGAGGGCTGAACTTTTAGGTTGTTTACACACTAAATGTCTATATTATTGTTATCGAGGACAGAGTTAAATCAAACTAAAGATCTGTTCTTCCTTTTGTGATAGATTTCTAGCTCCACTTAGGAACTGATATGTGATGTTTTCTTTCCCCACTCCCACATTTGTGCCCATGAGCAACATTTGTTTGTTTGACAGCAAAATATTAGCCCTGGAGACTTGTATTGACAGAATTTTATTTCATCTTTATTTAGTAACTTGATCTCCATAAGACCAATGTGATTTCATTTGATACCCATGTCACCTCAAACTTGAACAGACAATGTACATGGGTGTTTGTAATAACTTTGTGCCCATTCAAGTGCATGATGGATTCTGACTTTTGCTTAAAGTTCATTATGAGCAGCATGTCACAATACGAGCAGAAAAATATAATAACAGAGGCAGATTTTCCTGTCAAGATCATTTAAACACCAGGCTCCCTCCTCTTGTCTATTGCCTGGAGTAAGATAACCTACTGTGGCTTGAACTGGCAATTGCTTCAGCACTAAGAGTACACAAATGACCAGTGTGTTGATTAATACATCTTTACATTTGTTTTTAGTTAGTATGCCTTGGAGCTGGAATGAACATATGCACTGATTTCTAGAAACAATGAAAATCATAATAAGGTAACTTCTACTTACAAATATGGTTTATTTTTTGGTTTTTAATTAACCTAATGGAAGTATATAATTTCTTGTGTGAAAGTAATCTGTGGTTTGGCAAAAAAAACATAGCAAAAAGGCAACAACTTCATATTCTTACCCATTGAAATTTAGGATTGTCTTTAATTTTCATGCTTTTAAATATGCACTGTTTGGTAACAAAGTAAGTCATGATTCCTTAAAATCATAAACTTGAAATGTAACAAAAATCTACAAAGGTTTACAAAGTGACGAAGAAAACATTTTCGTTTCTTCCTTAATTTTGGATCTGAGATAATTTACATTTTATATTGTCTATTTGGGGATGAATACAAAGACAAAACATACCCATTACAGCTATAACATAGGTGCTTTGAGTTGTCACCAATTCTAAAAAAATCATGATTTCTGACATTGCTATCTACCACTAAGAAAAGAGGCATCTATCAAACAGGGTGCAGAGATTCTGGGAATCATGACTCCATTACACCTTTTGGATTCATTTCTTC
The DNA here is from genome assembly GCF_017311325.1 of Ursus maritimus. Taxonomy (NCBI): domain Eukaryota; kingdom Metazoa; phylum Chordata; class Mammalia; order Carnivora; family Ursidae; genus Ursus; species Ursus maritimus. The sequence continues at coordinate 28,131,848 of NW_024425563.1, read as the reverse complement.
CACATTCATAAAGGAGCAAGGTTCCATAAAAAAGTCACAAACCTCCAAACTTCACTAACACATAACTCCTTTGATGAGGCCCCTAAATAATGCTTTCATTTACTACTGACCATATTGACACCTTAGTTCTTCTAATCTTGCAAAATAACTTCTTCTCAAACTAAAATTTCGAGAGTCTGAACAAATTATATCCTTTGGGAAGAGATATTTGGAAATCAGGATTTGCATTGTGTTAAACTTGGTAGGAATTAAGTACTTACATTATTAGTTCTGTACTATATTCTGATTTCCAAAACTGACCAAAACATAAAGCTTCAGGTGAGCAACTTCCTAAAATTGGTCCTTGAAAACCTATGGTCCACCTTCCTCTGTACCAAAAGTTAATTTCAACAGAGAACTGAAGATAAACCATTTTCCTCTGAAGATAATCTGAACGTTGGCCACTCTTCCTTATTAAACATGACTAAGTTTGCTGGTAAAAAGAAGGTGGACTGGGATGAGCCAATTTGCTATTCATACTTTTATGGTACCTGTTTCATGAATGAACATAAACATTTATGTAAGCACATACAGACACACACATACAGGTTGGACAGTTAAGGGGGAAAAAATCACCTTTTAATATTTATTGGAGGGGGCAGAATTGTAAGGTCTTCCATTGACTATTAGCTAAGTATCCCTCTTCATCAATTTTTATCTGCCCAGCCCCCACTTAATCTTTAAACTCATACTGTCTTTAAGGGGATTCTCCTTGATGTTTAGTAAGCTAACAGCTTTGTCATAAACCCAAGTTCATCGATAATTCGCCTCCTGACAAGTAGTTTTCTTGAGTGCTTATTTTAGAGAATTTCCTTCGGGCTTCTCCTACTTAATCACCACCACTTCAAGCTACTCAAACCTGTAAGCAGACAGACAACCGTTTCCTTTTGCCTGCCTTCTCTGGAACTATTGTGCCATTCCAAATTAGACCTATACAATCATTAGGCTCCCCCCCATGCCACCCCAACACACACACAATCTCTCTCTCTCTCTCACTCTCTCTCATTCTTTCCATCTCCCCCCACACACCCAAACCAATTCTGTTCTTCCATAGAAGACTTCTTTCTCTTTTTCTTTTTTTTCAATATTAAGTCAAAGCACACTAGCGTGGGTTGGAAGGTGGGAATACCACATATAAGTACTTCCTCACTGTAAGTATTTTATGGTTTAGTAATTTTCCTCAACAATGTTCAACTTGCTTTTCACCGGTAAAATCGTGTCACCTTGAAAGTCTGCAAGAATTACGTCCTGGGGTTTTGAGAATAAGTTCAAATACTTATTGAGGATAAGTTCACCAAGCAAAGGCCATTTTCTACCCTTTAAAATGACCTCTGACCTCATTATGTTTACTCAAGGGGAACAAATGCTTTCAAGATCCGCCTAAAGCTACCTCCAAAAGGCGGTTACCCATAAACTACGACATTTCCAGAAACTCCCTCTGTGGCGTGGGCATCTCCGAGGGAATGTAGCCAGCGCCTGGGACGAGACTTTCCAATCGGCGGCGATACCCAGGGAGAGCCCGCACTTCTGCCAGCCGCGTCGATTCAGAATCCACCCAACTATGGAATTTCAAAACTCCCCATCTCTTTCTAAGTCAAACCTAACATGGTTCTGGTCGCAGCAAACGATAAAATGGGGTGCGGGGATGTCAGGAAAAAAGAAACGTGGGGATTCGATGTAATTGATCGCTGGGCCTGGCCTTAGAAGCCGCAGTGCGCAAGGGCGATGGCAATCGCGAGGGGCGTGCGTCCTGGGGTAAGAGCGGGGGCGGGTTGGACCCCACATCTGCGCGTGGAATCAGTAATTCCCTATTCCCCGGTACAGCTCCGCGCTCTGCGTCGTGGGCTTCCCCAACCCGAAAGGGGCCCCGATTGCACTTGGCGTGGATATCCAGCGGGGCCCGCTCACCCCGCTCGCCCTCGGTCCTCTCCCTGGGTGTCGCCTCCCCGCCCTTTGGGCCGCTGAGGATCCCCTCGGGTCGTGGGCTCACGGCGCCCGCATCAATCTTTCCCTGCCTTGAAATGCGGATTCTGGTTGCTAAGGAAATCGCCGCCGTGCCCCTGCGGTGCCCCCTGCCCATCTTCGTCCTTCGTCCCGCCTTTGGCTGATGGCGCCACATTTCCTTGGGCGCGGCAAGACGGGCGAAAGGGAGGCGGGACAGCAAATTTTAGACTCGCTCCCCGCGCCTCTCTCCTGCATCCGTCGGGGCGCTCCAAGAGTTGGCGACGCTGCCCTGTCCCACGCCAGGGAGGAAGTCTTAGGCTCTCTGGAGCCTGCGCCCGCGGTGTGGAACTGCGGTGGATTGTCCGCGGCAGCCAGGCCTGCCGGGAGCGCCAGGCCGAGGGAGGGGCCGAGACGCACCCAGCGGGCTGGCGGGGGTGCGGGAACCGCGGTGGCGAGGCGGGGACCCCTGCGGCCAGCTTTCCCCAGCACCTCTCCCCGGATGTGGTCCCGCTGCGGTGGGATGGCTGCGCTGCGCTGTGAGTTTGTCTGGCAGCTTCTACTGAGCAGCTAATAGTATAACAACCCGGCTTTGATAAATCTGAACTAATTACCCCTCTTAATTAAAGTCTTTAGCAGTTGTTTCACTGTTTTGGCAAGAAAACAGGAGAGACTTGCAGTTAGAAAACACCAGAGCCCGAGCTCACAGCGGAGCTGCTGATTAACACTTGAAGCATTTCAAGGACCTGGCACCCGCCACACTTTGGTTTTCATCCATGTTTCCTCCTTGAATGGAAGTATATTCGTCTATAAACATATATACACACATAAAAACACGGAGGCTCTTTTTGCCAGCTGTGTACAAGTTACTATGTGCCTTCAGGATGCAAACAATAGATACCCTTCTGAGTGGTATTGTCCTCTAGCATGTTTGGTATGTATATTACACACAGATCCGTTGTTTCCATTTAACTGAGCGCTACAAACATATCAGATGGCCCAGGACAAAGACATGTTTCTGTTGGAAAACTCCACATCTTCTGTCTCTGATCTTTGTCAAATTTCATTACTTTACCAAAGTTAAAACTGTTCATAGAAACTATTATTTGTTTTTGGTGAATTTTTCAGATCAAACTTTAGGTGATATTAACCCAGGGTTGGACTTTTAAAGAATAGGGAAGGATGAGGGAGTCAGAATAGTGATCTCCAGCTGAATAATATGAACAGAACCCTGAAGTTTGTTGATTAAATAAGCATGTTCCAAGTGTTTATTTCCAACAGTCAATGAATCAATTTTCACGTGCAAGAATCAAAACCAAAACTCAAATTCATCCATAATGAACCACCTTTTTCTAATGTGTATGTGTGTGCGTGCTCACAAATGTGGAACGTGCCTTTACAGGCACACACATCTATGTGTGTATATATAACATACACCCAGTGTCTCGTTACCTCAGGGAAAGAGGAAATGATAATAAACAATCGGCAGGCATCTTGAGACAGCAGAATAACACAATGGAAATATATACAATAATAAAATTAAAATGGTGAGGCATTCCCGGGTAGGATAATACAGATCTCAATAAATACAGCAGAATTTTGTTTTTTCAAAAAACAAAACAAACACCATCTCTCCACCCGAGATGAAGTCTTTCCAAATTAAAAAAAAAAAATCAGAAACAAAAGCCCAAATTTTCTCATAATTGTTAGTGCCTATATAGGATATAATACACAAAACCATTTAGCAGGTGCATGCAAGAGGCGAAAGGCCGGGTAATGCAGAGGCTTCCGATCGACTCTAACATATGGGGCCCAACGTGCCCTCGGGTCTGCAGACAAGCTTGGATCTGCAGGACCCGGCTCTATTCCCCCGTTGCCTCAGTAGTGGGGACCCGACAGGAGGTGGGAAAGGACTTTGGCCTTGATCACTGATGGGCCGGGTGGAGCCCGGGCTGCAGGGGCCCAGGGGGTGGCAGCAGCGGCGGCAGCGGTGGCAAGGTTGCAGGCGGCATCTGCTGGAGAGGGGGCGACGGGTCCGTGCCGGGCTCCCCAGCAGACGTGCGGGACAGCCCCAGGCTGCTGTCGTGCAGCTTGCGGACATGCTTCTTGAGGTCAAAGTTCCTGCAGAAGCCCTTGCCACACGTGGGGCAGGTGAAGGGCTTCTTGTCGTTGTGAGTGTGCATGTGGAAGGTGAGGTTGTAAACCTGGTGGAAAGCCTTGTTGCAGATATTGCACTTGAACTGCTTCTCCCCACTGTGGGTCAACTTGTGGTTTTTGTAATTCCCTGAAACAGACAAATGACAGGGACGTGGATCTGAAAAGAAAGCTTGAAAAGAGAGGAGTGGACGATTGGAAAGCAAGAGGAAGAGCTGCCACAGCTCGGACAGCAGGTGCAGGGCTGTGCTGGGCGCCTGCACTTCTCTCCCCAAGTTTACTTGTAAATATCAACAATGAGGCCCTTCCCTCCACATTTTAAAACAAATTTATTAATCCAATTTTATAAAATGAGAACAAGCTGTTAGGAAATACCCCCTCAGTATATAAACCATGCCTTTTTCTAATACTAATCAGACACACCGGTAAGAGATTGGAATGTCAGCATATGCGCCAGTAACTAGCTGCACTTTAAAAAATCATTTTTTCTAAAATATCTGGAAAATATTAGAACTTTCAGTAAGACTACTGTGAAAGGCAATGCCTCCTGGATTCTATACCTTTTTGATGAAATCCTTTGCCACAGAATTCACACACAAACGGTTTGTAGCCTGCGTGTATTCGGGTATGTGTGTTTAAAGTGGAACTTCTATTAAATGCTTTGCCACACTGGTTACATTTGTGAGGTTTTTCCTAAGAGAAAGGGAAGAAAAGTAGGAAGTTAGGGTATTTTGTTATTAAGGGGAGTCCTGCAAACTCAAAAACACAGTAATGCTCTCATGCTTTTAAGCAGAACAAAAGCAAAAACACGGCATTTCCCCCTGTCCAGCTAGCACATTTCAAACCTTATGCTAAAGAGTAAGAGTTTAGCAGCTACTTTTCTACAAACCATTTGGAAGTAAACCAGGTGAAATTAAGACAGATGAACACACACCTGGGTGTGAATGATCTTGTGCCTGCATAGGGTGCTGGCTTGCCGGAAGCCCTTTCCACACACTTTGCAAACGAAGGGTCTGGCTCCTGTGTGCACTGGCATGTGACGGGTTAAGTTATAGTGTGCATTAAAGACCTTAAAGTTAAACACACGGACAACAGGTTAGCCCAACAAGCACTTTGAAACCAAACCCGGTGAGCGGAGGGGTGGGGTAAGGAAATAACCTTATAGCAAATGTACACAAATTATAAAATAAAATGAAATTTGAAAGGAGGGAAGGAAAGAGGAAGGAAGGAAGGAAGGAAGGAAGGAAGGAAGGAAGGAAGGAAGGGAGGGAGGGAGGGAGACCTCCCTTCTATATAGTACTTGCCTTTCCACACACTTCGCAAGTGAAAACTTTGGGCTTGGTGTTAGGAGAGCCTCGGCTGAAGTCAGAGGTTTTGAACGCGATTTTTTCCGACAGAAGCTGGGCGCTTTCTTTCATATAATGCTGCAGTTGAGCCTGGGACAAGTCTTTGAAAGCTACTCCCGAGGGGTACTTCTCCACCGCCGGGACCACCAGTTTATTCCTTTCAGCTAAATACGTTTTTGGCTGAGGGTGCAGAGGGGAACTGAGGAAGTAGGAGGCCACGGGGTGGATGTTAACGCCGGCCGCCGGGTGGCATGGGCCGTCACCTCGATTCAGGTAGCACAGGGCTCCCATGGCGTGGAAGGAAGAATGGTTGACCACACGCGGCCTTACCAGCTTGTACTGCTGCAGCGGCAGTGCGTCGCGGGCCAGGTCGCCCTTGAGACTCAGCGCGCAGTTGAGTAGGTCGCTGCAGCTGAACGCGGGCGCCGCGGGCGCCGCCGCCGGTGCCGCCGGAGCCTCCAGACTCGCCTTCCGCGGCTCCGAGCCAGTCATTCCTGCCTTGGAGCTCGTGTCGTACGCCACAGGCACGAAGGGGATCATGCAGGGGATCGACGAGTTAAGATGCAGAGAGTGCTTGGGGTCCCCCTTGGGCACGGCTCCCTGCAGAAAGTGGGGGACGGGCAGGGCCTTGGGCTCGGGGGTGCGCGCCATGATTCGTTCGATGGAGAAAGCCAAGGGTTTGGAGGTGCTCATCATGTTGCCCCGGGCCGGAGCAGTAGCTAACATTTTGGCAGTCGCGTTGTGGCAGGTACTGTCCATGACTGGGTCGCCTGCGTCCGTCAGCCGGGGCCAGGCTGCGCCGTCGTTGCCTTGTTCCCTGCTTGTCACAGACCTGCGGAGAGGAGGACGGGCACCATCACCACCAGCAGCCTCCTCCTCCTCCTCCCCAGCATCACCAGCCGAACCTGCCTGCCCAGCCCAATGGACTCCTGCCAGCCCATCGCAGAGTTCTTGGCGCACCAATGACTCGAGGACAATCACTACTTATTTCTATCAATAGAAAGTGTTGTGTCAATAACGCAGCCAAGATCTCGCCAATCGTTAACTTCCAAGAGGAGAAGGTAAACTAGATAATTGCTCAATTCGCTTCCAACAGTCAACAGGAAAACTTTTTTTTTTTCCTCCGCAGTCAGTGACTACTTTTCATTGGTGAGCGAAGTTCCCCCGCCCAGAAGAGGCGGGGGCGCTCTTCGCCGCGCGGCACGCCCTCCCCTCTGCTCACAGTCTTTCGGGCGCACTCCTCGCCATCCTCCCCCGCCCCTTTGCTTTTTCCTCTGTCTTTTTAATTCTCAATCTGCTTAACCAGGCTTTAAAGGCCAAGCAAATCTGAGATCAATTTTCTCATTTAGCTCTAAGTGACATCATCTAAAATCATTGTGCAAGGGCTAAATAAGGAAACAGAGTCTAATTCAGGGGCAAACGCCAGGCTATATTTATGAAACGCCAGGCTCAAGAAAGCCACGGCAAGGAAGCCGACCGCAGCGAAATCCTAGCTTTCCCTGCACGGTTCTGCCGGGCAGACACTGGGCCCGGGTCAAAGCCGCGCCGCGTCCTCCGCAGCCCTCTTTCTAGGGCTCCTCTAGGGCGTGGGGCTCAGGACTCCCGGCATCCCAGAGTCTCTGCGGCCCGAACCGAGTCTGGACCACTTGGAAGACGCCAGCAGGTAACTGGCCTCACAAAAAGTCCCTGAGTATTAAAGGCCTTGGGAGGCTTGTTGTGTGTTTGTGGTTTTGTAAATGCGATGTCGTGACATAAGCTCGGGAAAGACGCACTCCATCCACAAAGTTCAGAAGGAGTTGCAAGGAATAAGCGGGTGTCACACCAAAAGAAGCTTCGGCTACGGTCGGCCCCCACCCCTGATACAAACAAAAACACACGCGCGCGCTTTTATACCCCACTGAGAGCCCGGAAAAAGTATTTAAGTACCTGCTCTCAGAGCTCTGCAGGAGCATTTTAAATACTGAAAGTTGATCTGAGAAGGGAAACAACTTAGTGAGTCCACCCCCAAGCCCGCACGTCCCTTCTGCTGGAGTCCCCACTCCTCACGGCAGCGCAGGAGGCAGCCACGGTTGTGTGCACCGCGAGGCGGCGAGCACCGGGACCTGTGGGCGCGCGCGCGCGCGCAGACCTAGCCCCTGCAATGACCCCTTGTGCAGGCGCCCCGGGATCTGGAGCCCCGGTCAAAACTCTCCGGGAGGAGTAGTAGAGCGTAAAGGGTGTTCCGGGAAGACTCTGTGGGCTGCTCCTCCGGCTGCGCAGGGTCTCACCGCCTTGGCAGGCGCAGCCGGGAGCGTGCAGAGAGCAGCGGCGCTCATGCTCCTGGTTGCTCCTCTTTGCAAGCCTGCGAATGTGCAAAGCTTAGCCCCGGGACTAGCCGCTGCGCAGCGGGGAAACGGCGGCCGGGAGCTCGAGCCAGGAAGTGGAGGAAGAGCGCAGAGGTGCCAGCTCAAAACCCGGCGGCCTGCATGCGCGGTGAGTGGTCGCCCGCAGCAGCCCAGAGTGCCATCTACCTGGTGAGTTACCCTCAGTGAGTGCGTATAGAATGGGTGGTGACGGGTGCCAGACATCGGGTGGGTGTGGGTGTCTTCTTGCACGAGCCCAGGAAAGGGTCGGCAGTGGGAGGCTGGATGCAAGCAGACTAGAAATCCTGGGATTGTTGAGCCCCTGAGGAATGCCACCCAAAAATGCGAAGTTGGACCCCAAACGGAGGAAATTAACCTCGAAATAATCCCTCCTCCCTACCCCATTGCTCAGCCCAGGCCACTCACGGGTTTTTCGTGAGGGTCTGCCCCGCCCCCACCCGGAGAGCCCAGAGGGGTGGAAACCGCCGAGAGCCTGGGCTGGGAAGGCGCCTTGATGCCCCGCGGCAAAGCAGGGAGGCTGGAAGGGTGGTGGAGAAACTCAGCTGCTAAGGAGGTGGAGAGGAGACATGAGTCCTATTAAGTTGAAGGCCGCCAAAGGGCTAAATAGGGAGAAAGGTCTGGATGCGACCGGCCTTAACAAGTAGGCCAGGAAAGTGTCTCGTTTCAGGTCTTGGGGTGGCTTCGGTCTAGGACGACAGATGCGGTGGTACAGAAGGGCCGAGCGAGGCGAGCGTAGGGCACTAAAGCCGAGCCCAGGAAGAGGGGCCACACTACTTCGGAGCGGTTCTTGCCCGGGGATCGGTCACCCAGGGTGCGCCCACGCTGCAAATTTTCCTTCCTTTTGCTGTTGGGGCCTCAGAACGTGTTTCCTCTTCTTCCCTGCTCAGACAAAGAGCGCGGGACGGCTTTGCTAGGGGAAAGGCGGGGTGGGGGGGGGGCGTCCCACGACAGATGGGTCGTGGTTAAGACTTTAATTGCTGCCTTTTGGGGCAGGTCAGATTTCCTTTCCTACCTGCCACTTTCCAACATCAACCCCCGCCCCATGCTGCAATGCTCCAACACAAGGCCGGGTTTAAAGGAAAAAGCAAAGCAGCACGAAATGGCCTGGCTGGGACAGCTTTGGAGCGCTCAGCTGATTTATACAACTCACCCGCTTCCGGAGCGTTACCTGCCTTCTCGACTGAATGCCACCAGTTTGTTTTACGTTCGTCGCGTGTCCCTCCCTCTCCCCTTTCCCCCTCCCCCACTCCCTCCTCCTTAACGGCAAAAGAGCCTTCCTTTGACCTCAGTAAATTTCTCCTTAGGTGGACACTGAACTTAAAAGGAAAATTATTGGCAAAGGGGTATACGTGTTTTGTATAGTTAATATTTCAACTGTTTGCTTTTCACTGGTCTTTTCGGGATTTGCCTTTTTGACAAGTGTTTGAAAGTATGGTGTCATTTGAGTAACACAAATATCTCAAAGTAGCAATTACGCCCTTCCTTTAAAACATCAGACCTGAGCTTGCTAATCCTGAAGACTGAAGAGGTGCTTTTATAAATCAAGGTCTTGATATTCCAACATTTGTTAATAAGTATTTTCTATTCAAAACCTAACCTAAAACTGTTAATTAAAAAAAAAAAACTCCATTAAGTAAGGATTACCTTAAACAAAATTCAAAATGTATTTAGGAAGGGCTTCCATCTTATTGTCAAATCTGTCCAGTACTTTGGGGTTTTTTTTCCCAAACACATTAGAAAGATAACAGAACAAAAAAAAAACACCAAGAAAAGCAGAGCATATTTGGCAAATTTAGAAGCTTCTAAAACTGTTCAACACTTTAACATTGTTTATTAAAAGAATGCAAGAGAGGCTTGTTCATTTCGTTAATGGCAAAATAGAAACTCAGTTATAGTTTCTTTGGATTTTCTTGGAGAATCTTATAATCCCCTCTTTTTTGGTCAGAGCTGGTGATTTAAGTGTTCCTCCCCTTCCCAAACACAGAAAGGCAGTATTTATTTGCCCCACTTTAAATCCTTGTGGAAAGTGAGTATTAAGTGTGTGGTTTATCCTGCATGAGATGTACTGAGGAGAGCAGAGCAGTCCTTGATATGAAGATGCCAGATAAACCCTGAGTTAAGACCTTTTTGAGAAAATGAGAAAAAGTTCTCCTCTAAAATAATTTAAAGTTCTCATTTTTTGCCTATGAAAGCTATTTTTTATTTCAGTGCTTCCTAAACGGTGTTCTTGATTACTCAAGAACTTGCGTGATTTCCATAGGCGTTTTATTTTCATGCCTATTACAAGCAAATGCAGTTTTTGGTCAAGATTATTGAAATCTGAAATAAAAGGCAATATAATGGAGCCTTCAATTACCAAATAATCCACAATCTTTCATCTCTTCTTCCTTAATAAGTCACAGAATATGTGAATTTTTTAAAAATGAAAAAAATGGATTGTGAAATATTATAACTTATCTAACCTTCTGCCAAGTGCATTAATTCATCTCTGGTCATGTTTTTAGGATTTTCAGGCCTTTCCAACATCCATGACCCCTGCCTCTTCATTAAAAATAGCAGTCTGCTTTGCCTTTGCTTCTTATTAACTACTGTGAGCTAAATAAGGGAGACAAGATTATTATTTTGACCACCTCCCCTCCCCAGGCACACAGACCCATCCACACTTCTTCCTTTTAATAAATAGCAACCTACCTTCCTTCTAGAGGAGCAAAAACATTCCTAAATTCTTCTACAGTTTTGCTCAGTCTTTATCTCTGACTGGTCTTTTGTTATTTCTTGTGCTGTGTGATGGAGGCGGGGTGTTGGAGTAGGCCCCAAACACGAGGGTCTGAAAAGTTCAAGGAAAGAGTCTTCTTGAGTACCTCAGATTAGTTCATGAATACACAGTGAGAACTAAATAGCACATCAACAAACATTTGGGCGACAAGTTCAGATTTAAGGCTACTAGTGTTCTTTCAGTTTGGAAGCAGATAAAGATTTTTTGCTAATTTCCTAGAGCTGGTGAAAGGCAGTTGTAAAGGAGGGGTCAGGTAACTCACAGAACCCTCCTTTCTTTGGGGGGAGGGGAGGTGGGCAAGTGGTTGGTTGGTTGTCTTTAGACCGTTGTTGTTACTACTATTTCTTTTTTAGTAGGGCTTCGCAACCTAGTGAAATTATGGTCCTCAGGACAGTATTTACATATGAAATCAGTTTGTAAAAGTAAATGAAGATCCCCAAAGGTGAGAGCTGTTAATGAGCCGGCAAACATTACAGACAGGGATCACCTGCCCTGGGTTTGTTTCTGCCCCTGAACTAATGCTGGGATTTTTCTCACCCATTCCCACAGGCCTGTGAGGTGTGTTCCCTACAGACTCCACTCAGGGCTGGACTTGATGGAAAAAGAAGTTTATAAACAAGCAAGCCAATTTCTCCAACTTATTCGAGAAGCTGCCTAGAAGTCAAGCTACAAAAGCCAGACAAGTTTTGCTTGCAATTTACAACGGTGTTGTTGAAACCTGAGAAGTGAACAATTAGAAGAGGACGTCCCAAATATGCTCTCTTGTTCTATACTGATAGCTGGTTATGCAATTGGCTGATTAGCGTTTTTGCGGCAGTCCCCAGATAATTTTTGTGGTCAAAATAAAAACTACATTCAACACAACGCGATTCTTTCCTTGATACCACCCAAGAGGTTTAGAGCAGTTTTGATGTTATTTTCAAACTTTCTTCCTTATTTCCCACGAATAAATGTCTATAATAGAAATTCAAATAATACAGAGCAGAGAGTGAGCTTTAGAGAAATGGAGGAGCAAAGGAAGTAAAGCAAAATCCTTGAACTAGAAATCTCTGAGAACCGTTGAACAGTGTCGTTACCTCCCGGCCCCCGGCCGTCGGCGGCTCCCGGCCGGGAGCGCCCCGCGCCGACCAGCTACCCTCGGACGCGGGGGCCTCCATACTGCGGCGACCTCGGCGTCCCCCGGCCCTGGCCTCGGAAGGGAACCGCGTCCCCGCTGCGGGCGCCGGTGCGGAGGTGCCTCGCCTCACTCACGATTCGTTTCCCGGAGCAGAGCCATTTAATGGAAGCCCGAAGTGAAACAGAAAAGCTGACAACTTTCCCCGGCTGGACTCTCCACTTATTGGTCCTTGCTCAGGAGTCCCGAACAGTTAAAATGACGTTGGCGAGGCCGAGGGCGACCGGGCTCTGGGGCACTGCGTCGGAGGGGCTGGTTATAGTGATTCGAGCAGCTTAGAGGGGACTGGGAGCTGGGGCGCTACTCCCGCAGCCCGCCGCCAGCCAGACCTCCCCAGCCGCCCCCAGCGCCGGGGTGCGTCCGGCCCGGGTCTCCCGCCCGCGCGGGGCCTTCCGGTGCCCCGACTGCCTGCGCCGCGCGGTCGCCACCCGCGTCCCTCTGACCTCTGGCCCCCGCACCTTCACCCCCCACGGTCCTTTGGGGCGCGATCGCGCTCCTCCCTCTCCCCGCCGCACCCCCGCGGATTCAGCGGCCGCTCCGTCCCTCCCCTCCCCACCCCCAAGGCTGGGAGAAGGGGGCAGGCACCAAAGAGTTTCGGGAGGGGATGCCGGATCGGGTTTAAAGACCAAGTAACAGATGGCGGAGGACTCCCGTTTGAAAAGTTTTTGAACGGAACAGTCGCTAATAGGCTTGCTTTGACGACTCAGAGTGTAACTGAAGGGTCATTTAATCTAGATGTCAAGAGAAAGAAAACAGGCCTGACGCCGTGGCACGCCCAAGAAGGAACTAGAGCATCTTTTTCTAAGTTTTGCCTGTCATTTTCAGTTTCCCGGAAAACACTTTCTTAAGCCGATTTTAAACGGGGTTGGGGGAGGGGGCACCTCTGAGTTCTACTCCAAAAACCTTTCATTGTCCATTGTCATATATTTTTGTGCCCATCCCTGCCCCCGCGAAT
>NW_024425563.1:28111475-28119090 GCF_017311325.1 Ursus maritimus | reverse complement strand
TGATGGAGGCGGGGTGTTGGAGTAGGCCCCAAACACGAGGGTCTGAAAAGTTCAAGGAAAGAGTCTTCTTGAGTACCTCAGATTAGTTCATGAATACACAGTGAGAACTAAATAGCACATCAACAAACATTTGGGCGACAAGTTCAGATTTAAGGCTACTAGTGTTCTTTCAGTTTGGAAGCAGATAAAGATTTTTTGCTAATTTCCTAGAGCTGGTGAAAGGCAGTTGTAAAGGAGGGGTCAGGTAACTCACAGAACCCTCCTTTCTTTGGGGGGAGGGGAGGTGGGCAAGTGGTTGGTTGGTTGTCTTTAGACCGTTGTTGTTACTACTATTTCTTTTTTAGTAGGGCTTCGCAACCTAGTGAAATTATGGTCCTCAGGACAGTATTTACATATGAAATCAGTTTGTAAAAGTAAATGAAGATCCCCAAAGGTGAGAGCTGTTAATGAGCCGGCAAACATTACAGACAGGGATCACCTGCCCTGGGTTTGTTTCTGCCCCTGAACTAATGCTGGGATTTTTCTCACCCATTCCCACAGGCCTGTGAGGTGTGTTCCCTACAGACTCCACTCAGGGCTGGACTTGATGGAAAAAGAAGTTTATAAACAAGCAAGCCAATTTCTCCAACTTATTCGAGAAGCTGCCTAGAAGTCAAGCTACAAAAGCCAGACAAGTTTTGCTTGCAATTTACAACGGTGTTGTTGAAACCTGAGAAGTGAACAATTAGAAGAGGACGTCCCAAATATGCTCTCTTGTTCTATACTGATAGCTGGTTATGCAATTGGCTGATTAGCGTTTTTGCGGCAGTCCCCAGATAATTTTTGTGGTCAAAATAAAAACTACATTCAACACAACGCGATTCTTTCCTTGATACCACCCAAGAGGTTTAGAGCAGTTTTGATGTTATTTTCAAACTTTCTTCCTTATTTCCCACGAATAAATGTCTATAATAGAAATTCAAATAATACAGAGCAGAGAGTGAGCTTTAGAGAAATGGAGGAGCAAAGGAAGTAAAGCAAAATCCTTGAACTAGAAATCTCTGAGAACCGTTGAACAGTGTCGTTACCTCCCGGCCCCCGGCCGTCGGCGGCTCCCGGCCGGGAGCGCCCCGCGCCGACCAGCTACCCTCGGACGCGGGGGCCTCCATACTGCGGCGACCTCGGCGTCCCCCGGCCCTGGCCTCGGAAGGGAACCGCGTCCCCGCTGCGGGCGCCGGTGCGGAGGTGCCTCGCCTCACTCACGATTCGTTTCCCGGAGCAGAGCCATTTAATGGAAGCCCGAAGTGAAACAGAAAAGCTGACAACTTTCCCCGGCTGGACTCTCCACTTATTGGTCCTTGCTCAGGAGTCCCGAACAGTTAAAATGACGTTGGCGAGGCCGAGGGCGACCGGGCTCTGGGGCACTGCGTCGGAGGGGCTGGTTAGGTGATTCGAGCAGCTTAGAGGGACTGGGAGCTGGGGCGCTACTCCCGCAGCTCGCCGCCAGCCAGACCTCCCCAGCCGCCCCCAGCGCCGGGGTGCGTCCCGGCCGGTCTCCCGCCCGCGCGGCCTTCCGGTGCCCCGACTGCCTGCGCCGCGCGGTCGCCACCCGCGTCCTCTGACCTCTGGCCCCCGCACCTTCACCCCCACGGTCCTTTGGGGCGCGATCGCGCTCCTCCTCTCCCGCCGCACCCCGCGGATTCGAGGCCGCTCCGTCCCTCCCCTCCCCACCCCCAAGGCTGGGAGAAGGGGGCAGGCACCAAAGAGTTTCGGGAGGGGATGCCGGATCGGGTTTAAAGACCAAGTAACAGATGGCGGAGGACTCCCGTTTGAAAAGTTTTTGAACGGAACAGTCGCTAATAGGCTTGCTTTGACGACTCAGAGTGTAACTGAAGGGTCATTTAATCTAGATGTCAAGAGAAAGAAAACAGGCCTGACGCCGTGGCACGCCCAAGAAGGAACTAGAGCATCTTTTTCTAAGTTTTGCCTGTCATTTTCAGTTTCCCGGAAAACACTTTCTTAAGCCGATTTTAAACGGGGTTGGGGGAGGGGGCACCTCTGAGTTCTACTCCAAAAACCTTTCATTGTCCATTGTCATATATTTTTGTGCCCATCCCTGCCCCCGCGAATCCTCCCTTCGGAGCCGTTCGGCTTGTGCTTAGAATTACTGGGTATCTGCTGACGGTCCCGGGGAAAGCGAGAAATTTTTCTAACTAGATTCTTCTTTTGAAGAGTTTCCTTCAAATTTCCCCTCTGGGCCCCACCCTCCAGTTTGTCCTCTCATTCCGGTTCCTGAGCTCTCCCCGCCAAGCCCTCCTTCCTTGCTAAGAGAGGAGATGGGACGGCTGTCCGCCGAGCCCGATACCCCCGCGGCCACCTCCAGCTGGCTTCCACGGTCCCTGAAAGAGGGAGGGAGACGCTCAGCCACTGGCCGTCCCTTGTCTTGGCGGAGGTGGACGCCCTTCTGCGATATAAACTCCCGCCTCCCCGCCAGGCCTCTCTCAGACCCGATCCCACAGGCATTGTACACATGTCAAGAGTTGAGACGTAAATGCCAAGGAGAGGTTGGATCCGTCTTTAAGGAATCTTACTAACTTTTACCTTGTTAAATCATTGGTGTCTTAGCTTGAATTAATTTGGAAGTCATTTTTCTTTTTCTCTCCCTTCCGTGTCCTAAGTTCAGTTCACTCTTTGACTTTGACTAACGGTAGGTCTGCCTTCATAGTTGCCCGTTAGACCCAGAGAGGAAGAGGGTGCTGGAAACACTGCGGAGCGTTAGGCGCCCCGCGTCAGTGTTGACGCTGGCAACAGGGGAGCCGCATCCCGCGGCCCGCGGTGACCTTGTGGGCCCGGCCGGCTGATGTCACGAACGTGCCCGCCGAGGCTCCTGAGGCCTGGGTGGCAGCCCCGCGCCCCTGCCGGCCCGCGGGGTCGACGGCGGGGAGAGGAGCTGGGTCTGGGTAAAAAGCCGGAAGAAGAAGGCTGTGCGTCATTCAAAGACTGAATGGGGTCGGTTCCTGCTGCCTGTGGAGGGGGAGAAACCCCTCCTCTCCCTAACCCTGTGATTCACAGCTTCTCATAAATTTACATAATACAAAGGCGTAGATGTAAACCTAAAGGACAAAAATAATAATTCAACAGCACATATTCCATTTTCGCACCGTGGGCCTGGATATGTTCCCGGTGTTGGCACATTAGCCGATTTCCAAAGCTTTTTACTCATGACGGGGAATCACTGAACTTTCACACCACTGTTGAAAGAAGAGGCAGAGACGGAGAAAAAAGGGAGAGAAAGAGAAATTAGCTTTAATGACGCTGATTTAGATTTCTCAGGAACGGCAAAAGAATTTTAAAAATTAAGAGCATATGCTGTGTTCAAAAGGCGGTAGGCCTGATAATAATTGGGGTTCCTTACTTTCCAAAGGATCTCTTCCCCTTTTATTTGGCAGATAGCGACGTTTTGTTTGAAAAGCAAAATCATTACCCTTTAATATTAATAGGATATTCCAATTTATTATTTCTCAAGACAAGTGAAGGCCACAACATTTACTGGCAGAGTGACCCCGCTGTCAACCGGGCTCCAACTGGCCATTCAAATATAAGATGGAAAAGCGAAACGTGGCAGCTATACAATACACGTGATTGCTGTCGTTGCCTTTCTAGGGTTAGTGTTTTTTTCTTTTTTCTTTTTTTCCTGAGTTTGAACTTAGATACCCCGAGTAAATTCACACTCTGGAGCTCTACTTGAGGCATTTTCTTAATGATTCCCTGTGGAACGGGGGCAAGGGCAAATCCAGCCGCAAGATCTGTGGGACCCTAGCGTCCCCTTATTTTAGCCACGATGGCCGCCGTGGTGGTGGGGCCCTTTGGTCTCGCTCTAGGCCTCGGCCAACGAGTCTCGCGTCCAGACGCGGATGAGCAATGGCGGCCTCCTCCTACTGTTTCGGTGCGGGGCGGGGGTGCCGGTGGTAACTGGAAATCCACCACGCGAAAGACCCTTTCCCCCTCCTCTGTCTTCTGCCTCTTACCGTTCTTCTGGCTTCCCTTTTCTTTGCAAAACTCCTATGCAAAACTGGCCATATTCTATAACTTGCAGTCCAACCCCTCAGTAGGTTGCCCTTGTTATTTACATTAATTTCTAGAGCTTCTAATTAGACTTGTAAGGGCAGGAACTTAAGAGGAGAAAACATCCATTTTTAAATGTAGGCAGTGAATTCTGCCCCCACTTGCCCCCCAATAGCTGCCCCATAAAAGGTAAATTGTAATCCCCTTGGCTCCTCCAGGTCCCTTACTATCCTTTTAAAGCTGGATTCTTCAATTATTCATTGAAATGGAGAACAAACTTTCCCCCTTTCTAAGAAAGTTCTTCCTGAGTACTTTTACCACCAATTTGTCCAGACATTTTGAGGGCTGGAGTAAATGATGCCAGTTTCCTGCCCTATTTTGGCCTCCTAGACCAGGGTGCCTTCGTCTGGGAAGGCCACACAGCTAGTGGACTCCTTGTTAACCAGAACAGACGGTGGCAGTTCCCTTTGCCTTGAATTGTTTTTCTGTGAAATGGGACTAAATCAAAGCCCACTTCATTCTTGGGAGGCTTGGAGATTGAAAAGAGATTTTAAAATAAACTACTTTACATATGAAAAGCTATCTATCATCTTGTTAAAAAGTTAGGCTATAAACTTCTCCAAAATATTTTTCAGACAACTGTATTTAAAAAACAACCCTTCTGCTCAATGATTCAGTTTCTGATTAAATACATGGACATGTTAAAATACACATAAAGAATCACATTTGCTAAATTATTTTTCACAACTTTGAGGATTTTCCCTATCCTTGCAGGCCTGCTCTCCCACATTCAGTCCTGAGGTCCCCAGGGGACACTTTCTTCTGTAGAATGACGAATTAACCTTTCACAAAAGCTTTTCAAAAATCCCAGTTTGATTAAAGCAGATTTCATCTCTTTAGAAGCAGTTATGCATTTCTAAAATTAATCAACTTTCTGATAGACTATCCTAATTATATGAAAGAACACACCTAGCAATCACACAATGTAACAAAAAAACCGGGCAGTTTGAATGAATGACAATGAATGAAGTTCTCCAATACAGCAACTTTCAAATGTATTTTTAAAAATTATTACCAGGCTTTGGGGGTGGGGAGGATCTAACAAAGCTCTCTCTTGCCACAATCTGCCACTACCACAGCCTTTCCATGTTTCACTTTCCACTTTCGGAAATACAGTCCTGTTGGGTTCTGACCTTTTCCTATGTAACCCCTTTCTAATGAAACTTTTCCTACCTCCCTACCAAAATCTTCTTCTAAAATTACAATTAGTTTTGCTTCCTTGGCATTTTAGGGAAATGCCCTAAACAACAAATTTCAGCATTTAAATGTTTCTTTCTGCCAATCACACCCAAGAGAGGTGTTACTTGTTGGGTGTTAGCAAGGAAGTAGTGTTAAAAGACACACTAGAGTTTATTTAAAGCAGAAAAGGAAATAATTTGACACACCACTTTTAATTTTTGCAAAGGTACAAATTGTGTGTAGGGGCATAAACAAGTCTGTGCCAGAGCCCAGAAAAGGGTAACTACCCTGCCTGATGATTCTTGAATTCGAAATCAACTCTTCACTTCCTCTCTGACTTGAGAACCACTAATTCTGGAGATGGAAAACGATTTTAAACAATTTGAGAATATGTTTATTTGCTACATTTAAAAAGTCACCCACAAATAAGCACACAAATACAGCCACTCTTAATGTAAAGTTGCAAAGTACAGGGAGATTAAAGGCATCTGTGGTATTGGGAGTGGTGTGTGTGTGTGTGTGTGTGTGTGTGTGTGTAAAATTCTTCCTTGGATCTGGAACTCAGAAGCTGAAGGCAGGCTACCTTAAATGAATGATGAAGATGGGAAACATCCCTGCCGTTAAAAAAGTAGCTCTAGTCCCAGCCCAAGGCAGGGCGAGGTGTCTTCCCCTTTCGTAAGCGATGAGTCTCTGCCTCCCCAAGGCCACCGAGTGCCTGACTCCAGCATCACTAGGGCACGCGTCTTCCTGGTCACGGACACGCTGGGATGTAACCCTGGGGCATGCCCTCGACCAGGGCAGGTCTCCAAATTATTGGTGTTTTCCTGAGACAGCCTACTAGGGCTGTCAGTTCAGCACTCGGGGCCAGGGCTCGGTGCTGACTGTCGCCCTCAGTGTCTGCCGTGTTTGCTCGGCTTCCGTGGCTGAGGCCAGCTTGGGGCACGCTGGAGCGGTTTGCTTTCTTCTGCTTCTCTCTCGGTTCCGCTGCGCATTTTCCAAGCGCTCACTGTGCGCGCATCTCTGGTCTGAGACGCAGGACGCCCTTCTAGGCCTCTTTACGCTTTGGACAACATTAATGAACACCAATTTGTCCCTTCAATTCTCTTGAACTTAACCTATTGGGCACAGGCCGAGGTCTGAGATTCCTTGCCTATTAATGGTCTATCATCTCTGGATCATACCTGTCCGGTTTCAGAGCCCCTGACCCACATCATCCCCTTGTGGCCCAAAGGCACGACTCCAGCTGCCTCCCCTCCCAACCACTGCTCCAGGCGCTGCTCTCCGCAGCGCCGGCCCTTGCAGCAGACCTGGGTAGGTCTGCCCCTCCCCGTCTGCTCCTCTCCTCCCACTTGGCCGGCCTTATATATAACCCCGGAACCAGATAATTCTAGCCAGTCCACCTACACGCCAGGGGCGGGGCTGAAGATCCGCTGAGCCGACTGTGGTCTAGAAGGACCTGAAGTCACCCCGGGGGGAATGGGCACAGAGTGGTGGTGCACGTTGGCAGACGCAGGCCTGCCACGATTTCTTTTCAATACGTTCCTCACGAAGAACTGGTTAGTACTGGCCACAACTTATTACATGCCTCTAATTCTTAAACCACCTTCCCGGTTAAGTGGCCGTTTTACAGAGAAGTTGAGTGACTTGCCCAAGGACAGAGAGTTCAGACGCGGGCAAGAGGTGTAGCCCTTAGGAGGCAAACCCAGGCTTTTCGGGCTCCAAGGCCCTGCTTACTACGATTTCCCAAGCTGTGTCCTGCACACCTGGTTCTTGGGCATTTCTTTAAATCAGGGGTCTTCTTCATTTGGGAAACACATCGAATTCTTCTCTCACTTCCTCTTTTCTCGGTAGTATACTCTCACACTCCAGTGCCTATTCCCTTAAAACGATCACATACTGCACACGGACAAAGAGCGCGACTGTCACTCGTGACTTCTGGAACCCAGGCTCAGAGCGTGTGCTCGCAGTCTGTATCCGCTTGTGTTCCTCTAGGTATCTTACTTCAGCGTCACAGAGAAGAGCAGAGTAAGGCATCTCGGCACCTCACCCTTCAGCCCACGCTGGGGGAAAGCCTCACCCTTGGAATGGGGGAGGGGTGGGCAGCCGCCAGCCGCGCGCTGCGGGGACTGTGGGGTCCCAGCTCGTCTTCACCTCTTCCCGGCTGCCCAGGCCCCCTGGACTCCACTCTATCTGCAGCGAAACCGAAGCCACAATGAGCCGTCCGCTTTCCCCGAAAGTGCCTGCCCGGCCGGCGAGCAGAGCTTGAAAGGAAAAGGAGACCCGCTGTCCACCGTCGCTCCCGGCATAGCACCGGGGCAGGGGGTGGGGGTGG
>NW_024425563.1:27895604-28111465 GCF_017311325.1 Ursus maritimus | reverse complement strand
GACGCAGGACGCCCTTCTAGGCCTCTTTACGCTTTGGACAACATTAATGAACACCAATTTGTCCCTTCAATTCTCTTGAACTTAACCTATTGGGCACAGGCCGAGGTCTGAGATTCCTTGCCTATTAATGGTCTATCATCTCTGGATCATACCTGTCCGGTTTCAGAGCCCCTGACCCACATCATCCCCTTGTGGCCCAAAGGCACGACTCCAGCTGCCTCCCCTCCCAACCACTGCTCCAGGCGCTGCTCTCCGCAGCGCCGGCCCTTGCAGCAGACCTGGGTAGGTCTGCCCCTCCCCGTCTGCTCCTCTCCTCCCACTTGGCCGGCCTTATATATAACCCCGGAACCAGATAATTCTAGCCAGTCCACCTACACGCCAGGGGCGGGGCTGAAGATCCGCTGAGCCGACTGTGGTCTAGAAGGACCTGAAGTCACCCCGGGGGGAATGGGCACAGAGTGGTGGTGCACGTTGGCAGACGCAGGCCTGCCACGATTTCTTTTCAATACGTTCCTCACGAAGAACTGGTTAGTACTGGCCACAACTTATTACATGCCTCTAATTCTTAAACCACCTTCCCGGTTAAGTGGCCGTTTTACAGAGAAGTTGAGTGACTTGCCCAAGGACAGAGAGTTCAGACGCGGGCAAGAGGTGTAGCCCTTAGGAGGCAAACCCAGGCTTTTCGGGCTCCAAGGCCCTGCTTACTACGATTTCCCAAGCTGTGTCCTGCACACCTGGTTCTTGGGCATTTCTTTAAATCAGGGGTCTTCTTCATTTGGGAAACACATCGAATTCTTCTCTCACTTCCTCTTTTCTCGGTAGTATACTCTCACACTCCAGTGCCTATTCCCTTAAAACGATCACATACTGCACACGGACAAAGAGCGCGACTGTCACTCGTGACTTCTGGAACCCAGGCTCAGAGCGTGTGCTCGCAGTCTGTATCCGCTTGTGTTCCTCTAGGTATCTTACTTCAGCGTCACAGAGAAGAGCAGAGTAAGGCATCTCGGCACCTCACCCTTCAGCCCACGCTGGGGGAAAGCCTCACCCTTGGAATGGGGGAGGGGTGGGCAGCCGCCAGCCGCGCGCTGCGGGGACTGTGGGGTCCCAGCTCGTCTTCACCTCTTCCCGGCTGCCCAGGCCCCCTGGACTCCACTCTATCTGCAGCGAAACCGAAGCCACAATGAGCCGTCCGCTTTCCCCGAAAGTGCCTGCCCGGCCGGCGAGCAGAGCTTGAAAGGAAAAGGAGACCCGCTGTCCACCGTCGCTCCCGGCATAGCACCGGGGCAGGGGGTGGGGGTGCGGTGGGGGGACCCCATGTAAAGATACGATGAGCATTGTCTTCCAGAACTCCCATAAGTCAGGCCTCCAAACTCCGCACACAACTAGCCCACTACTGTTTTTACTTTTTGGCCGGGGTGGGACGGGTGGAGGGCTGCCGGTGGGGGTTCGGGCGGGCAGCCGAGGCAGAGCGCGCAGGGGCCGACCCGCTTGCTCTCCGGGCGAGTGCTCGCCCCGCCGGCGGCGGCGCGCGAACGTCTCTCAGGAACAGCGATCTATCACCTCCCTTTAGGGACCCGGACTGGGAAATGTCCATTTTCTGTTTGGGGAGTCAGACATACAAGCGACCGAGCTCTTGCGCGAATCTCCCGGCTCAGGTCTTTCTACCGAACGCGTGGCGGGAGGGGCTGGAAAGGCAGGCTCTGAGCTCCGGCTCGCGGGGATCCGCGCACGGCCGGCGCGCTTGGCCCCTGCGCCCGGTGTCGGCCCCGGGTCCCCGCGGGTTTCGCGGGGGGTGAGTGGGGGCACGCGCCTCCCGGACGGCAGACGGTCGCCGCAGGGAGGGGCTCCGTGAGCGGCGATGGCCGGGTGACCTCTTTCCCACCAAGCGCACGTTCCAGGAGCTCACGCACCCTCTCACCTAAGTCTTCGCGGGCGAAGGAGGGCGACGCCAGGCCAGGCCGGGCTCTGACCGTGGGGGGCGGGGGTGGGAGCCCGTTTACTGCAAAAGTAGCAGGAAATCCCTTCTGCAGTGCGAGGGACAATGAACAAGAACTAAGGGGAATTCAAGTGGAAAAATCCGTGAATACAAGAACGACCCACAGCTGGAGCGGAGAGGTTTACGTTAAGCTCCGCGTGGTTCTTTCCCTTTCCGGGAAAAGGCGTTATTATTATTTTTTCTCCATGAGTTTGGAGAAACTTTCCTTTTAGACGTGCTATTTAACAGACCCATTCCAGCTGGATATTAGACTGCATTAATTATTTTCTCCTGCAACAGTTCCTAAACTGCCCAAAGAATGCACTTTTTGGGCCTTCCCCCAAACCATTTAGGAGGGTAGAGCTCTTTCTTTTGAGTTAAAAATGATTTTTCATTTAAAAAATTTTGTAAGATTTGTTAGGCTTTCAATTACATCCCTTTTAATGAAATAATATTTCAAAAATAACAGTACTTGGCTTCTTTTAATAGACAGATGCTTGGGCATTCACCCTAACAGTTACACACACCAATGAACAATTATTAAGTCATTTCAAGCAATTTGCAGTTATGTTGAAGAGAATTTCTGGGCAAAAACCCAAAAATGACTTTTCATTCTTTTTCAGTTACTTTATAAATTTCTCTTCACACACCTTTCTGTGGCTCAAAGGTTAGTCCACAAAGTCACCATAAACCTGTGAGCAGCTCCACTACCTACCTTTGGCTCTGTCCTCCCTGTGGAAGCCACTGGAGGTTGGACTGGGGAATAGAGCTAGTTACAGAAGGGAAGGAGCAGAGAACATTCAAATCTGGAGAGAAACTACAGGAGGCTGACCAGCAAAGAGGGCCAGTAAGCAGGGGAACTAGCTCAGATCAGCAGCAAGACCCTCCTGACCCCAAGTGCTTTCCCGGGCATATCTGAATTGGATTAGCTAGGTATTTCCTCAAGTATCTATATGTATGGCTAAGGGAGGGGGGAGCTCATCAGTCATTCATCCTTCACACTTTAGGACAATATGGGCAAATACTCAGGGATGAACTGTATCAACGACACAGACATTTAGGGGGAAACAAGGGTGGGTGATTTCTGAGCACACAGCCATTTGAGCTGTGCAGCAGCAAGCATGCAAGCACGAGGAGGGTACCACTGAGTTTAGGGTAGCAAGACTGGACACCTGGCGGCCTGAAGACAGGATGCTATTGGATGTGAGGGCGGAGAGAGGGAAAGAGAGCATTCAGGACAAATTGCCTTCCCACAACACTGAACTGGAAGAGTTAGTCTCTAAACCAGGAGCGGGGAAGATATCTCCTTTCATGTTTATCTTGTATCACAGGAGGTCTTACCCCTAGGACCCAGATTTGAGCCCAAACCAGTATCATATAATAACTACATCAAATGGACTTTTGTGGACTAGTCCAGCTAATGAGGCACCATTCATAACACCACAAGAGAATGAATTTGGAGGTCTAAGAAGTTGTTCACTTCCAAAACTCCAGAACTAGAGTTTACACAAATTCAGTGATACCTCCAGTTATTTTGCATTAACTTACCTCATTTAAAAATTACTTATGAAAGAATGTAGTAGCACAATATGCCAGGACATCTTAGGGAAAAAATACAAAAATTAAAATTCATAGAGAAATTATAAAGTGTAATACTACTGTCTTTGAAAATTATAGCAAGAAAGTACTGTGGGGGAAGAAATAACTGTTAACCAATATGTCAACTGCTAAATCACTAGCACTCCTAGTATTACTAATTATTAGTTAACGCTAATTGCTAATGTTAATAATACATATGAGTATGTAGTCAACATTACCTTTGCTATGGAAATATGCCATCGTAATAACTTATTCTTTTAACAAGTGTGTGTGCCTATCAGATGCAAAGCAGCGTTAATATCTTTGACTCATTTGATTGTAAACAAAACAAAAAAGAAACAAAAACACAGAGCCATATCCTTGGGATGTTTGTAATACTGCAAACATTTTTTACTGCATTTAATTTATAGAAGTCTAATAAATACAGAACTTGTTTTGACCAAATAGATTTTTATTGCCTGCAAGCTGGTACACTGGGAAGTAGGAGAGGGCGGTATGTTGTGGTAGCACATTTACTACCTTACACTTTGGGATCTTTTTTTTTTTAAACTTGAAAGATATGTTCAGAATAGAACAAGACGCAAGCTGATGGAGGATCTAGTCTATATTTGGTTTGGCAGTCCTTTCAGCCTGCAGATGAATTCAGAGTACTAAGAACCGAGGTTAAAGTTTTTACACACATCACAACAATGGCAAATTAACTATGAAAAAAAAAGACACCTGACACATAAATGATAAACTATTATATACACAGCATTTTAACAAGGGTACAATAGAGCTGGCACAGTGATCCAAAGTGGCTTCTTCTCACAATGTCATACTATGAGAAATGCAAAGCTCATTTCACACAGAGGACACTACTTTGATGTAATTACAGAAGAAAAAGTCAAAGCTTCTAAAAAACCAAAAAATCATGTTCCAATCACAAAGCCAAAGCTCATTTTAGGTCAAGCTACACAGAAGAGGCTGATCTGAAAAACAAAAACCCAAAAACCTTGGCATTTTCCCCTTCAACTCTACTTCCAGGTCGACTCTTTACAAAGTGGAGCGAATACAAGCATTTTTATTTGGTCCAGACAATCAGTGTAATTACAAAGACAGGGTACAAAATAAACAAGGTCAACATCCTCCTTCCTCCTACAGCGCCAGCGGTTATCAGCCTTCTTCTTCATCACTGTCTTTCATGGTGATGCCCTGAAGTCCTCCTCCTTCTGAGACAGAGGCTGTAGCCTCCTCTACCGTTAACCGTCTGTGCAGAGTATCATAGGTCTTACTGTTCAGCGTGCCTTCTAACACACCCTGCAGTCGGAAGTCCCTATACGTTTTCTGGAGGAAGAAGAGAGAATCTGCTTAGGTAACTTGTAGACTGTGTGCATGGATGTCAGTATGTATATATCCTCAGCTGGCATTTCAGAAATGACCTTGGACAATTCACTAATGGATTCCAATTCTAGCTGCCTGTGTCAATGCACTTATTGGTGTATTTCTGGGGAGGAAAATGAAACGAGACTTTGGATACTGCGTTTCAAACTAGAACCACTCTGAATAGATCAAAATGTTGACAGATGACAAATGAGCTTTTCTCCAAAATATTCCTGTTTGCACAGACTTTACTATTTGAATGACTTGTAACAAAGTTGAAATGATATGCACTGATATACATTTTTAATATGAAGGAATTTTTGGTTTTTCAGTTCCTTTAAACCGAAAAATACATTTTGTAAAGAGCATTAGCTTTTGGGAGGAGGTGTGGAGGGAAAGAATTACTCCTACTATCAGTAAAAGAAATTTGCATTTTCAGTATTTCTGAATTATAATGTTTATTATTATACCATCAGGTAAAAATTTGTGTACACCTAAAAGTCTGTATGAATTCTGCCCTTTCCTTTTGAAATCCCCTAGGAATGTGAAATGTCAAATTCCGGCATAAAGCTTCTATAGATGGGCTAATAAAACATGTATTCTTATTTTCTGTGAAAAGTATAGTTTTACGTATTATATGTCAAAACTAGAACAAACACCATGTTAGCATTTATGTAGTGATTCTTAAGAACAATGACAAGAACAACAGAATGCTGGGCTCTGTGGCACAGAAGACACATAACCTGTAAAGCTATCCTGATTTCACTTATCCCCTTAAGTGCAATTTTCCTCAGATATGATTTTTCTCCAGCCAAACAAGACTAGTATTTTATTATTGATTTTTAAATGAAGATATCCCATTGTATGGAGGCACTTCTAAGGTGTTTTCTAACGCTAACTATCTTTTAAGATTTTTGTTTACTGTCCTAGGTAAGATTTAGAATAGTAAGCATTGAGATGTCATCGGACTGGCCCTCAAGTATCAGAATCTATCAATGTGACACTGTTTTGTTCTAAATGATTTCTAGCGGGCACTTTTTAAATTTGCCTTTTACTTAATAGTAAAAAAAAGTCAAATAAGAAGGAATGTTGTACTTCCTGGCCCAATACTGTAACACCAGTGGCTGAAAATTAGCATTAAGGGATGCCTGATTTCCCTCAACATAATTATATAGAAGGAAACTTTTAATATTCATGGAGTTGAATTGAAGGTACTTATTTGTCTGAGGTAGGAAAAGCTGATGATGAATGGCATCTTAATCCCCTTGATATACACACCTGGCTTACAAACAGACTTCAGGGAAGGAGTAAAATCATGATAAGATTGTGGGACCATTGGTATTTTCACATTTTATCTTCCTGTCTTCTTTACTCTGACTTATGCCCCCAGTATCACTCCAGGTTTCAGAGGTGATATGCCAAAAGCATGTATGGAGGGTGAATAATTTTTTTTTTCATTTGGATAATCACTTATTATAAATAAACTTCATATTTGAAAAGTCCACCACCAAAGTCCACCAAAAATAAACTGAACTGTGAGAAATACTATACAGTATCGGACATCAGTATCTTAATAGCAAATAAAAATTTAATTCAGAGACTTTTTTCCTTAAATGATCAAAACTATTTTTTCACTTACATTTTAATATTTTAAGACACCTACACCCCACCATCCTCATATTCTCTAAGCTGTTAATCTTATTATTACTAAGGTGGTACTCTTTTACACCAAAACTTACGGTAATTTGCATCAAAACCTATAGAAATAGCCCTGAAAGATAAGTTTTGTCCAGAAAATCTGGTAACATATATGTAGTGTTATAACCACAGATTTGCGTGCAAGCCTGTAACTGTTTCATAGTTCATTTAAAAGCATATTAAGCACACAAAATATTCACGTACAGATAATGCATCGGACATGAAGTATGACTGTTCCGCTGACAATTATATACTGAGATTGTGAGTCCTACTTTCTTATTTTATTAGAATTGACTTCCCTTAGACTTAGCTTATTGTCGGTATGTTGGTGAGGACAGATTTGTATTGTGGATTTGCAGTCCCGAAAGCTTTCTAATTTATATGTAATTAAGGCTCTACTTCCTTATCACCAGGCAATAAGCTGTTAGGGGAGCTGCAGGACAGGTATCCCTGCTATCCCTCCCTCTCTTTTTAGAATTCATAAAATGTGATTGACTCTTGGACATCCTCTGTGGTTGCCAACGAAGTTCTGCTAGGTCTTATTTAAGACAGGGGCCTGCCACCGGGGGCTGCTCACTTGTCTTCTCTTCTCTTAGTACGAGGCAGCTGATTTATGTTAACTGCTTTTCAGTGTCATCTGGCCACCAGGGAGAACGCAAATCCATCAGCCATTTTGATTTTTTGAGGATTCTATTTTTCTCCCTTCCTCGATAAATCATTCTGACGTTAAAACCCTGCGAGTAATTTCTTAGTCCTAAACTCTTCGTGAAACTCTTAGGGGAATTTGTTTTTTCTTAGTGAGCAACATGAATGAACCAATTCATATCAAAGTGTGTTTGTGGGGCAAAGTTGGCTATGACATACATCTTGAAGGCATTTGTGGGCACAGACGTCTCCAATGGGCACAGAAGAAAGACTATACCTGTGAATAGTAAGGACCAGAATACCAGAGTTGGCTCCTGGGTAGAATGCGTTATACTCTGTGGTAACATGCAGGCTTACTCTAGGTGATGTGGATGGAAGGAAAGCCTACTCGGGGACCTTCACAATCGTATGCATTGCTTTTTAATAGCTTCTTAAATTCACTGAAAAATGATCATTATAAATATAACTACATAGGTTCTGAAGAATTATGAATCTATGTATGAAATTGGTTAAAGTCTGTTTATATTCAAAGTAGGAAAAGGAACAATTAAAACATTAAATTATTAATTCATCCTGATTTTCACTATGAAAATAATTTTTAATTACTAAATAAAGCTCTACAATTTGATTAAATGTATTGGCCAAAGAAAGCACTGGCTGAGTCTGGGGGCCTGCTTGTGAAAAACAAAGCATGGAAAGTCAAACATATTCGTGAAATTTATATTTATATTTGTCAGTCTTGACTATTGGTAGCCCATAACGAAGACTATGTTAAAATAAGAAATTGATTCACTTAGAATACAATGGAAATGTCACCGTATAATTCACGACATTACCATTTTATTCTGCTAAAATAGTCAGTGCTGCTTGATCTCTAATGACATGTGAATATAAGAAGAGGAATAACTTTCAAAGAAACAAATGATGGGCTACTAAACAACAGAGACTTTTATTCTGAAAACACAGAACTTAATCTATCAATGAATACCAATCAGCTGAATAGGTCCTTTCAGACATCTTGAATGCAATAGATATTAACTTGAAAACACAGCTGATTGTAAGGGTAATAAGCAGCTAATCCCAGTATTAGTCACAGTACATACAGACTGCAACCTTAACATACACATATATTTAGAAGGTATACACAGATAATCTGGATTTTCTTTTATGAAAAACAAACTTCACTGGAAAGCTCCCCAAGTCACATTTATAGAAACAAGGAAGAAACATTGCAGAAATGAAGGCAAATATGAATGTATCATAGTGTGCTTTCAGTTTCTTTGTAAAATAAATTAACACCTAGTAAGACGGGCTCTGGACCAAAGATACTTTGTCCATTAAAATGTAGTATGTTTAGTAGTATTAAAAATTAGTGGGTGGCTATAATTTTACGTGTTATTTATGACTAATCATGATTACTATTACCGGGAGATGATAGGTCTGGTATTTTATGTTCCAGTAGATTTGCTGATTTCTCACTTTAGAATGGAACTTTCCTATTTATGGTTCTTCTGATTTGTGATAATCTGTGTGGCTATGGCACAGAAGAACATGTATTCTAATTAGACTGTAGGAACCTAGAGAATGATGGAAAATATTTTAATGTGGATAAAACTGTGATATAACAGTTCTTCTCAAACGTTAACATCAGAATTACCTGGTGGGCTTGTTAATATATAGATTGCTGGGCCCCATTCAGAGTTTCAGATTTTCTGATTCAGTAGGTCTGGGGTGGGGCCCAATAATTTGCATGCCTGACAAGTTCCCAGTGATGCTGATAATGATAGGTCAGGAATGACACTAAGAACCACTGAGTATATGTGTGTGTATGTCATATATGCACATACATACACATAAATATAAACATATATGCCCACATAATTATCTATGTCGATCTAGATCTGTATATATGGTATATATATCCCATTTAATAAATGACACTAAAATGGAAGTGAAGGTCATCTTTTTAAAAGAACAGCTGATTCTCAATAGCTTAGAGTTACATTTTTAGGCATAAGGTAGGATTTGTCTCAATTTTAAGAAAAAGTTATACTTGTGGCAAATTTTGTGTTCCCACTAGAATTCACAAAGTGTGAAAAATCATGTGAAATAAATATATGATTTTAAAGCCCTTACTCACTAAATATAATACATATACTGTTAACCCTTTGTCTTGAAGAGCAAAAGTCAAAATGGCCTTGCTTAAGTCACGTGACATCTGTTGGTGGTCTGGGATGGTCCCCAACACTCAACCTGATCATCTTTTACGTAAGTGTGAGATGGGGCGTGCTTCCAAAGGAGTCAGGCAGTGACAGTGTGACTTTCGTGTTAGGATACAAAAAAATAGTGGAGACTCTCCTTACGCTGTGGGCAATTACAGTTCAAAAGCCCTCATAATGATATGTGATCCTAATAAATACAACGGAAATGTATGAGAAGAAAACATTTGTGTAATCAAGAAAATTAATACCAAATTACTGTGGACCTCTTACAATCAGGTAAATGTGCTCAAGGCTTTATGTGTATTATCTTAAAAGGTGATTACTTGATAAAATATATTTTATTAGGGCAGAAAAGATTAAAATTGACGTAATAATCAGACTGAAAGTGTAAGTGAACAGTAGCCTATCATTGCCGAGAGTGATGTCTTTAAAGTACTTATATCCGCTCAGTTACGTCAAACACGATTCTTCTGTATGTCAGTATCTAGCCATTATTCTTGATAGCTTGGTGGGCAGTTCGCGTCTCAACACAGTCTGTTTACCTTCACAATCTTGATGAGCGTCTTCAGTTGGTAAATATGAAGCTGAAGGTCTAATCTATCAGCCAGCCAGACACAAATGACTTTCATGGAGCTGCTGTACCATTGCTGGAAAGAAGGATGGGGGCGGAGGGAAGGAGAACAAAACAGAAAACAGCCTCTGCAGTATTCATGTAACAGATTGGGTAATGAGGGGGTAATGACACACTCTGGAATGACCACAGATCAGCACTTGAAGTCAATAATGCTATAATTTCCTGTTAACAGAATTGCATGTTTTGCTAGAAAATCTGCTAAGTTGACCTAGGCTGTTCTCTACATGAATTAACATGAGTCTTTCAGCTGTAACATATTCATGGGAAACTGTGTTCCTGCGCTTGCAGCCTAGCGGCCTGCTTTGTAACCTGTAGGTAACAATGGGCACTAAATACATGTTATGGGACTGAACAGGCTCCCAAACAGC
Organism: Ursus maritimus; assembly: GCF_017311325.1. NCBI lineage: Eukaryota > Metazoa > Chordata > Mammalia > Carnivora > Ursidae > Ursus > Ursus maritimus. The sequence goes on along the minus strand of NW_024425563.1, from coordinate 28,100,959 downwards.
AGGAAAAAGCAGGTGAATTATTTTTGAAGGGAAATTTCTTATTAGCCTGTACGTTATGTAAAAATCAGAGTAGATGCGTTATGTCATGACACATGCAGTCAATACCTGGAAATAACATTTTACAAAAGCGATGGTAAAGCATTGCACGGCTCCCCAGCTAGGGATCCTCAGTCACACTCTTATCTACTGGTTGTGAAGTATTTGTCAAGATGTTTTAAAACCACCTAAAATAGAAGTTTGGGACCCTAGGAGGGAATTTTATCAGGATGGAATTGCTGTGTCTACAAGAATCAAAAGAAGAGGTCAGTTGACTAAATCATGACAGAATTTGTTTCATTTTGCTAGTGTTTTTGGAGGGTTCGTATTTTTTCCCCTTTATCACCACTCTCTGGAGGGGAATATCAAAATTCTTCTCTAATGTAATTTCCTGCTCCTATGTAATGTCCAGGAGTATAGTAAAAGAAGACTTTTTGTTTTTTTGTGTGTTTTTTTAGAGGGCAATCTACCACTAGTGGTAACATTTTAAGGGATTCACCTTATGCTAGGGCTAAGTTTAAGTAATACTGTAAAGTACTGTAAAAATAATAATGCTACTCATTCAGATAACCATGAGAAATAGCAAAGTTCATTCGGCACTTATGCAATGAGGAGAGTTTTTGAAAGAGAAGGGATTTTGGGTCTTGTTTGTATACAGAAATACAGTGATACCACAGATCACGTCCGTGTGCGGCATGTGTGCTTAGGTTTTCAAACACGGGAAAAAGCTCTTAAAAAATACTTTTCTTCCATAATGATGTAGTAAATTCAATTGCTAAGAGAAATCTTACTTGATACAAGTAAGTCTGAAATTCATCTGGACTTGTATTTATTAACATTGTTCTGATAAAATCTAGTATAAGAAATGGTATTTTAAGCATAAATTAAACATGAATCAGTTTCACATTTCTCAGACTTATTTCTATTAATCTGTTAGTACACTGAACATACATGCTTAAAATGAGATAAGCTAATTAAAATGAATATCTGTTTTGCTAAATGTTATGATAGCACAGGGATGAATGAAAATTTCAGGTTTTTAAAATGTGAGATAGGCTATGATCTAAAAAAACACGTTATTCAGGTACCTGATTTTGCTCTTTCCTAATGATTGTTTTTTAATTTTCCAGACATTAGAAAAGCATCAGAAATAAGTTTTACAAAAATAAGATACACCCCTAAATTCTTAAAAAAATAAACCACTGATGAATTCAGTACTTCAGCTGACACAGTAATTTCCAATAGTATTTAAATCCGATACTTCCTTATTTCAAACTATTTATAGCCTCAACTTCTTGAGTTCTATTTTAATCCAGGTAAACACTCTCAGGAAGTGGTGATAGGGAATATGAGATACTAAATTAAGACTCTCATCCCTACACCAGTCTCTAGATAATTTGAAAGCTAAAATGTAGTCATAATAGTTATGACTCTTAAATTATAGTCCTTCTGGAAGAGATTTTTTTTTAATCGGAGGAACAAAATATGATATATGAAGTCTAGCATAACATCCTAGTTAATCTGCTAGACTGTAAAGTTACTATACCTATGGTAAGTTGTATGAATTTAAGGGAAATGAAAACACTTTCTTAAAATTTCTCTATATGTACCTTTATGTTTTTAAGAAATCCTTACACAATTTAAAATTAACTCATTTTCCCATTACACATCAATGATACTTACGATTAAGTGATAATCAAAAGGACATCTAATGTAACACAGAAATTTATTGTTAATTGCACTTCTTTAACACAAAGTCAAAATTGTGATTTTAGAGATAAGTTGGGAATAAAATGATTGGACGTTAACTAAAAAAACAGAGAAGAAAAGAGAACCACTGTAAAGTAAAAAGGTTCGGCTACTTTACCATCATCTTCGTTTTAAAGGTAACCAATTACTCGATAAGGAAAATTCTATAAGACAAATCATTCTTTTCAGATAAAAATGCATACTTTTTGGTTCCCAAGTCAAAGCATTTTGAAGATTTTCAGCTACATCAAATAATTAAGAGAAAGCAGCACTTAGCTCCGAGTTTATGTTGCTGCTAACGGGCTAACGACAACAAAAAGCCCACTAGGCCCGCTTCCTTCTTGTATATGGTGAAAGAGACACACACACTCCAAACAATTAAGCAAACAAACAAAATCACCAAGCAGAAATCTCCAGCCCTTCCCTATGTCTGGTGCTGGAATTGAGATGTTCCTCTTTTGGGTGCTGGAATAGGGGAGGTCCCGGTTTGTTTCATCTTGACACAAAACTCAAAGGTAGGTTAGCTTCATTTTCCCCCACCCCCAACAAAACCAACCCCCCTAACACAAAGAAAAAAAAAAACATTTGAAAAGGGTGAATGTGCAGTAAAGACTGGATGTTAGCAAATGTCCTTTCATTTTGGAGAAGTTAATTTTATAAAACAATTTGGTTGGCTATGCACTGTTTCCCCTCGGGGGATGACAGGGAAGGGGTGCTGCCGTTTGCACGAAGTCGTGGGTATGGCATTACTGCTTCATTCTTTGCTTTGGTCTACTTAGCAATAAAGCAGTAAGTGTATATTCTACATTTTTTTTTCTGCATCAATCCATGACAGCAGCCTACCACTTTAACAAAAAATATGTTTTTTTTTCTTTTCTTCTTGTGGTTCATTCAACTCCTGTAAGGGCATGCATTACTCACTTCATTTTCTTGAGATATTTCTTTTAAAGCAAAAATAAAAGAAAAGGAAAGGCTAGGGTTGACTCTGTGAGACCCCTGTATTTATTCACACTTATTGTGCATGACTGTAGACTGGTAAATCATATTAGCAGCCCGTCTCCCCATCAAGCTGCTACTTGCTTTCCAGCCCTGGGAAGGTTCAACAAATCAACAGGAGCACGGAAAACAGAACATCAGTCTAATCTAGTGTTTAAGGTGAAGTTTTCAAACCCAATCTAAGAAGATCTTTAGAGCAAGCAACAAGCTGAAGGGCTCAGAAGGTGGTATTGACAATGAAAGAGTGTTGAAATATTGAGAAGCGCAGCACTTGTGCATTTTTAATAACAAGAGGGTCAACAAGGACACAACTCCCTCAGTGCCAGGAGCTGCCACTGACTATGGAAATTGCCACACCAGGGCTATAAACGCTTGTAGTTCATCAGCTTTCTTAAACAGTTCATCAGCTTTCTTAAACACCCTGAACCCCCTCAGTGGACCTTTAGTCTTGAATTAACAAACCAAAGCAATGAAAGAGGGTGCAGTCTGAATGGCTGGCATTGATCCCCAACTGTGTCAGCACTGCTACAGGCCCTGAAAAACTCTCTCCATTGTCAATAGAAATTGACAAACGTCCTCTCCTAAATAGTGCAGCTGAGCCGGGCGGGATCCACGCAGCTGTAAAGGGCTCTGCTCTTGGGGCCGGGGAGCACTAACAATGGGACAAGCATGAGCTCTTTGTCAGTCCCAGACTCGGCAATTTTCTAACAAGGATTAAAGTTGTTTCTCCGCGGTGCTGCTGAAAAGAGATTTAGCAACATACCGTGCTTTCTTCATGCAAGTTAAAGAGAAGTAGTTAAGGAATTTCATTATTCCGTTGACTAGGGGAAATATAAAACAAATATATTAAATATGCACAACTCCCTTTTCTGCCTAATTTATAACGTTGTTGAGGATGATTCAATTAAATATAACACTGCCTGGCAACAAGCACTTCGCATTTATTTTGGGAATTTTATTTTTAAAAAGTCCAGCTGCTGGCCACCTGGAATGAGGTCTCAATACATACTAATGCACAATGCCTTTAGACCCTCTGTGGCTGATATTCCTAAATCTGAATCACGAGACCACATAGGGTTTATATATCACGGCTGCTTCAAGCAAATGATTTCTGTCAGAATGTGGCTTCTGATGATGATGGCAAGGCGGACAGAGCTGCTTTGCTAGGAACAAATCTGTGATAAATTTTCTGCTTAAGTGTTTAGCTTTTTATTGATTACGAATTGGTACAACTAGTTGATATATTTTCATTCTTCTCCAGCTATGCTCAACTCCATAGGTGAACAACAGAAAAAAACAAAACAAAACAAAAAACAAGCCAACACTTTTTAGTGCACTAAGAGCTCGAATGGCTACATTTCCACAGTATGTATGCATTTCTTCATTTATTTCAAGGGAACCTGTCTGTTTTGTAAGTGTTGAGTCACCAAGTTGAAGTGAAATACCATCTAGAAAATGTCATCCTAGTAAATTGTACCTTTCAAATGCTAAGCTGAATTGAATAAAAGAATAACATTTTTAAAATGCTGAAGGTTTTGATAAGTTTGATAAATATAAGCCATTCTTGAGGATCATTTTGTCGCTTTGGAGAGCAACAAACTATTTAGAAACATGAATGCCCTACAGTCTCACCAGTACATTAAAAGATAAATATAAATGCTTCATTGTACCTCGCATGTTCCTTTTGTCAACAGTGCATCTATTCATATAACTAAATTCCCGGCCAGTCACTTTCCATTTCCAAACACTAAAACGCAAATTTTATATTAATGGTAAATTTGAAACAGTAACACCAACATCCCCCACCCCCCAACATGAGGCATCTCACTGAAGGGATGCTATTTGTTTCCATTACACAGACTCCTGCAACACAAGCGACTATGAAGTTTTAAGTGTGAATTTTTTGTTGGGTTGGAATAGGAGTAAGGGCTACATTTCAGGAAAACTGAAACCAGTCTATTATGATGAAAGATATAGGACGTATTCAACCCAACCTACACCTATCAACATTCCCAGCGAGAGCCAGAGCCGTTCATGAGGGAAAGATGGAGACCTGCCTCTGAACATGGCGGCTGAGGGCTGGCTGTCCACACACCGGAGGAGAAGCACATCAACACAGAAGCTGAGAGGGCAGAACGGCCGACACCTTTTATGCTGCTATTTGCCTGCTTGAGCCTGTCATAGCTTCCTCTATGTCTCAGTTTTCTCCTCTGTCATATGAAGGATGGATTATGTAAATCTAGCTTTTAAATAAAATTCTGATGTTCTCCAGAAACACTATATTAGATTTGATTATCAGAATAAAGGGCACGAATAGAACCAAAACAGCTTGTGATTCTTGTAAGAATGAACGGCAAGGAAAAAGCCAATCTATCACACCTTTTCCCTTTTACATGGCACTTAAATACAGCTTTATTCTTAAAAGAAAAAAAAGCAAGTCTAGAGTTCCAGAACTTTCTATCACCTATTTTGTCTGTTTTTAACTTACTCATTTTGGTCCTTTAAAAAAAAATATTTTGTTTATTTATTTGACAGAGAGAGAGAGCACAAGCAGGGGGAGTGGCAGGCAGAGGGAGAAGGGGAAGCAGACTCCCCACGGATCAGGAAGCCCGACTCCTTGCTGGATCCCAGGACCCCAGGGATCATGACCTGAGCTGAAGGCAGACGCTTAACCGACTGAGCCACCAGGTACCCTCATCTGACCTTTTAATGAAGCACAAACAAATTTTAAAAATGGAACAATCAGGTGTCATGAGGAATGAATGAGATTTCTAATGAACTGTTAGGTGCAGTTATTCATGTCTGTTATTTTTATGGATTCTGATTACAGAGGCATCTTTTATATTTGTTAAGTCTTCCCTGGGAAATTTAAGTGCATCAGTTAAAATTTCATTTAATTCTTACAACAACCAGGGACACCTGGGTGGCTCAGTTGGTTAAGTGTCTGCCTTTGGCTCAGGTCATGTTCCGTTGTGTTCTCTCTCTTGCTCTCTCTCCCTTTCTTAAATAAATAAAATCTTTAAATAAAATAAAATTATTCTTACAACGACCTTCATGAGATGGCTATTATTATTCCCATGTTGCATATGTGGAAACTGAGTATATGTGGGTGGAAAATTGAGTTTAGATTAAGCGTGTTATTCAGGCTTATACACTAAGTATAAGTGCCATTTATATCTTATATCTTATTTATAAGACATAATTTATATCTTATATCTATGCTTCAGAGTCTGTACTCACAACTGTTAGGTTATTCCATTTCCTTCTAGAAACCAGTCTGTTTGGTCAATAAAATCTCTGATTCTTTAAGGGTAGTTCCCCACTTTCAGCAGACAACTAAGAAATCAATCTCCACTATTCTTGGGGGTTCCTGATTGTCGTTATAACACAGGACTGTGAAGTAAACAGGAAGTGCTTATTAATTGTTTCAAAGAAGTCTACCACATTTTCTTGCAAGTTAAAACAATCTACATTTCCAAAGACCAAAGATATTTGTAAACCTAATAATATGTAATGTAAATAAATTCTTTCAAGAACCACACTCCCTGTTAGGATAACCAGCCTAATGGCTCTTGTGTTATGCCATTCCCGAACATGTCCTATTCTTAAGATTTTTTTTTTTTTAAGTAATCTCTATGCCCAACGTGGGGCTCAAACTTATGACCCTAAGATCAAGAGTCCCAAGTGCTATTGAGCTGGCCAGGTGCCCCCCATTCTTAAGATGTTTCAAAGCGTTATACACTTTAATGCTTAGGAATCCTGGGAAGGGTTTTTTCCCTACTGTAACAAAAAAATGCAAGGTGCGAAAGAAATCCTTGGTTCATTCATAAGGGGGCTCGATCTATAGATACAGCTTTCTTCATCTTTTTTTTTTAAACATAGAACAGAGGAGAGTTTGATTCATGTCTTTCTTTTTCCGTGTTCGACAACCTCATACTCAGGGTGGTTTTCACTTTCTACCTCTATCAGGAAGCCTGCGAAGGACAGTCTATGAGCACGTTGATGTCTGTTAAGAAAATGTAGAAAGTGCTAGTAACACGGGAGGACTGACATACAGTAGGATAGTAGGCACCTACTCTGTTTGTTGAACGCTGAAAAAACTTTCCTATTCTTGAAGTTCAATACTTCTGCTCCCACACTGTCTCTTTTAAAAAAATGTAGGGGCACCTGGCTGGTTCAGTCAGTAGAACATCTGACTCTTGACCTCAGAGTTGTGCGTTTGAGCTCCACACTGGGTGTAGAGATTACTTAAAACTAACAAACAAACAAACAAATAACTGACAAAAAATGTATAAATACCGAGATATTGCTAGGTGAATTAGATTCTCTTCAGTTATAAAATAGAAAAAGTTACATAACAGGATAAGTTCCATAAACTGGGAGTTGTACGAGCTCTTTTCGGCTACTATTTCATTCATGCAAAATTCTCTTCATTCCAAAATGTCCTGAAAATAACATTAAACTAGCCTCTCTTTTCCTATATTACACAAAGACATTAAAGTTACTGCTATGCTAGGGGCACCATAGCTCAGTCAGTTGAGCGCCTGACTCTTGGTTTCGGCTCAGGTCATGATCTCAGGGTCCTGGGATCCGGTGGAGCCCTGTGTGAGGCTCTGTGCTCAGCAGGGAGTCTGCTCCCCCCCTGCCCTCACTTGAGTGCGGCCTCTCAAAAATAAACAAATCTTTAAAATAAAATAAAATCTATACTGTTCTTTATTATTCATGATTATCAAGCAGGTAAGTACCTCTGTCATTCTATTCTAGGGCTCTTTCCCTGGTGTTAAAAAAGATTGTAAGTGAAAATTTCAGATAATCAGTTGTTCCCCTCTCTCCTACTTCATGACAAATGATGGGATGCATGCTGCTTTGACTCATTTTTTGACTGAAATGACTAATCACAATCACTGGTTTGGCCAAACTCAGTGGTCAATCCAGTTACACTGGTGTAGACACCAGTTTGGGGCACATCTCTACTGCATGGCTCCTCTGGGCACAATGACTTTCTCATCTGGTTAAATGACTCATTTTGAATACCATGTATACAATTTTGGTCAATATTGCATTTAATTTCATACGTAGGATCTGAATAAAAATAAATTAGACTCCTGGCACGGCAATTGAATGGCACAGTTTTTTTTTTTTTTAAATATATTTTTTAAAGATTTTATTTATTTATTTGACAGAGACAGCCAGCGAGAGAGGGAACACAAGTAGGGGGAGTGGGAGAGGAAGAAGCAGGCTCTTAGCGGAGGAGCCTGATGTGGGACTTGATCCCAGAACGCTGGGATCACACCCTGAGCCGAAGGCAGACGCTTAACGACTGAGCCACCCAGGCGCCCCAATGAATGGCACAGTTTGAGAGAAAATCTAGGCCTGAGAATTAACTATTATTAGGTCTTTCAGTTGCCCTACAAAAATGGAAAACAATCATTCCCAAATTACTTTTTGAGAGTGCTGTAAGGACCGGACTAACTAGCTACCATTCTGTCTTCAACTCATGGGCCCCTCCCATAGGATCCATTCTCAGCAAGCTGAATGAGCTGCTGCTCGGGCTTCTCTAAATCTAGGATTTCTGGGCATGTCAGTCCTTCCACCTGGACCTTTATCCTGAAGTAGGTTTTCCTGGCCAGATCTATGTCAACCTTTGAGATTATTTCAACCACTATTTCTGCTAGGAAGCCAATACTGTCTTTTACTAGGCAGAATCCGGTGGTCCTCGAACTCTGTACAGGCATCTATAAAATATTGCACAATGTGCTGTCTGGCTGCCATGATGGGCTATATGTAAACACAAGGCAGCAGCCAAGTCTTCCTTTTATTGCTGTCTGCAGCCCTCAGCGGACTGGCACATAGCATGCATTGCATATTTGTCGAAGGACTGAATGCTTTTAAATATTCGGAGATAGAAAGTACTACATGTATAATAATGACAGTGCAGTTGTTCTTTTTAAAAGAGAGAGGACAGAAGAGTATCAGAGCCAGGTCGTTGACTTGATTCACATGTCAGTAATAGAAAAATAACTGAATAGATGTCAAAGTTGTAGAAATCACCAAAAAGTAAACAATTGCATTCGACTAAAAACATTGAACACAGGACCAAAACAGAGCTTTCAATGTGACAGTCTGATTTTAAGGGATGGATTAAATAAAGGAGAAATATCCATGAGTGTCCACATACATGCTCTTAGACATAAAGATATAATACCACGTGCTCAGCTGTTGATATGCTCAGCCTTGTCACACGAGCAGGGAGCTGCCTCTCCAGCATATGCTTAGGGGAACTGGTCCCCCACTCCTGGGGGTTATCTAAGGCTGTGGGGGCATATCTGGAGTATAGCTGGCAGTGCCGCCTGTGCATTTTTACCACCAAGTGACAGGTATTGCATGACTTCTATACTTGTTGGCTTTGTGAACTTTTTTTTTTTTAAAGGCAGAAAAATATCACTGCTGTGGCATTGTTAACTTCAATCTAAGGGAACATGAGAACTCCCCTGGGACTTGAAATAAGCCTGGCTTTGAGCAAGGAACCCACGAAGGGTAGAGAGGAAGAGTGTGTCCTTAGCTTATAGTCATGGAGTTAGGTACAAACCTTGCATTGGCAAGTTTCCAATCTTCCACTTGAAATGGACAAATAAATAAACTTCATGATCACTACTATCTCTTTTGAAAGGGAATTAAATTTTAGTTCTCCTTAATACATCCATTTGAAAGAAAATATGTTAAAATCTATTCTGTAGATGAAAATGTAAAACATTTTAATGAGGAATTCACTTTTTCAACAGACCCATTTGATCATAAGAATGTAAGCTCCCTTAGGTCAGGGACTTGGTATATCTTCTTTAATGTTACCACACAACATGTGGCCTCTACGGAATAAATATTGGTTGGATGAATAAATGATTAATAAGGGGAGTTTCCATTTTCTATTTTAATTAGAATCCACTGATACCGTGACAAAGTTACCCTGTGGAACACAGTTCCACAGTTACTCTGTGGAACAAAACAACGCCAACCCTTTTTCTGCCAGCATTCCCACCATGCTTTACACATAGTAACTGAACAGTGAATTGGAGGTTTCCTTATGCATATAAAACATCAACTGAATGGACATTCTCCATCAATAAACATCCACATTATATGCATATAGTGCGGATGGTAACTGAGGGGAAAGTCAACACAAAGAAATGTGGGGCGTATATGGAACAACAGTTATGAGGATCCGTAGAGCGAAAGTATGGGAATGTTATTTATTAGAACGTATAATGGGAACATGGCTTGAAAGAATCTTGTTCAGCCACATTCAAATACTGCATCCCATTCCTGAATCAAAACCCTAAGCATGACAGAGAACGCTTAGAAAAGTTTCAAAGGACAGCCACAAAGATGATTAAAGGGCTAGGAAAGAGGCCTATGAAGAGAAGTGAAACAAATAGGGATTATTTATCCCGGAGTAGACAAGTATGACAAGTGCCTTAATAACAGTCTTCATATATAGGAAGGATTATTCCCTAGAGGATGCTGGCTACCTGTTTTTTTTTTCTCCACTAAGAGGAAAAGGGGAAATGGGTTTAAAAAACAGCATGAAGAATTTAGGTGAGATGGCATTAGAAACTTTATTTCAAATGAAATATTTTGCCCATATTAACATAGTAAAATTTAGATGGTCTCTTAGGGGCTGGGCCATCGTCAGGATACTAAGGGCTCTCTCTAGGTGTTTATAAGTACCTTTGAACACTGTTCTTTCATAGAGTTTCCTTTCAATGCATTCAGTAAACACATCTAATAATGGTTTTACCACAACAGCCCCTTCCCTACAGATTTTTTTTTTTTTCAGTTGGACTTAGTCAACAGTGGCAGTCTGGCTGCTACTGCCGTGTCCACTCGTGAACGTAGACAGGGACGCAGGAAAGGCTTGCAGATGGGGTGGCTAACAGAGGGGGACTTGAAAAAGCCGCCACAGAAAATGGCCTTAGGCCATGTGTCATTTGCTGATGAAGTGAGGTTTGAAGAGAAGGAGACTAGTAGCTACCAGGCCTACGAACACCTTGTACAGAGCACCTGACAGAGACGCTGGTCTCCGGGGAGGCCCAAGTATTTTCATTCACAAGTCACGAGTGGCCAGGTGCAGTACAAGCGTACGAAGTCACCGTGGAAAAAACAGGCTCTGCGTGGAGAAGTCAGAACTCCCAGACGATCTTCAGTGTGGGAGCAGCGTGAAATCAACACAAACTTTGAAAATGCTCAATGTGTTGCTTGGCAGCGTTTTAACTATCTTTTATCAAATCAGTCAAGAGAATATTCTAGTTGCTTCAATGACTATTAAGTCATTGTTATTGGCTTGGGTGAATGAATGCAAATGCATTTACACATTTGGTGTTGAGAAAAATTTCTTGATGGAAATGAAAGTTTTGTCATCTTCCATTCATCAAAGACAATTTTACCATTGCTAAGGGAGTGTAGGTGGTCAACATTTTTTTTTTTGTCCTCTTCAAATAAAAACCTCAGATCAGTTCACGTGTGAGATTTTTTTTTCTTCTTCTTCTTCCTTTTTTTTTTTTTTTTTTTTAAAATTCTGAGCACAATTAAAGGTGAGTTAAGGCTCTGGTGGAAATCTAAAGAGCATCGGCAAATCTGAGCACTGCTCAGCTTTTGAATTGCTTTTCTACTCCTCAGTTCTTTTAAATGGTTTTCTATGGCAGGGACATTTTTCTTAATTAGTCACAGCTAATTAGTGTTCTGGCATAGACAAGTAATCAGAAATGTCAGAGCTGCAAGGCTACATCTCCCTAATCCTTTGATAATAATTTAGCCTCCTGGGAGGGCCCCAAGCTGTGGTAAGTAGTGACTGACAATAAGGCAAAATTAGGTGGGCAGCAGACCATTAGGATAGAAAAAGAAAAAGCCCTACCCAACCCTGCTGAGCACCATCAGGCAACTGACTGCAGTGCCAGATGAGGTGCCTGTTTAAGCCTGTGTTGTTAATTAGCTGATTCTACCAGACCTGCCGCATATGTCCAGGTGCCTCCTGCAAAGATGTGTGTTTCTGGGAATGTGCCAAATGACAATTGTGTTTCATGATCACATTTCAAGAATATAAGTAAGAAGTCCACATATTTCTTGAAGATTCTTTTGAATTATCAAAGAAATAAGATCAACACGCTACACTACATTTTCTCGCTGAGGTTCTTTTAGGCAATTAGGCACGCGCATCTCAAGTTTCTCAGGTTTTAATTCACCAACAGCTTAGATTCAAATGAGGGCCTCTGGCTGCTCTAAGCTGCGTCTGGACTTGCCAAAGCTGTTTTGGCACCTACTGTACATCAAAAGTAGATCCTTTTATAAATTCTTATACTTACAAATAATAACTTCACATTAAAATAAGGATTATTAACAAAAACGAACCAGACAGCTTAATTCGAGGGGAGAGGGTTTAAAAAGAAACAAACTTTGAGGGGGGAAAAAAATAGTTCAGGAGCAAGCTCTGGACGGTGTTTCCTGAGGCAGACAAGGCAATTCACGGAACGAGTTTGACTATGACTATCTTAAAAGAGGTCAAACGACTTCAGTGTGAGTCCAAATACTGTAGGTAAGAGGAACCAGAAATTCAAACAATTAAAACAAAAACAAAAACAAAACACCCCTGGGAAACAATGTGTCACAGCAGCTAAATTAACACAGTGCTAAAGGTAACACAGATCACAAGCAGAGATCACTTTTTATCTACCTTTAGTACACTGCGAGGTACCAGGGTACAGAATATCACCATGCTTAGAAACACAGGATCTCAACCAGCCTCTAGTACCTTGTCGCTGGACTGACATTATCCATCCCTTTCTACTGATGAAGAAAAATAATGGTTATGACACGAGAGAGTGATATTAACATTTAATTTGAGTGTTGACAGGAAAACCATGGTTGGGCATAATGGTCCGACAGTTAATGTCTTACATTTGAATTCTTTTAAATATAGAGACAACACCAAAAAGAAAATCCTCTGTAATAGGAATCTACACCAATTCATGTAGTTTTTGTAACAACTTCCTAGTCATTTGAAAGTGAAAGATTATTGAAAAGAGGAAAACTGCTATTTTTAAATCGACATTCACATATAAGAGAATATACCTATAACATCCTAGAATTATAAGAAATGCAAGGAGACAAAGAAGTCTTCAGTTTTAATGGGCTGCAGCCTGCATTCCCAATAAAGAGGCTGATTACACACACAAAGAAATTTATCCAAAGGAAAGGACTGAAAAAGTAGACAGTTCTAAATACATACCACCGAAAAAAAAAAAAAATACATACCACCGAGGGCATCCTGGAAGGAGAGTTCTATCCAGCAGCCACTCTTATCCCTGCTCTGTTCACTTCAACAACTCTCGTGAAAACGACATGATAATAAGCTGAATCTTTAAACACATTAAGAATAGTAGGGTTGATCTAACTGAAGATAGGTAAATTCCTGAGTCACAGAGTTTGGGAACTGGTGTGAAACACTACACGCAAAAACTCTGAGCATTTCTGCCCTTTCTTATTTGGGAGTCCAAAGACAACAGCACAGAAACGGAAAGTGAGTTTTATTTTGAGAACCATATTCTCTTGTAATAGGTTCCCTTTTTTTTCTTTGTATGTTACCATATCTTAGTTTAGGTCCATTTTACTTAAAATGTTTAAATTAGAGTTTCTTTACTGAAAAGAATTCTTTTCAGGGAAAGTTCTGAGAAATTAATCCTTTATAAAACACTATTTAGATGAATATAACTAACTACCATTTAAAGAATTACTTTTAATTTTATGAGACATCACAACAATATTTTTAAAAAATCTCGTTGAGATGAAACTCTTCAACAATTAAATATTTAATCAGTTTATAACACAAGAGAACGTTTAATCTGCATGATTTACCAATTAAATCCTGCACCCTGATGTGTCTTCAGCAGCCTGGGAGCTGAAATGAAATTGTTTCAAAGGGATTCGAGAAGGGCAATGCCCAACACATGTACAAAGGTTTAGAGAGGCAGGTAGGTTTAGGGTGTGTCCTGGACATAAGATGTATTTCAGCGAACCCCTAACTACCTCCAGGTTGTAATACACTTGGACACCATCAAACGACCACAGAGGGTGCTCTTGGGCAATTACTGCAGACGTCAGTTTTGACTTTGGAAACACCACCACCACGTCTGACCCAGAGAGCCGACGCTCTGAAGGGGCTGCCCAGCCTCTCTCCTGACACGTGGGCACCGGTGGCTGCCACTGTGTGTCCTGAAGCCTGAGCGTGGGGGAAGGAACATCGTAGTAGACATTAAAAATGGAATTTAAGAACTGGGAAATCTTTGTCACACTCCTGGATTGGGATTAGACGAGTTGTAGATGGTTTTGATTTGATAAAAACTATCAAAGGTTGCTGACAATGATGTTTTACATGTAAGAAAAAAACCACACGGGGGTAAGAGAGATTACATACAAAGCAGAAAAACCTTTGGGTGAATCCATGATCTCTCTCACTAGAGGAGAACTTCCTTAAGATTTCTCTTACCCAGAGAAGACACATTTTTCTAAACTGAAAATGTAAACTTAACACGTAGATTTTAAACTTACCATGTATAACAGTGACCATTTGAGAGGAAGAGATAGTCTCTGCTTAAAATATTCTGGTCACTCAGAAAGACTTAGCATGAATACGGAATAGATGAGTTTCAACTAATTTTCTAAATTTGGGGTTCAGAGCCCTCGTGGTAGATACATGGAGTGTCTATGGCACAGCTATTTTTTAAAAACATAGAATCTTTCTTGTATTTTATCTACTGCACTTTCTATTCCTTCGTGGGTGGGATACCCTGCGTTCACTCGGCCATGATAAAAAAACTTACGAATTGCTACTCTGAGGTGCAAGACTCAGCATCCAACCAGCCCACTAATTTTTGTCACCACTGCTAAAGTTAAAACAAATTTAATTTAGTTCGTTTAAAATCTGGAAGATATTCCAGAAACCATCTGGAAGTCTAGACCAGTTTCTTCAGTTTATGTGTACTAACTCTACTGTGTCTTAAGGAGGTGACATTACTCTTTTTCTTTCTTAAAGATTTTGTCTGTCTATCTATCTATCTATCTATCTATCTATCTATCTATCTATCTATCTATCTATCTATCAAGAAAGACAGCTCACGTGTGCCAAGTGAGTACGAACGGGGGGAGGGGGCAGAGGAAGAGCAAGGAGCCATTGCTCCTGCTGAGCAAGGAGCCTGATGCAGGGCTCGATCCCAGGACCTTGGGAACATTACCTGAGCCAAAGGCAGATGCTTAACCCACTGAGCCACCCAGGTGTCCCAGGTGACAAAACTTGCTGAAACTCACACTGACGATCAATGGCGGAACTATGGCTGCAACTCAGGTCTGTGGATTTCTGGTCCAGCCCTCTTCCCACAGTACTGTTGTACTATTTCAGATTTTGTAAGTCTAAAGTATGGTAGAGATAGCATAGCCTTTGAAACTGGAGAGACATAATTCGAAGTCTGATTCAACACTTGATAAGTCACTTATCTTCTCTTACCTGAAAATGAGGACAAATGGGGAGGATGGCATCTGGTTCAGCAGGTTAGAAATGACACAAGTGAACCACCTCATCCATTGCCTGATACACGGAGGTGCCCTGGGAATGGTGCTGGTGGCAGCTACGGCTGGGAGTACTATTTTTTTAAAAAGATTTTATTTATTTGTCAGAGAGAGAGAGAGAGAGGACACAAGCAGGGGGAGCGGTAGGCAGAGGGAGAAGCAGGCTTCCGCCGAGCAAGGAGCCCGATGGGGGACTCAATCCCAGAACCCTGGGATCATGTCCTGAGCCAAAGGCAGGCACCCAACCGACTGAGCACCCAGGCGTCCCGGGGATCACTATTTTGATACTTTGAGAAGATTAGGGATATACTTTAAACTCAGTTCCTCCTATGAACAGCATGAACCTGCACTGTTCTTAGACTTTTTAAAAATTTTATCTGTGTTATGCAAAAGACGTTTTAGAAGTTTAACCACTTACGGAATGAAGTCGAATGTCTTGGTTATTTGTCCTAAGATTAACTTTTTTGATCTTCCAAGGGTACATTTAGCTTTATAGTTTCAAGATTTAATGTAGAAGTCTAGGATTATCCTATTTAGGGTCTTGAAGATAATAACAAATTTTAATCCTCCCTCTCTTTAAGACTTTGGCGATAAGGAGCAAAAACGCTTTCCTTGGAGACCAGCACAGTAATCATAGCGGCGCTAGATGCTCGGGGCCGTACGGGCTGCGTACGGACGGCTGTAGGAGGTACCATTCTCCATTGCAGGTGCACCCCAAAACGATGGACACAAATCGAGGGTACTGGTCATTATTTGGCCTTAGTCACTGGTATAGTTATTTAAATAGAACCCTGAAGTATTTCACTACAAATATCAGGAACAATTAAGATGCTTAATTGATCAAAAAGTTTTTGAGGTCAGAAACACCACAACTCTCAGGGAAAGTTTGACAGAATGTTCAATAGTATTTTTTCCATGAGTAAAGCATCATGCAGAAAAAGATTATTTAGTAAAACACGCAGGTGTTAAAGTGTTGGTACTGGAGGCAGGATGAGTGTGTGTCTTCAGAATAATTGTTTTATAGAAAAATGTTGCAATTTGTGGTATTTCCAAAACTAAGCTAATCTCATTTGGGTTAAAAGCATGTCCTTCTTAAGGAGTGAAGCTCTCATACTGCATGCCCAGAAAATGGATCCCCTATACCCTTATCTGGGTTGGCTCAACCACTACGTGTCGATTCACTATAGGGCATGTGCAGGGATGTGTGTGTGTGTGTGTGTGTGTGTGTGTGTGTGTGTGTGGACATTTTCCTCTGCATCTGAAGTTAGGAGTCTGTTTCCTTCCTTCCTTTCCTTTCCTTTCCTTCTATTTACTTCTTATTTTAATTGGAATAGCAAAAGTTTGTCATGATCCCTGAGTAAAATCGTTCTCTTCAATCTTTTTTTCTGTAATAGACTAAGGTTGCCAACAATATTTATAGGGTCATTATTTTCAACTGTTTCTTGACACCTAACAATATTATTTTAAGCTCCAGCCAGGAGGATTTCCAATAATTATATAATGTCTCTAAGTAATGATCTGTTGCTTAAGATACACATTCTGCTTTACCTTTCAACACATACTTGATAACCTCTCATTTACTAACTATAATTGAGGCAAATTCAGTCTTGGCTAATTAGGGGCTCTTAGTACCCCCTCATACATGTTATTCTTGATGACATATCAATAGAATTAGGGTCTACTTTTTATTTTTAATTACAGTAATAAAAATGTGCAATTTAAAAATATTAGAATGTTTAAGGACATTAACTATTTTACAAATAACAAGTCCAGTGTTCTACTGGGGATATGCAAAATGACAAAACCCTCACAACCAAAAAACAGAACTGCTTGTCGAGCATTCCTTTCAAAAGCAAACCTACAGCCATGTCAGATGCTTAGGTATCAAAGGAAAGTATACCTAACCAGGACAATTAAACTAGACATAATTTTATGTGTGTGTGTGTGTGTGTGTGTGTTTAAAGTAAGCTCTACGCCCCACGTGGGGCTTGAACTTACAACCCTGAGATCAAGAGTTGCATGCTCTACCAACTGAGCCAGCCGGGCTCCCCTCAACTAGACATCATTTTAATGTTGGCATCCTTGCGTCCACTTCAGTTAGCTCCATCGTTTATCATGGTCACACACAAAGTCTTTGAAAAAAGTTTGGTGAATGGGAGGGAGCTGAAGTACATAATATCTTTATAGAGAAAGAAATTCTACCTGTTATGAACTGATGGCCAGCTTTGTAGTAAGTAGGTCAAGATGAAAAATTGAAGATGTTAAGAAAACACACACACACACACGCACTCTCTTTCTCTCTCTCCTACCTACAATGGCCTATTTCCAGATGAGTCTACCTCTTTTCATCATAGACTACGTGCTTCAGCTATGCTAAGAATAAACATAAAGGGAATAACACCAATCCGATTTTCCCGTTCTGTTCAACATTTCTGGAAATTACCACCTAAGCAAAAAAAGTAAAAGAGAATCTGGAAGTAAAACATATGCTTGTAAATTCAGAGCAATACCAAATGGAAGAAGTTGCTAATATGGTTTCAGTATTTTGTAAAAGAGCCAGCTGGATAGATGATAATTTTTCTACCCCTGCAGGGCATCAAAGCTTTTAGGAAATCATTCTTTTCACACATATTAACACTTAGCTTATTAAAACAGATGATACTTTTATTGTAAAACAGCCCGGGTAGAGGCTGGAAGCATGAAATATGAAAGGGAAGGCGCATTCTGACCACCCAAACTGACAGACAGGGAACACGGACACAACAGATCACGGTGAGGAGGATGACGCAGCAAGACCTTCCGTGCCTGCCGCAGCGGAAGTGTCGCCGCGAAGCCCGCGAATTGCTGTTATGAAAACATCTGCAGTAACTTGCATAATTAAATGAAACTGCCAGAAAAGCATTTCTAAAATGCAGGGGGAGGCACATAAATAAATACAGTTCAAAGCAAATATTCCATTTCAGAATCGGCACTGTGGTGACTTACGGGAAGTGACATCCCAGCAAAGTACCATTTCCTTTGACTTGACTGTTAAATAATTACAAATAGGTGACAACACTGTGATTGAAATGGATTGCTCTCTTAGTTTCCTTGACAGATACTAGACAAATGAAACTTTGTGGTCATGCTCTCTAAAACTGCAATCCCCCATTTCTAGGAGTTGCCATGGGTAAATGAAGACTTCTGTCCCGAAAGAACGGCAGGGTTATATTGCTAGCGTGCCTCAGTGCTGTAAATCGAGATAAAAAATGTTCAATAACAGTAGAGTGGCAGGTATTTGCTTTTACGGCAGCTTAGGTCTTTGTTTAACTAAAGAGCATTATATTGACTCAAAAAATTTTGATGAAAGAGCCAAATCCATTACAACATGATTCTGTTTACGGAATGCAGCAAAGGCGAGTGAAATGATGCTGTACACGGTGATAAACTGGTTATCATCTTGCTTGTTAAAATTAACCTTACAAGGTTTTTGAGACTCTCATTCTAACAGTGACAGTTTTCATGTACAAAAGAAGCCAATTAAGGCTTCTGTCAACAGAGAAATAAAATTATCAACTATACGAGCTGCATAGAAGAAAAAGGATCAGAAAAGGAGTCTGCTTTGCAAACATACCATCGAAATGCAATTTTTCCTGCACATATTTCTATGATGCCAGGAAGCCTTGCAAGGGCAGTTACTTACATCAAACAGCTTTTCTATATACATTTCCTCATTGATCTTTTCTCGAAGAATATCCTGGTTTTGCCGAACAAACATAATATAGGTGTCTGCCAGATCCATCCCTGGTTTCTGTTGTGGGGGAAAAGCATGGGGAATAAAATATCAGGTCTCAATTGTGAAAATACTATTTAATCACAACCTTAGAAATATTTCACTATATCATTTCAAAATTTACATTAGTAAAATATGCTCAATACCCAAATTGGCGATGAGCACCTTCAGTAAATTCCATAATTAAAATAAATAAAGTTTATTATGGACGTCTGTAACTTGAGGTCATAGTTATTTGCCATTACTGAAAGGATTAGAGACATGTGGTTGTTAACTACTAGATAATCTTTTTTTCTTTAGGGCTATCTTGAAAGGTTAACATGCCAAGTATAAACGAATGCGTTTTTTAAAAAAGTCCCCAGTTGAAATAATCATTTCCTAATTGCCAATACAATTTATTGTTACTATTTCTGGCTGGTTATCCATATATATTAAAGACAAAAATGTCAGTTTTCCTTGGATTGCCTTCCTCAACTACTCTAGGTGCTCAAGGCATGCGAGCTAAATTTCCTTATTAATCTGAGTAAAATATTATTAGGGAGATACTGGGCAAAAAAATTTAATGGATTACAAACTGAAATGTAAACCAAAATTCTGAGGATTACTCATTGCTTCTACTCATTCCTATTTATCAATACTACCTCAAACATCTATTTTATTTTAGAAATACAGTAAGAATATTGATGAGCCAGTTTCCTAAGAAGACTCTAAAGTGTGAATCAGATAACCTTCTGAAGTTATCCAACATCTGGTGTCTTGTCATGTGAGAGGAGATAGGGCGGAGTCTCCAAAGCAGTCTCAGGAAGGGACTAAAACCTAAACGGCTTCTAAAGTGTTTTCCTCCCGGACTTTAATTCTTTTATTGGGTTTCAAATAGCTAGGCCCGTTAATAAAAGTACTCATTTGAATGATCTACGTTTGATCTGTACTGAGTTATTCATCTGATTAGAATATGGCATTAATAATAACAAAATGGTGGAGCTGAGGCCCAAATGAGTCAGTCTTGTATCATTTCATATCCATAGAATGTACTTATAACCTCATCAACAGACTCATTTTGCTGAAGTAAATCAGGCGAAGAAATGAGGTGAAAGAGAATATGGGCCATTTAACTATTACCACTGCAGGAAAAACAAGGCATACCGCTGAGTGTTGTGGTAGTGCTTCCCCTTAAAAGAAGGACAAATAGTTTTTATTGCTTTTTTTGGGGCGGGGAGGAGTATATTTTATATACAATGATAAAACTGCCCATCTCTTTACCAGTGTACAGGATAGGCAATGAACAACTCATTAATAAAAATTAATTTGATTTTTTGGTAACGAATTTATTTCTGGGTAATGAGAGTCACAGGAAGCTCTTACGGCTCTTATATTTGGCCTAAAGTGAAATATAATCCACATAAATTCAAGGATCCTTTCAAACATGACCCAATATAACAAACTTCATTGTTAGTTATAATTTGAAACAACTACTTAAATGTCTTCCCCAGTCTTTCCTTGAAGAGCATCTACGATGTAGGGAGTATGTTTCAAACCTAATGGAGGCAACTTATCCAATTCATTCCTACATTATTTTTCTGCATAATTCTCTTAAGCAATGTTTGAGAGTTTGAATAAGATGACAAGGATAACCAAGAGGGAAACCTAGGCTGTTTCTTCTTTTCTTGGGGAAGGTGTATATATCAGTTTTTCCAGTGAAGAGGCAGGGTAATTTGTACAAAGTTTACTACTATTAATACTCGAAGACAGCTAACCCATAAGATAAGTACTTCTCTCCATGTTTCTCAAACTTTGTCACAACACTGAAGAAGAGAACATTCAGAAACCATACTGCCACAGAATGAAGATGACAAGAGAACACTTTTCTTTTTTTTTTTTTTTTAAAGATTTTTAAAATTTATTCGACAGAGATAGAGACAGCCAGTGAGAGAGGGAACACAAGCAGGGGGAGTGGGAGAGGAAGAAGCAGGTTCACAGCGGAGGAGCCTGATGTGGGGCTCGATCCCACAACGCCGGGATCACGCCCTGAGCCGAAGGCAGACGCCCAACCGCTGTGCCACCCAGGCGCCCCTACAGAACACTTTTCTATGTGTAACAGATAGTGTACAGGAAGGTAGCTCAGCATGACCTTCGATCAGCTGCTTGGAAACACACTACTATGGTATACATAATCCCAAGGCAGCTGGGCACAGCTTAGCTAAACTGGGAGTTCAAGAACAGGAAAACGAGAGGCTTGCTTTCTCTACCATTTCTCCCCCCAACCCAACCCCATTTTTATTTCTTTCGACACAAGAGTAGGCTTACAAGTCTAATCTAGTCAATCACTTGACCCATCAGACTCATTGGAAACTAAGCTATAGCTTGGAGGACTGGAGAACACTGACTTTAAACACTTGCCATAGATTCTAAGGTCTTTTGTCCTGTTTCTTTGATCCCTTTCAAGATAACATTTGACATAATGAAACCCCATCCAGGAAGAGTTTATCTTCTAACATCTAAAACTAACAAACATTTTGTGGTTTAAGCCTAAAAGAAAATTAAATGCTGTTCCCTTTGGCAGACCCAAGGGATAGGATACTGAAATCTGTAGGTTGAGACAGTTCTGCACTTCCTAAGGAAATAAGAATCTCTGGTTAGGGTGTGAAGTAAAGCTCATTTAAAAGTTTATTTCAACAAAATTAAGTGCTTATCTTTTTGTTTTGTTTTGTTTTTTTTTTTGTTTGTTTTTGAAATTATATTTTCTCCCCTTTTGGCAGATTAAGATCCACTTGCCTGGAAAACAAAACCTTGCATTCTTACATTTCTCATTAGCATTATTTCTTTATCTTTGAGCTGTTTACCTATTCTTGAAACTGTGACATATGGGAATTTCACACCTAGTGAATATATTTTCATGTAGCTGTGGCATGAGACTATAATCATTAAAAGAATATACACAAGTTAGAGTAACTGCAACAGTTGGTGACATTTACCAATTAGAATTATAGTTCTTTATCCTTCCTTTAGTGTATGAAGGGTAATTATCTCTGATAAATTGCTGAAAAAGATGTAATTTTCCTTTTAAACAGTTTCTACTTACAGTACAAATGTGTTTGGATAGAAGGCATTATCACTGGTTCAGTGCTCCTTTGTGCAAAGACTGTGTTTTATGGCAGTAAAATTTACATACTTTGGAAGTCACTGCATCTAACTCCATTATTACATGTTATGCATTTAATTTCATCATTACATGGTCTCTTATTAGGAAATGAAGTTTTGTTAAAAAGTAAAAACTGAACACACGTGATTAAGTTTTTGGGGTTTTTTTGGTGTGTCGATGACTGGGATGCACGTGACTGCCTGGCAGAGACAACGAGTTGCTACACGTGCTGCTGCGGGGGTGGGGGGCGGTCCACTAGCCTTAGCAAAGCAGATGTCTAGTAAACTTCAGAAACTGTCGATTTGGATGAGTTTTTTATTAAGAATATTGTGTTCTAGAGAGCTATATTTAGAAATCTTTTCTATATTGGTAATTATAGTTTTCTTAACGAAGAGGAGAGAAGAACAATTAAAAATCATGTAGCAAGCACTCTATGGATTAAATGCCACTTAGAGTCAATTTTTTTTCCCCATTCCCTCAGGTCTGAGATCCTTGGTTCACCAAGCACTAACTCCTCCACCTTGTTTATTAGAATAGTAATCTCTAAATCAAAATAGGAATTCTCAAATTCTAATTTGATGCAAAAAAAGAACAAAATTCGGCTACCAAAGTTATAGTAAAAGGACACAAACATCTAAAAGCTTCCCCCATGAGCATCAAGAAATCAATAAATGTGGAAGGAAATGAAGTGTGGTCAGGGGAGTGCCCCTGACATTGGCCGCGGAAGTAACAGAATACACCAGTGCAGTGAGTGCATAAGTTTAAGTAAGGGTGCAGGTTCCAGCAGTTTTTTTTTTTTTTTCCAACCATTAATCACTAGCTAACCTAGTGAGATGAAAATGCTGTTGAGAAAGAGAGAAAAAAATTCCTTGTTAATTATATGCTGCAAACGCTCTTACTTCCTGCTGCTACACCTAATCCCACAGGTGCAAGTCTTCACTCTCCCTATTCATGGGTAGGTGCGTGCAATGCTGCAGTCATTTTCCACAGCAACGGATTTAGATGCAGAAGAAGCCGCTTAACCTTCCACGGGAGGTTAACAATACACTATGCAAACACTGTCATAGTGTCTATTTAACAAGGAGACAATTTTTTAAATATACTATTCCACTCTCAAAGATGAACTAGAAGCTACAGTATAATTGACTTAATTTGAAAGTGCACTTCTCATAACCTACAAAAGCTTGCCTTGAAGAAACAATCAAGAGTGGAACTGTGATATCCTGGTTTACGATAATCTGCAAATAGGAATCTTGTGAGATTTAAAACAACTGCAGGTCTCCTCAGTTTGAAATTGTAACAGGAGCAATTTCGATCTCAGCTCCAGCTTGCCAGATTCAGAAGTAGTGTGTAATTGATCATCGGGGAACGGAGGACATAATTCTACAAACATATAACTTATCCCAGGTATTTTTAACAATAGATATCTTTCTTTCAGCGTGTAATATATTCTTTATTACTTTGGCATTCATGCAGCAGTTTCTACAGTTTTCCATTTGAGTTAAAATGCTCTTAAAGTTAAGCTTTTCAAAAGCATTTGCAGTAGGTTAAATAAATGATACATTCTCAAAAACTTAAAAAAAAACAGGTTTGAGTATACCTACGATGATTATGTGGTAAAAAAAAAATATTTTACCAATTTTGTACAAAGTAGAATAATTGTATTGTATTCGCATAGAAAAGCAAAAGGAAATAAACAGAACTAAAGCCTTCAAACTAGATTTATACCATCTTAAATATTACAGAAGCCCAGGAAGAGGAATAATTCACAAAAGCCGGGCGGTGGGGTGGGGGGAGAATGTGAACCATGAAAATGTTACAAGGATATAAAGTTTTCAAAATTTCCTAATAATAGTTTATTGAACTTAAAACCAATGAAAAAAACCCTCATTGTTCTTAAAAAACAAACAAACCCTCCAAACTATTATTTCAAGCAGTGAAGTGGCCAGTCACCTTTCTCTTGGTTAATTCAGCTATATTCAAAATTCTGTTAACACTATTATATATTTTGACTCCAAACTGGAAAGCAGAAAATTCTGAATTTAAGACAACGGTGCCCACATCCACTTGAAAACATCTTTTAGACCTGGAACATGTATGTTTTAAGTATGCACGTTTCCTTTAGTCCTACATTTCTGAGAGAGAGAGTTCCATTACTCAAGCGTTCTTCCTCTGGCTACGGGTTTTCTGTCTGCCCCCTGTGAGTACAGTTAACAGGAAGCATGTTCCTACCATAATGCTATGAGAGTATGTCACATCAGAATCTTCTGTAACTAATACTCTTATACCTTATGTAGTCATATTGCTTTCACTCTTAAATTTACATGGATGCTTCACACTATTTCTTCTACATGGTGATATATTTTATTATTCACAGATCTAAGAATTTGCATGTACATGTACAAACACTTTGTTGTATCACTAGGGGAAAAAATCCTTCCAAAGATGAGGTTCTTTTGAGTACTAAAAGGGATACTGAATAATAGTTTAAAACATTAGCTTGAAATACTCAAGGAAAAGAGGCAGGTTGACTTTGAACTGAGATTTAGGGGCTCCATTTTAATCTTATTATGCCTTGAGCATTTGACACTGTGAGCTTCTAGTATTTCTCTTGCTACTTCTGATCTGTAATAAGGATCACTAACATCTCAGAGTTTGGAGGAATGGGTGCTGATACAGGACTACCAGGCAAGGAAAGTGCTCATGTGTGTAGCACATAATTCCTTTATACTCTTATTTTCACGAGTAATGATTATGATGATGATGACGATGAAGGTATTCAGTCTCGCAGTTTATAACAATGTTCACTAACCTCTCCCTCGTCTGGCTACAGTTATGATGTCAACCATAGAAACTACACTGAGGACTTGGAGACGTGAAATTAAAATGCAGTAGGTATTATTTCATTTAGCTTTTAAAATTCAGATCGACTGGGATTGATTTACTCAGTCCCAATTTGGAACATGTCAGATTTTGGCTTAAAGGAGACTTGAGGATGTTTGAATGTCAAAGTCTGGAGGCAGTCAGTCCATGGACTTCCCTCGTATGAGAAGAGCCAGCCAGCCAGAACAAAACGAACGAAATAAAAAACAAAGGAAGAAAGATGACAGAAGCAAAATGCGTGTCTAGGAAGGGCAGCAGGCAACCTCCTCTGCTCCTACAATGGCGAGACTTTAATCTGGTCCCGGGGTGCCTCTCTCCCTCCAGGTGACCGCGTCCCAGTGGGCAGGTGCTCCACTCCCTGGTTCTGCCTGGCTCTCATTCTGACCGAAAGCACTGAGTATTCACGTGGCCTTATCTAAGAAATAAACAATATCTGAAGCAAAGGAAGGAGGGAAAATACCATTGTCTCTGAACTGACCGATGATACTTTTATTTTTAATAAATTTTAAAATAAAAAAAATCTTTATTTAACGGTTCACCATCACCAATGGGCACTAACATTTTTTTAAAGTAATCACTACACCCAGTGTGGGGTCAAGCTCACGACTCCAAGATCAAGAGTCATATATATACCCTCACAACTTAGCCAGCCAGGTGTGCCGTGACTATATCTTTAAAAGTCACCACTGATATGGGGCACCTGGGTGGCACAGTTAAACCTCAACTCTTGGTTTTGGCTGGGGTCTGATCTTTGGTGGTGAGATCTAGCCCCCACGTGGAGTGCACTAAGTGCGGACTCTGCTTGGGTTTCTCCCTCATTTTCTCCCCCTCCCCCCTGGCACACACTCTCTCTCTCACTGGAATAAATAAATCTCTTTAAAAAATGTTTTTTAAAGATTTTATTTATTTATTTGAGAGAGAGAGAAAGAGAAAGAGAAAGAGTAAGAGAGAGAGAGAGAGAAGGTGTGTGTGGGGAGAGGGGCAGAAGGAGAGGGAGAAACAGACTCTCCCCTGGGCAGGAAGCCAGACGTGGGGCTTGATTCCAGGGCCGGGAGATCATGACCTGAGCTGAAGGCAGACACTTTAACGAACTGAGCCACCAGGATCCCCTAAATAAATAAATCTTGAAAAAAAAATTAAAAAATAAAAGTCACTACCGATATATGCAAGGTGCTTAATATTCGAAAAACATATGAAAAACAATCTGATTTTTTTTCACTCTGTGGAAGGCAAATGATTTTTCTTTTGAAGCAAGGAATGGGAAATGCAGAATGTAGGAGAACAGAAAGCATCATTCCAGGTAGAAGCAATAACAATCCCATTTATTTCAACAGTGCTTTACCTCTACCATGAACTTTTATGTTAATATGCCTGTTGAAACTCCTGGGAACCTAGTGAGGGAGACAGCATAGGAATTACCCATTATCCTCAGTGCACAGGTGGGAAAATGGCAGCCCATGAGTCACACAGCTAATAGGATGCAGAGGGTGGGATTTGAACTAAATCTTGGACTCCACGGCAAGTCTGTATGGTATAGAGCTGAATTCAAGCCACACTTTGGGGAGTTGGGAGATTAGACATCTTTGGCTGTGTCATAAAGAAGAGAGAGAATTTGAAAGAATTATTAATGAAGAGAAGAGAAAAAGAAACCCTCTCCATTTTGCAGGACAGACCAACCAGGCTCGGGCATCAGCACTATGAAGCAAATCAATGGAGAGTTTCTCCTGTGCTTCCTCCTTGTTCTTGGTCAGTCATCCTTATCATGTCCTCCCCTCTCTTTAGCTGTGTCACCTCACCGTCTAGCACAGAGGTCATATGTGCAATGTGTGTGCTAATGTTAAGACAATTTTCAGTAGGCACTGTACACATACCCCCCACCCCCCTACATGCCCCATAACTAACACAACTTATAATTTAGTCATCTATAGAATGGGTATGTTACAGAAACTGCAGGCGTCCTGCTGTGACATTTTATCATTCTGTGAATTCTTAATGTCTGTTCTGTTCCATGCAAGAGAGAGCAGAGCCCAAAAATGTCACCTAGTAGGTGATGAGATGATGAAGAACTAGAAAAAAATACTGTGGACAAAGGAGCAATACCTGTCATGATTAGACTGGGAGTTATAGGTTTTTTGGAGGAAGACACAGAGTATTAAGAGGAAATAGTGTCAACATAATTTATCACTCTTGCTGTTGACCTCAATCAATTGGCTGAGGTAGTAGTTGTCAGGTTCGTCCATGGTAAATCGATCACCTCCCTGCCCCCCACATCCCACCCTCCTTCTTATACTGTACTTTTCGTAGGACGTCACTCTGCACAGCCTTAAGCTGTGGGGAGCGATGTGGTCTCCTTGCGAGCAAAGTATCTACACTAATTATTGGCAAGTCTTCTGTAAGGGAGGTTTATCTTTCTTGCCATTTGTTTCCTCAATCAAACATTTACTTGTATAAGTGTGGACTAATGCATGTTTGCTTTATATTGTGGATTATATCCTTGCTCAAATGATCCTAGCTCAGGCCATTGCGAGCTCTTTCAGATGCCTCCTGTGTCTCTTTAATGTATCCCTTATCATTGTGTGTGTGTATGCGAGTGTGCGTGTGCGTGTGTTTTAAACACTTCCTTACTTTCTGCCGCTATAAGATGCTCCAGGGTCATCTTGTATATTTGCTGCCCCAGTCCCAGTATCTGCCATTTCTCCAGAGAGTCCTGATTCACTTTCCTGGAGATCAGACACTAAGGGCTGGGTACTAGGTGTGATGGTCGCTGCTGGGGTATGGTTACTTCTGGGCTCTCTCAGTGAACAAGCCAAGGAAATATATGCGTATATAAGTATTTCTACACGTAACCAGCTCTATGTTAAGCTCAAGACAAGTCCACGTTAACGTCCCCAACTGCAATGCATTACCACAGAGACCATCCTAGCCTCCTCGTCTCCAGCCTGTCACTCCAACAGTGAGAAACTTGGCTCTCACCAAACGCCGTCCCTGTACTTCATCATTCACTTCCAGGGGACAGGCCTAGTGGCTTCTGAATTGTTAGCCGGTGGGAACACACTTTATCAGCTAGTCCACCGTGCTTATGTACGGTTGCTTTCTCCTTTATTATTACAGACTCCACTCATTTTCATTGTCACTCAAATCAGCACTTTTTCCTCCATCTTTTTCAGGGAGGTTATTCCACACATTTGCAATATTTAAAAAATCAGAATCTCCTTTCTGTCCTGGGATCCCATGATGTCCTAATTGATCTTTTAAAAATTTGCCCATGTTCAGGTTCAATCTTTGCTGTCAAATCGGGCTTTGACAAATACATAGTATCATGTAACCATTACAGTGTCACACAGAATAGCTTCACTGCTCCTAGAAGTTTCCTGGGCTTCACCTAGATGCTTCACTGACCTTGAACTTACGGCGACCACTACTCTGTTTTATAATCTTTATAGTTTTGCCTGTACTGGTAGGTGATAGGTGTAGCCTGTTCTCAGACTGGCTTCTTTCCCTTGGCAATAGGCCTTTCGGATTCATCTATATCTTCGGGGGGCCTGTTAGCTAATTTCTTTTTCCTCTTTTTTTTCTGGATAGTATTCCAGTTGTCTCATTCATCTATCGAAGGGTATTTTAGTTGCTTCCAACTTTTGGTGATTATGAATCCGTTTGGTAGGAATATTTGTGTGCAGGTTTTGGTGGGGATGTACATTTTCCGGTCAGCTGGATAAGTACCTAGAATTGCAACTGGTGGGTTGCATGGTGAGACTGTTTAGCTTTGTAACAAACGGGCAGCCTTCCAAAGCAGCTGTACCGTATTACAGTTACACCAGCAATGAGTGCGAGTCCTTGTTGGTCCCTATCCTTGTCAACATCTTGCTATTGTCATTTTTTAAAAATTTCAGCCACACTAATGGGTGTGTAGGGGTACCTCATTGTTTTAACTTGCATCTCCCTAACAACAAATGACGTTGAGCATCTTTTCACATGTTTATTGGAGAGCTGTATGTCTTTGTTACAGTGTCAATTCTGATATTTTGCCATTTTTCAATTTGGGTTGTTTTCTTGTTATTTTTTTTTTTTTTTAAAGATTTTATTTATAAGATATTTATTTATAAGATAGAGACAGCCAGCGAGAGAGGGAACACAAGCAAGGGGAGTGGGAGAGGAAGAAGCAGGCTCACAGCGGAGGAGCCTGATGTGGGGCTCAATCCCAGGACTCCAGGATCACGCCTTGAGCCGAAGGCAGACACCCAACCGCTGTGCCACCCAGGCGCCCCTTATTGTTGAGTATTAAGAGTTCTCTGTTCATTTTTGATACAAGTTCTTTGCCAAATACGTGTCTCTGGCTTGTCTTTTCATTCTCTTGACAGTGCAGAGTAGTTAATTATTAAGTCCAATTTTCTCTCATGGATGTTTTTGGTGTTGTCCCTAAAACCTCATCACCAAACCTAAGACCACATATATTTTCTCTTATGTTTTCTTCTAGAAGTCTGCATTTTACTGGTAGGTTTTTGATCAGCTTGGAGTTAGTTTTTGTGAAAGATGAACCAGTGTTCTTTTTCCTCATGAGGTTCTCCTTAAAAGACTGCTTCAGAGAGGCGTATCTGCTGGGGTTTTAGCATGAAAACCAGTAACAGTCAACAGCGACTTATAGCCGTTGAAGTTGAGATTCACAGGCGTCAGTAATAGAGGTGTAATGTCCAGACCTAAGGGAGAAACTCCTCCCTGAGTAATCTGCCATGGCCAGACCATGTCTATGGTTTAGTGTGCTCTGCTGGGGCAGGGGGGCAACTTGACTTAATAATTAAATAAATTAAATTAAAAAATTTAATAATGGTAAGCTGAATCCACCTAGAGAGTGATGAGTGACTGGCATGATAAAGAGCTGGGGTACAGTGGTTGTAGCTGTTCTAATGTGTGTCTGTTTCTCTCTCTCTCTCATCCTTGACACTGAATGGCTTGTGGGCAGTCAATGTATATTTTCATCATGTAAGCCTGGGACCTAGCTCTTAGTGTTAAATAAATACTTAGTGAGTTCAGTGAAGAAATTGAAAATGTCTAATATAGAAAGTACGAATTCCTCAGACAATATATCCCTTTGAATAGCCACCACATCCTTTGGGAAGAGGAGGCATGATTAATTATCATCAAATATTTGAAGGGCCGTCATGCAGAAGAGGGATTAGAACCAAGGTAGAATTCACTGAGGTACAGAATTTCAACTCATTATAGGTAAGAGGAGGCTGCCGCCTTTTGGTAAGCCTGCAATTACTGAAAAAATTAAAAGAACCTGAACGAATCTTTGTCATGGATATCAGGAGGGGCAGTTTTTGCACTGGGAAGGAGAATGAATGACCACTTTCTCTATCTTTCAAGTCTGAAGCTTGATAAGGTCTAACAGATCTCGTACGGGGTCAAATTAAGAACTTCAAATGCCCTGGGGCGCCTGGGTAGAGCAGCTGGTTAAACATTCCACTCATGGTCTCAGCTCAGGTAATGATCTCAGTGGTCAGGAGACTGAGCCCTCAGTCCGGCTCCTCCACGCAGTGTGGAGTCTGCTTGAGATTCTCTCCCCCTCTCCTTCTGCCCCTCCCATGTGAGCTCTTTCTTTCTAAAAAAGAGATTAAAAAATCTTAGAAAAAGAACTTCAAAAGCCCTAAGAACAAATATTTATGGTGTCCCATTCTATTTGTATTTCAAAATAAAAACAAAGCTATATTATAAAATGTTAGGAATTCCGATGAATTTCATGCGTTCCTATGATGATGTGTCTCTTTCTTTTTAAGATAGGAAGTACAAACTCTCCTTAATTTTCCCTTTCTCTCTTTTGTGCTGTCATTTTGCAAGACACTACACCTGTGATTATTTCTGCTTATTGCCTGCCCAGTGCTGGTTTTCTGATTCGAGGTACAATACAAGGAGTATACCAAGACTTCTCTGGAATCATCTGTGAAATAAAAAAGCCTTGTTCCAAAGAAACCCTATGCAAAGGCAGGAAAGTCCATGGCCTTTTCATTTAAAATATCCATTTATACTCTTAACTACAGGGAGCAAGTGGATGGTTACCAGAGGCGAGGTGGGTGGGGGATGGGGGGGAGTAGGGGATGGGGATTAAAGAGTACATCTATCATGATGAAAAAGAAGATAAAGATATCCACTTATAATAATTATGGCAGCGATAAATCTGGGGACTATTTAGTCCATAGTATAATATGTGGTTCTGCATTTTAAAAATAAGAGCCATCTACAAGTGCTATACACAGCTTGCCTGTCCTGAAACCACTGACGTTCAAAATGACAATCGGGATGTGACGCTACCCAAGCACAGTCTTAAGTAAAGCTGAGATGACTTATGTTCCATTTAGTTTTAATTTGTAAGTTTTATTTTCATTGTGCTCAAATTCTTTGAAATGTGATACATATGCCAAGATATACGATTAAACAGAACATATTAGGCCTTGATCACATATGTGATAATAGGATGAAAAATAATTTGCGAAAAGTAATTTGTTAGGATTATCAATTTAAAAATGCTGTGCTAACTTGTTGATTTATCAGGTGAATTTTCTAATTGCAGCTCGTGGTATCTTAATCTTTGAACAGATTTACAGGTTACAAATTATTTCCCAAGAATTGTATGAAACATCAAATGCTAAAATAACTGAATATTGATTTACAACACTTTTGTATTTAAAAAACTCATCCTTTAACTGGTTTCTTTATTGTCACTTTAATTCCTGTAAGAAACCTGTTACAGCTTCCATATAAAGGGAAGAGACAGTGAGTATTTTTCTATAAATGGTATGAGGCATTCACTACCCAGTCCTAGAGTATTAGAATTACCCTCTGCAACTAAGCTGACATGTTCTCATAATGACTTGACCTCCGTAAGAGTTCCCAAGTTAAAATGGAAAAAGTACACTGAAATAATCATGTCAAGCCTTCTTCTGAGGGTTAGCACTTGCTTAAGGAAAATAAACTGCTCCCTGAGGGAATGGCACTCACTTTAAAGATCTGAAATAAACCTGTGGTAAACCATAATTATTTAAAAAAGAATTATACACACACACACACACACACACACACACACACACACACAGTTTTTAAAAGCAAATAAAAAATACTTACTGGAACATCAACATATTTTGCAGCTGCTTTCACCTTAAGTGGAAAAGAGACAATTATGAGAATTATTTTCTTAACTGTTAGATAAGTACTATGACAACAGTCAAAAGACAGCAGACGAGAACTCATTCAAATACTTACAGTGAATGACAGAATGGATGAAAAGAAAGTGCCTTCATCATATCTTGATAGCTTAGATAACACCCCTTCCAACACTGAAACAAACTGTAATTGTTTATAGTGAGTACTTAGAATATTACAAATTAGTAACAGGGCGAACAATTTCGGGACCAGCTTCTCCTGCAGCACAAAAATCCACAATGAATAAACTGACAGTCAAAGGGCTGACTTGTAATGTTTACTCTTTCACTTTGAAGATGAGCTCTAAGGTCCCTTTCCTATTGCTGGAAATGATACACAAAGTTTTTTTTAAAGATAAAAGAGTAACATGTAAACATGTAACAGCAGCCTGGTCACTGAACATGTGAGATAATTTAAACCGTTGATAAGTAACTTGAAATTCCTGAGACTATTCCTTAAAACAATTTTCAACTTCAGCAGAGATGTTTAGAAGTCATGATGGTCAAGTGTAATCAGATTCCTTCCTTTCATAGATCACTTGACCATTCCCCAACCTTTTCTATCTACAGAAAAGGTTGAATCAAAATGACCAGGTAATGGAAGGAATGTGTAGCATTCGAGGCTCCTGTGACCCTGCAACGAAGTCCGACATTAGTTAACAGGCATTTACCAAGTAGTTCTAATAAGGACATAAAGGATCAAATCTGCTTTCAGAAGCTTACGAAGCAGTTGGAGAGCTAAACCAGATAAATACTCTGCAGGGAGAGAGCACTAAATTGAGCTTAATATAAGCTCCTGATTCCACACTGACTACTATGTGGGCTCAGGCCAACCACTGCACCAGTCAGTTCTTCTGTCACTTAAATAGTGTGTGTGTGTGTGTGTGTGTGTGTGTGTGTACACATACGTACGCGCGTGCACTGTGGGTGGTATGGAATTAAAATTCGTCTCACAAGTGTTTTACATTTCTACAATTTTATATTTCTCGGAAGCTAAAGTGAAGACATGTATGCCATAATATGATTAAAAATGTAGGGAATTATATTTCATTGAGTGGAAACATTAAGACTTGGCACTAAGATAAGAAAAAGAAATTAGTAGGAATTTACTGCCGTGCATCTTTCCTCTTTAGAACTAAAATAATATGCACTATTGACAAATTATATACTCCCAAAGGGAAAATACTGACAAGGTTTTTTAAATACGAAAAGGGAAATTAACGAAGGCTGGTTTTTGTTCACATAGCAGCTTCTTCAACAAAGTGATAATAATTCTAGGGACACAGCTTATTGGTCTCTGGTGACCAGAGAACTCACTGAGAGTGCACAGGAGATAATCTTTTCTCTATGGCTGGTCAATTACTGCAAAATAGTTTATGCAAAAGAAACAAAAACTTCCCTATAGGTTTCTCCATCACATCATGTGCGACATGATGTAAGAACACGGAAACAAAATCAGGCAAACTGCTGACTAGAATTGTATTTTCAAAGAATGAAAATTATGTATGGCTCGTTAGTTATCCTAAGGGATACAAACAGCAAAAAACACAAAATTACAAATTGCTCGCAACTAAAAGTCAATTTAGCACTTTCTTCCTGCCCATTAGGATTTCTTACCAATCATAGCTGGCTAACTCAACTTGATGTGGTTTGCAAAGACCCAGAAGACCAATACTCCAGGGCTATGTCAGACCAGGGGAAGGGAATTCCAAACTTAATGGCCCTCTGTGGAAAATGCCTCATCTCTTCTAACTCAAATCTTGAGAGCCAGTGTGTGCTGGGTGATCTCATTTGCCACGAGGAAAGCGACAATTGCTATGGTTACCAGACTACCTGAGCCAGTGAAGGCTCTAGCACAGCACCCGGTTCTCGGTGCCCTCGAGTGAGTATATGTGTACACGGGTAAACGGTGCTGAGGGACAAGGCGAGGTAGAGGCAAGACGCCTGTGGACGGACTTAGAAGATCTTAGCTCAATTGCAGCCCTGACAATCTCTGGCTACAGGGCAGCGGCCTTGAGCTTCTCTAGCTGTGGCATCCTCATCAGTCGAAGGGGGAAAATGACAGCCATCATGTCCCTCTCGCAAGGATCAGTGAAGACCAGCTGAGATAATTTATGTGAAAGGACTGTGAGAACAGCGATACTAAAGAAATGTAAAGAATTAATATTATTGATATGATTAGCTAAATCACTATCCATTATACAGGTCTAAGAACCTCTGTACGTTAAGTCACAAGTTAATGGGGGTTGCCTTAGGATTGTTCGGTGATAAAGAGTAATAATGAGTTTGGTTATTGGCGAGTGGGTCTAATTCGATTAAAAGATCCCAACTGAGGTAGAACAGAGCGTGAGGATGTAAATCAGAAGACCTGTGTTAAAATCCCATTTGTTTCAAGGTTGTTTGGCTGACAGCACAGGAAGGAGGCTCTGAACATAGGTGGTCTGGCTCCCAAGCTCATGTTCTTTACTGTTAGGGTTACGCAGTTGTAAGCATTAAATAAGTAATGTGCCCAACATATCAGTACTCAGTAAATGTCATTTTGTTATTATTGAGCCCCTAGTGTAGGAAATATAGACACTTTATATCTTAGACCTTTCCTTCCCGGAACACACAAACTACTGGGAGAGACAGACGTGTATACTAGACGTGTATACTACTGGTCATGACAGTTAAGGGCCAGTAAAGGTGGGCAAACTGTAACTGAAACCTGAGGAGGGAAAGCATGACTTCTAACTGGAGGATGTCGTTAAGCTGCCAGGTGGCACAGAGGCTGAGCTACCTTCAGGATGGCAGAAGTGGAGGGGATAAAATGACACTTGGGGAAGCAACTGTTGGTGATGATTTTCAGGCAAAATGTTCCCCACTGTAGCAGCTGGCAGCCTGTCCGGCTCACCTTCTCTTGAGAGTACCAAGCAGCACTGGGTCGTATCTGTGTAAATCCTACATGAGGACTGGGGCGTCCGTGTCACAACATTCTTTGCCTCCATTTTAACAAGAGCGGAGAGCCTCTCCTTGAGTTCCTCCCCACCCCAAATGGCCCCTGGGGAGACATAAGCCAGCAGGGACCCCATGTGCTTACATGGCAGTGAACAGCGTCTGCCCCCCTGGGACCAACCAGCTGAGCCATCCAGTTCCTGCAGGAAGGCTGTCTGTGAGATTCCCACGAGGCACATGCAGAAGAGTGGCCTCAAAACCCAAACTCTATTAAAATCAAGACTGACTAATAATGATATATTTTCCATCTGGCTGTTAATTGCACAAAACAGCAAGATTCCAAAGAAATCCAGTTAAACGCTGGGTTTAGTTGCTGTGTCTTTAACTGCTTCCTGTGAACTTTCTCAGTACAGCTCAGGGAGTATATAAATACTTAGGGGTTTGCCTTGTGCTCTCTGTTCTCCTGAGGGTGTCGGGTTGGAATGAAACACTGTAATCTCTTTGTTTCCCTGCTCTTTATTGTAGATGCCATTTACTGGGTTTGTTTGAATAATATTTAACACCTTAAGTCTGTCTGGGTAATTACCAACTTTACCTCAAATGCACGCTCTCAAGGAAATTAAAGATGAAAAGCACTTTGAAATGACTAGTAGAATGAAACACGAAGTATGCCACAAGGCATGGCGGGTTCAATTTCCTGTTGAATTTTAACAGGGTATAAGATTCATTTTCCCACATGTATGGAAAGTAGACCACAAATTCTAAAACGTTATTGGGAGGATTCCAGCGATAGATTGGTGGGTTCAAAACACAGTTCCTGCTTTTTCAGCTGTCATTCACGAAGTAAATAAGGGATATTTGCATCTTTTACACTGCAAGTTATAACATCCTCCAGAAAGAGATTCATCCAAATAAGACTGATCATGAAAAACTAAGTTCTTTCCCTTCCCTCTCTCTTTTTTTTTTTTTTTGCGGGGGGGGGGGGGAGAGGGTTAGTGGTGCTGGAGATATCTATTAGCAGATGTTTTATATTTATTCGGTAAGATCAGGACTAGCTAGTATTGTTAAAAATCCACATGGAACCACAATACCACGGACTGGAAAAAACCAGGTTTCCTTCCCCGAATCAGAATGTTAATGTTATGATACAATGCAATTGTACCTTCCTCATCCGCTTTTCTCCAGCTGTGAAACCACTTCTTTGAACCTCTGTTCCATCTGACTCCCAAAGGTCTTTCCAGATTTTCTGTATCTGTGTTAAGGACGCATAATATCTGAGTGCTCACTTCGGCAGCATAGATACTACAGCCGGCGTGATATGGAGATTAGCATGGCCCCTGCCCAAGGATGGATAGTATCTGACAGCAAATATTTATTTGTAACATACCTCGTTCCACAAAGAATCTAAGACAACTTCCAAAAGGGCACATCTAGCACGGACATTGGTAAATTCTCCACACTCCTCTCCTTGTTCCTTTTTTCCTTGTCCCACAAATAGAATGACCTATCGTATTTTGTATTGCCTCTCTCCTAAGGGCTCTTAATAATCCTTTTAAGCATATAGTTGGATTTCAACAGGTGTCTTCTGAATATAGAGCCTTGATCCAAATGAGTAAATTTAATCAAATTAATCTTAGCATGAGTCGATGAGATATTTTAATTCTAGAATCTAGGTAGTCAGGTTTGATGTACCCTCTGCCCATCTTACTCTTAAGAGAAATTTAGGGGGAAACATTCTAGGTTATCAGAAAGAATATATCTGTGTCTGTATATATTTACACCTACCTCTATGCCTATGAACTCAGTGAGGTAGCGTGTCTTCTTTCCTAAATCCCTTTTTGCAATCATCAAGGATTTAGTAGGTTGAATAGGGCCCTATGCTCTTTTACTTCATACCCAGAATTTACTGAGCCCCGTTAACCAGAATGCCTCCCGGGAGTGGTCACTTTCTCATTCTTTGCTCTGTTAACCATTTCCCCTGATCAGTCCTTTCCCACAGCTCTCTCAGCTTTTCTTCAGGATCCTCGTGTTACATACAATGAATTCCATTCTCCTCTACCTGCCCATGCTGGTCCCACGGCGTGTATGCCTGTGTGGAACGACTGCCAAAGGAGGGAACACACGGGCTGGTGGGTACAAGCCAGATATAAAGAGGACACCAGAAGGCTGGGTGGTGAAGCGCCCACTCTTTTCCTCTCTGCTCTTGCTGAAGTCTGTATAGTGTGATGGAAAGATGACAGGCCTAGGGACCACAAGGGCCGGATCCTGGCTCCACAACTACCTACCATGTGACCTGGGGCCTCTGTTCCCTCATCTGTGAACCAGGGGACTGGACTTGGAGGTCAACTCTGGCTTACCTTGGGAGCCTGCCTTGGGAGATGAGGCCCCACAGGCAGAGCTCCAGGCCTCCTTCCCCTCTTTGCTCGAGCAGCTTTGCTCTGATCAATGTTCTACCTTAGGGTGCTACCCAAGATGTATTCGAGAACGTTACATATGTCTTTTAAACATTATAAAAATACTTGTGAAGTCCTTGCTAGAGGATCTCAGGGTTCCAACTCTGGCACTGTGCATGCCATGGGACTCTGGAATCTGGGGAGAAATGATGTGGGTCCCCAGAGGCTTCTACAAAGAAATGTATATAAGGATTTTTGTTTTAGACTGACCAAAGGCTATAGATATTTTTTGTTATCTAATACTCATGTTTTTTTGATGAGGAAACCAAGTTGTGCAGGTGGTAACATGAATAAACAGGAGCAGAGTTCAGCTCTTCTGACTCTCCCACACTTAATTATTGGTCAACTTAATTATTACAAGGTGGTGAGAAATATAGCATTTTTGGTATCCTTTCCTTGGCAAGATTGAATGTTTTCGCTATCATTTTTTCCCTCGAGTAAAAATTTCTGAGTCCCTTTCTGGCTAGAAGCACCTTTATTTTTTACCCCTTTACGGCTGATTTTCATTTCTCCATACTGTTTCCTGTTCTGGAACATCGGCCTCAGAACAGCAGCCACTGACACAGAATCATCTCTAATGGTTGAAATCTTATAATCCCATTGATATTTTGGTTCAATATGCTTCCTCTGAATTCCAGACTCAACTCTCTGATTGTCTCCTTGGCCTCCCCTCTTTCAGATATCTCAGAGGCAGCTCAGTCTCCACATGTCCAATAGTGACATCATGGTCTTTCCCTCAAAATCTGTCCCTCTTCCAGGCACCCTGCGTCAGTCAATGACTTTGACATGCATGCCATGCTTCAAGCCACAAACCTAGGAGCAACCGAGGAATTCCCTTCTCTCCCCATTACTAACCCCGGGGCTGCTGTAACAGACTAGCCTAGCCTGGGTGACATAAACACGCACGGTTTTTTCTCACAGTTCTGGAGGCAGAAAGTCCACGATCAAGATGATGGTATATCTGGTGTCTGGTAAGAACCCACTTCCCCATTCAAAGATGATGGTTTTGGCTGCATTTTTACACGGCAGAAGGAGCTAGGGAGCGCCGTGGTTTTGTTTGTTTGTTTGTTTTTAAATAAGGGCACTAGTCCTATTTATGAGGACTCCATCCTCATGACCTAATTACCTTCCAGAGGCCCCACAACCTAATACCATCACCTTAAGGATTATTAGGTTTCAACATATGAATTTGGGTGGGGGGACACAAACATTCAGTCTAGAGCACTCTTTAAATGTCTTTGGGTTGGTCCACTAGAGACCAACATAACAGTCTCCGCAGTACCCTCTCTGTAATCTATTTGCTACAGGCAATCAGATGAATCCTCTTCTAATGCAGATATGATTAATTCCTCACCATTACTCGCTGCCTCCCCAACCCTTCCATGGCTTCCCAATGTTCTTAGATGAAGACATTAGGTTCCTCAGGTCTGAAGGTGGGCTTTTCACCATGATTTCTCTCTGCCTCCCAGGCACAGAGTTGGGAATCATTAGTACATAAAATCAGAAGTACGAAAGTCACAGAAATTTGTGGAATGAGTTCAAAAGAAGACTAAAGATGGAAACCCAAGGAATACTAGCATTTAGGTCCTGGGTGGAGGAAGGACACAGAGATGGAAAGCCAAGCTCTTTTCTCAGCATGGACATGTGCATGCAGTTGGGGGACATACTGCTGAGTGCTACATGTCATCGAGAGCCCTGGCTCATTCTCCAGTCATTTGTGAAGAAGTGTGGAATAAGAAGAGGATATGGAGCTGGGATTGAAGAGAGGAGGTAAAAAGAAGGAAGTATTCTTTCTCACTTAACCAAACATAGCAAATACACTTATCAAGATGCACAGAATAATTAAAACATGGGAAGAAACATTCGGAATACAACACAAGTAATTCACTATGCTACTTCATACTGAGTTAATATGGTAGGATAAAACAAAAATGTCTAGGACATGACTCTTGAAATCTGACGGGGTAAAGGCAGTAAACGTAGAAGTTACCTATTTTAATTTTTAGAGTATTTTGTGTTTCACTGATTTCCTAGATTTCTAGAAGCAGCATGTCCACTGGATTACGAATCTGAAGCTCAGAAGTTTGGTTCCTGACTCTCTTACTTAATTAGGTGTGTAGTCAATTTAGTAGACTACTGTGAGGATTGTGTTTGTATCTGCGAATTAGGGTAAGACTGCCCATGCCATCGGAGTTTCACAGTTGGTCCTTCATAAATATCCCCTTCTAAGGTATCATTTCTTCAACAATGACCAAAAAAAAAAAAAAAAAAAGTGAACACACTACCTTAGAGGGTTGTTTTGTTTTAAAATGCTATACTGAAGTTTAAAGATTTTTCACATAATAGCCTGGATAGAGATTCATCAGAGCAGTGCTTCTCAAAGTCTGGCTCGATGGACCCTTACATCAAAATTACCATGGTGACCTGTTAAATATGTACCTTCCTGCTCCTCTTCTCAAACTTCTGATTCAGAATTGTTGGACAGTGGAGCATGGAATCTACATTTTAACAAGACCTCAAGTAATTTTTGGCTTGCTAACATTTAAGAATTGGATTATAGAACCTTATTTTCTTTGCTTAATAAAATTAAAGAAAAAACACCATTTATTGTCATCTCCTATGGGAGCTTAAGATGGTTGATTCACTCTATGAAGTCGGGTTGTTTTATACTTTTCAACTAAAGAATTAAAGATTATTAAAAAGTACTGTTAGAATGCAGGAAAAATGATCCATAGAAAAAGACTAATCTAGATCTGATCATCTCCATACATAATAGCTAGTTACATTAGGCTACTTAAGTTAAAATTGACTAAAATTAAGTAAAATTAAAATTTCAGTTTCTTAGTTGCACTAGCCACATTTCAAGTGGTCCATAGCCACCTGTGACTAGTATTGGATGGTGCTGGATAAATATTTTTATACCACAGGAAGTTCTACTGAATAACACTGATCTCTAGACTACCATTTCTTTACTTGATTCAAATATACTATTTTTTCATTAAAACGTATATTTGATATAAAAGAAATCAGTTTTTTACTTTGCCAGGAAAGAATGCAGAGATGATAGACAGCCCTGCCAGGTTCCTCTGCAACCCTCCCCCTACCAGCAGAAATCCTGAACTAGTTCTCTTTTCCTTGCTGCCTATTTAACCCTTTACCAACTGCATGCTATCATGCAATTTAATGACTTCCAGTAGGCCCCCTTCTCAACTTGCAGAGGAGACACTGTGAAGATGGGGAGGTGCCTCTGGGTAAACCCCCCCTGGACGACTCACAGACAATGAAGGTACAGAGTGAACTTCATTTCACTTTAGTGGACTGTCTGTGCAGTGCTGCGAGCTGCCGTGCTGGGCTCCTGGGAGGACAGAAACCTCCCTGCTCTGCCTCTGGAGCCTTGTTCTCCAGGGGTTCACCTCTCCCCCACCTGCTGGATGCTTTTCCTGTTCACCCTTTCCCTTTCCACTTGTTGGTGAGTGTGGGTTGTATGAGAAGGCGCAGGTATTCTTGGGGGGGTAGAAGTGAAGAGAACAAGAACTGGAGGGGTGGCGCTATTCTAAAAGCTTCTTTGTGGCTATTTTCTATCTCCAGACTTGCTACTAAGGAATTTGGAAAATACCAAAACCAACCAACCAACCAACCAACCAACCAGCCCAAAAAACCGTGAAGAATCCAGCCGCCTCCAAAATCAAGTATAATCCCACCATCCAGAGAAGCTCTGTCAACATTTTGGTGTTTAGTCCGTCTCTGCTCTCTGCGATGCAAATTCAGATCGTACTTTCCATTTCTAAAATATTAAGTTTTTTTTCACTTAATACTATATTATGAAACCTTTACCATTAATAGTCTCTGAAAGCATGGCTTCTTAATACAGATGTCCCATAATCTACCATTCTCTTCATGTTAGAGATTAAAGTTTCCAATTTTTCATTAGAAGTCATGTGACCATATCATGTATATATATTTTTGTGCATCTCTCTGAGTAGGAAAAAAATGCAAAAATACTTATTAGGTAGAAGGGTATTCATGTACTCGATATATTTCCAAAATATCTCTAGGAAGGCTGTAATGATTTGCACTCCCACAGACAGGAAGTATGCGTGTCCCACCTCGCCTCCTCTAAAACCAAGTGTTAGTTTAAAAACATCTATGTTCCTTTGCTAGAAAAAGTAGTATATTAATTGTGGTTTTTCTACATTCCTTAAGTGATGAGTGAGGTTTAACATTTTTCATGCTTCTTGAACATCTCTGCTTTTTCTTTTCTAAACAACATGTCCTTCGCTTACTAAATTGGGGGTATTTTTTCCTTTGCTTTTTGTAGGTTCTTCCAATTGTTTTATGAAGCCTGATTGGGGTTCTCTGATCAAGCCTTGCAAGAGCAAGGACTCCATTTGCTCCCGTGAACGTGCCCCTGGACCACGTCCATTCTGACTCCTCACCCTGTTGAGTTCCATTTTCCATCTCTTTCCCCGGCAAGACCCAGATCTCAAGTGTCAACTCATGGCAGTCTGTTACCCTCAGTGGGATTTTAAATCATCTAATCATTCAATGGAGTACTCATTTATGCTTCATCTCTGCTTATACAATTACAGGCCATAGCCTTCGTCAGAGATAAATGGAGCATCAGCTTGGAAACCGTGGAGTGGCCCAGGAGAGGAGAACCTCAGGCTGTCAGCCTTCCCGGTCTGCCCAGGACTAGCTCCAGAGCCTCGGCACTGTCATCCCCACAAACAGGCTACACTCAAAGACTGGTGACAACTCGAATTAGTCCAACAGATAGACAAATAGTAAGAGAACAAAAATGGGAAATAATAAGGTCTTACTGGAAGACAGAGTTATTTTTAAAAGCCAACAGCTGCAAAAAAAGCCAAGATTGTAAATAAATTGTAAATTAAAAAAAAAAA
This sequence comes from Ursus maritimus, assembly GCF_017311325.1. Classification (NCBI taxonomy): domain Eukaryota; kingdom Metazoa; phylum Chordata; class Mammalia; order Carnivora; family Ursidae; genus Ursus; species Ursus maritimus. The sequence continues at coordinate 28,058,291 of NW_024425563.1, read as the reverse complement.
ATCAAAAGTTGACAAAGAGTGTTCACATTTTGTTCAGAAATCTTCTTGAAATCTGAACTTTTCTTGCATCTCTTTGTAAAACTATTTTTCGATTAGGTACTTAGAAACACGAGACAGATTTTTCTAAACATTCTCAGCAAAATGATTTCAGAGTCTGACTTAAAAAGGTGAATCAATAATACATTACCTTTGAAACCAGCAGTGAAATGATTTCTTTTACAGCGTTGTCAATCAAATCATCTATTTTTGAATGGTACTGTTGCTGGAGAGTAAAAGACAAAGATGCGTTAGTTGATGTGGACACAAAACTTTTGTCATAAGTCATAAATGCTTTAAAGCTCCTAGTTATGACATATCGGATTTACTTAAAATGATCATTTTGAACATCAGAAGAACAAAACCTTGAAAACGATCCCCCCAATCAACACTTTTTACATTGTGGCTTGAAAATTTTCCCATGTGCACTGTTGAGTTAAGCAGCTAATGGGGTTATTATGGAGATGAATTGGGTTCTTATTCTTATTCAGGCGGAGGAATGTGAAGGATACTTTTTGTCTTCTCCTCTATAATTAAGGTGGCCGTGTATTTTTCTAAAGGGTTGGTTTAGCCGGAGAAGCAAAAAGACTGGAAAAAGATTTAATTAATACAGCATTTCATGTCTGACAACTCTCATTCATAAGTTATTTTAAATGTGCTCTAGAGATAAAATGAGCTCCCAATTGTTCGCTCTAAAAGGACCGTTTTGTCAGCGCAGGGAGAAGCAGTTTATACAATTCTTACAATATGCTCAAGCAAGGGCAAAATTAAAATTTCATCAACAAAGGTGAATAGATGGTAACAAATTAATAGGCCATAAAAGGTATAATGAAACAGCACTCACTCCCCATAGTTTTATCACTGCTTCCTCATGAAAAAGACGCCTTTAAGTAAATATAAAAAAGATGTATTTAAAATAAACCTGAAAGCCTCCTTTTTTTGCTTTCTTTAGAGAATACGAGAGAGTTGCATTCGTAAATTAGCAGGAGCTTCGGCTTCCGCAGTGTGCGAAGGCACATTCATTTAAACAGTAATTCTTGCTTTAGAAGCATTTATCTGACAGCCGATTGTCCCCAATAGCCACTTCAGAGAAAATGTGACTTGTAAAGACTAACCCTATCTTGATGGTTCAAGGCTTCCTGGAACAGCTAACATAATGCATAGAGTAAAAGTACTCGGGTCAGTATAAACATTAGACCAACTTAACAGCTGCCGGATGAATGGTTTCCTAGGATGTAAGTTTTTGAAAGCGATTTTTCCTTCTGAAAACATGTCTCAAAGTTTCCCCACACAACTTCGGTGTGCTTTGGAATACGCAGGAATGATTCCCCCCATAGGCTCTGACAGTTACAAGTGGCTATCTATCTGCATACATAACACAGGAAGCCTAATCCTGGTGCATGGGAGTTCTCTGCTCTGCGTGTGCGCACGTGGGCTGACAACTGGTCTACAATTAACTGCACACATATGAATGTGGAACTTTCCCAGCATGTATTCCGCCTAGTGAAGGAAATGTGATGTGTCTGTTCTACTGACGGCCTTACTGATTCCCAAACTTCTGCTCCCCAGAGACAACTGGAACAGAAAACACTGAAGGTGGATTTCTATGAGAGTAGGGCTGACTCCTTTGCTTTTAGAACATCTTGACAAGAAGGAAAAGGGGAGACAATAAAGAGAAGCAAGGTAGAAGAGAAAGAGCCTGGAGAATCTGGCTGCTAGGGGAGATAGCTGGAAGGCCCCCCCAACCAGACACAGGTACAAAAAGGTCCCCCGCTCAGACGAAGCTCGACAGCTGACCTGGTGTGAGGAGCCCCCCCTACTCCTCTCTCTTCATATCCTTCTCTCTCCAAAGTTGTGTCTGTGCAGCAGGAGTAAGTGAAATACCAGACCGAGGCTCCTCTTTGGGGTAGAATAGGAAAGAGATACAAACAAGGGATGGGCTTCAAGCTTCTCGCTTCCCTCTGCCCTGGAAAGTGCTATAGAACATACAGGAATCAAGGTGCCCAGACCTCTGAGTGGTTCCATATTCTTAAGTATATACTTGATATGTTCAGTGTTTATCTGTATTTGCCATAGATTTCATTTTTTAAAAGATATTATCTTTTAGTAATCTCTACACTCACTGTGGGGCTTGAACTTACAACCCCAAGATCAAGAGTCGCACGCTCTACTGACTGCGCCAGCCAGGTGCCCCTGCTGTATGTTCATTTTTTAACTCAAGAGTAATCAGATGTCATCAAAAGGCTCTTGGATGTAAAACTGCAGAGCTTCTACGTTTTAAATGTTTAGACTGGATTGATTTGGACACATCTTAAAATCAAGAGATAAGCCACTAAAGAGGTTCCTTAAACTCTTTTTATCAAAAGGCAGGAAAGGCATGAACCCCAGGAGCCATCACATTCTCCTATAATATGCACCTTTAGACGGCTATTTTCTTGGACACCTGATCTAGCCAAAAGCAGTGAGAGGAGAAGGAGGGAGGGAGAAAGGGAGTGGGGAGGGGAACAGGAAAGGAGGAGGAGAGGGGGAGAGAGAGAAACACAAAAAATTAAAAAGGAAGAAAAGTATACTAAACGTATTAGCCAAGGGGCAAACCCAAATAGCAGAAGGTTTGTTAGGTTTTTATAACATGAGATTTTGCTATTGTAAACTTATCTCATTAGCTGGGACTTTCACTAATGTTACAATTGCCGGGAACTTCTGGAATCTGTTCTAGCTACACAGTTGGTAGAGGTGGTCTGGAAGCACTGTGGGTGGGAGTGGGCAGGTGGCCTCAGAATTCATATTTTACATATATATTCTGCAAAGAGAGTAACTCACATATGCCACATAGAGATGATAGAAGGTTAGCTAGAGTTATTCATCAGGGGATCCAGATAGCTTCCAAAGATAAACACGGACACGCCAAAAGAGATCACAGAGAAGAAAAGAATTTATCTGCGTAGACATTTACATTACCTAACCTAAAATTGGTGTATTTTATTTAGATTAACAGACCGAATTTTTTTTTTGTTTTTTTGTTTTTGTTTTTTTTTAAAGATTTTATTTATTTATTCGACAGAGATAGAGACAGCAAGCGAGAGAGGGGACACAAGCTGGGGGAGTGGGAGAGGAAGAAGCAGGCTCATAGCGGAGGAGCCTGATGTGGGGCTCGAACCCAGAACGCCGGGATCACGCCCTGAGCCGAAGGCAGACGCTTAACCGCTGTGCCACCCAGGCGCCCCAACAGACCGAATTTTTGATAAAAATCTGCAAAGTTTTGTCTGCAATAAAAACCTATAAAATTTCTATCAGAATATTTCACGTTGGATCGATACTCCTACGTTACCAGCGCTTTGGCAAATTACAGCCCACTTCTTCAACCAATTCTCCCTACCTCTGCCCTCACAAGTAAAGTGTATGTGCTTCTCCAGCAGATACCTCTGATTTTAGATCAAGAGTAACCTTAAGGAATTCGTACTTCATGGAGCCCAGGGAATTCAGCGATCAGACACAGGTCTGAAATCCCGGTCCCCTTACACTCAGGTACATATCCTCACTTCACCTGACTGTTGTTAATGTAAACACACAGGAATGAAGACTAATCAAATGCCAGTACAGTCCAGCATTCTTAAAAGATTTTGGTCCTTCTCTTGGGAAGAACTTTAAAGGTATGGATCGTCAGTTCTGGAAATGGAAGCATTTTACTGTCATTGAGAACAAATCCTACACAAGGAACCCCCATTAATGTGCTTTCATCTTCACAGGATGGGCCATCGGATGGGGGGCACCGAGGGCAAAGGATTACCTAGGACCCATGCAGTTGGTGGAGAACAATGATTTCTAAACACTTGGTGGTTCTGTGGTCTCAACATCTGTCCCGGAGGAACTGGCCTAAGACTGCTGACTCATTACACACAGCTGTCACATGAGCAGATCATTCGCTCACTAATGACTCCATTAAACACCATTCTGGGCTGCGGTCGAGCACGTTTGTATCATCATGTGCCACGTGAGAGAACAGAATCTTAAGAGCACAGGAGGGGCTGCCTTATGGAAAGGGGGTTGGGAAGGTTTCATCTCAGCAATGACACGTAACCAATTTACTGGAGACTTTGGAGAGGTAATTCCCTAAAATTCAGAAAACTATCCCTACTAGGTTTATCTGTGTAAGCATATATTTTACAAAGTTCCAAATTGTGTAATAATCTAGTTTTTAATTTGTTGCTTACTACAGAATGAGGTCCACTAGCTCACCTCTGCATGTAATGTATTTGCTAATTTGTAACAACGCCAAAACTTATCTCAAGCACAGAGAGGGAAAGCCTGTGCAATTACGTGGGTGTATTTATTGGTGATTAAAAGCAAAGTATAAAATCCTTCTTTTGCACTGAAATTCTTGTTTACCACATTTCATAGTTGCTAATGGGTTTTACACCTGCACATTTTGAACTATATTAATCGTGTGAAAGTTATGGGGAACTAATTGTCTCTGATGAGAAGGCACAGATGCAAATATAATGAACAGTAGCAGATTACTTTTCAAAGCCATCTACCTGTTAATATAAAGAACCATTTGACAATGCAACAATGTTTTGTCATCTGTGTGTGTGCCTGTTTTTCTTTTGAGGTACTCGAGAGAGTTGTTTCTTCCAGGGGAGGATTTTTAAAGTGGTGACAACAAATCAGTCTGTTCATTCAACAACTATTTACTAAGTGCCTATTACGTGTCAGGTACTGCCATGTATGTTAAAATAAAAGCAGGTGGATAAATCCAGTATCAATGGGAAGAGGTAAGATGATTCTATAAACCTGATGAGAAATGGATGGACTTATGGAGGGACTTAAGACAATATTTCTGAGTACACCATCAAAGGCTTACATCTGGGTATTGAAAAACATGAAAAGGTAGAGAGATGAGCCATTGATATCCAAGCCAGCTACTTCCTCATTCAGATGATTAGAGGTAATAAATCATGTTGTAGGTATTCAGAGAATGATAATTATTGAACATTCTATAACATATATCAGTTACTTAATATATCTGTAAGGTTGTACGCTAAGGTGTTAGAAATACATCTTTTCCCCTTGAATTGCTCAAAGAACGAAATAGGTGTGCATGTGCATGAATTATGGCCAAATAGCTAATGTCTATAGCTGGGTTAAATAAGTATGACATTCACAAATAGTGGGCCCTCTCATCCTCTTTCAGAGCTCCCTTAGCCCTTCTGCTTGGATGAGAATTGTCAGCCCTGTAGAGTCACCCTGAGTTTGACTCCTAGGTGGCAACTGTAAGACTTTTAAGATTTAACATAACTATGCAGCACAAAAACATTGTAACTTATCAAAACACACATATAAGACACAGAGATATAATATCTAGTCAATTTTGTATGCATGAAAATTTTCCTATCATGTTCCTCTGAGGTTCTGGGTGGTAATTCAAGACAACCTTGTGTGGGGGAGAAGAAAGTCTCCTGACACACAGGCCTGCCTCTTTCCTGCCTCTGATAATGGTTACTTCCCAGGCCGTGAGTGGGAAGAAAGACTATCACTGGTGGGCATGTACCTTATTGAAATCCACAATTGGGTTCTTCTGCATGAAGTGACCTTAGGAATGGTCTACTGGTCCTCAAATTTAGAGGTACCCTGATATATACATGTCATCCAAAGTTCCAAATTTTTCTAGTATCAGTGAAAGTATGTACTATAGATAATATGCACCTTGAAAATATTAATAATCGTTCTGCTTCTGAATTTATTTAGAATTTTGTTTAAAGGAAGGTAAATTCATTTTGTTTTAAATAAATTTTTAAAAAAGATTTTATTTATTTATTTGACAGAGATACAGCCAGCGAGAGAGGGAACACAAGCAGGGGGAGTGGGAGAGGAAGAAGCAGGCTCGTAGTGGAGGAGCCTGATGTGGGGCTCGATCCCACAACGCCGGGATCACGCCCTGAGCCGAAGGCAGACGCTCAAGGACTGCACCACTCAGGCGCCCCTAAATAATTTTATCCTTAAAAAAATCTAAGAGCAGTTTGTAGGTCCTACAGCCTAACAGGGAAGAAACATTCCCCCTGACATTATTTAGGGCATAAGTTATTTATATGTGTTTTAATATGTCTCTGGGTATTGCTATGTAATAATAACCTGTTAGCACTATACACATACACGGAAAACATAAACCTGAAAATGGAATTAATTATATTAATTTGAAAAGATGAAAATAAAAAGGGTACATTTACACAAATAATAATACAAATGAAAGTGTGCTTTTACAAAAAAAAAAAAAAAAAAAAGAGAGAGAGACTTACCCATTGACTACCAAACTGGATCATGCCATGGAGAAAAAAAAAAGACGATGAAGAAGAACATAAGGGAAGAGTAAAGAAATGATGAAAAAGTAATTACAATGAGAAAAGTGGCAACAAACTGTCAACTTAAACAGATAATCTAAGAAAAACAGACCCATCTTCACCCACTCACCACTCTCAACAAAAACACAACATGGGGTAAAATAAGCTGTGTTTGTAAATATAGAACCAAACAAAACATGAATCAACGTAAAAAAATGGGACATTTATTTAAAAAAAAGTCTAATTTTTTTTAGTACGTTTCTTCTTGATTTTTAAAACACGGAAACTTTCATGTAAAGAAAAATATTTCATATGCTATTTTCTGTGCCTTGTTTTTTGAATGCAAACTTTGGAATCTCTAGATTTGTATAAACAAAGCAGGTAGCTTTCTAGCTTTCTTATTTGCTTGTGAAAAGCAAGGTTTATGTAAATACACAACACCTAAGCTGTTAAAAGCTTCCAATGGCCACTTGTAAAATTTTGGGCAGTCTTTATATATATATATATAGAAACTGACAAAGGATAAAGGGCCTTCCATTATTACAGTAAAGAAAAGATCAAACACTTCTACTGAAGAACTTGGTCTTTTAATCTAATCAGGTGAAAGACTTCTGGAAGCATCCAGTGTCCTCCTCTGCCAGGGCACCCCGGGCTGCCATCCACATGTGACACTCAGTTCACTTACCTCTTGTCCTCCATCCAGGGCACAAAGTTTGGTGCTTTGCTTTTTGGCATCGACTAATACATTAAACATTGTGCACACGGAAGCCGGAATGCGCAAGTCAGTGGTTTTGCTTGCCTTTTGCAGCTTGACTTCAAATGCAGCTCTTGTTCTATTCATTAAAACATGAATTCGGGGTAAGAAATTCTGAAATATGCTCACCTGTTTAGTAAAAGTGAAATCAACACTACAAGATGCTAATTTAAAACATGCAAATAAGGAGTGTGGCGTTGCTTGGGAGCTAGGGGGTGGGGCGCTCTTCTTTTTCAGGTGTCTCGGGTGAAAGAGCAGGGAGATATTTTATACTAAACAGCTTTTGCAGTCACGCAGACAATATCTCTACCCAAAGGAAGCCATTGGTTACATCTACTGTAAAACTTTTATATGGAAAAACCTCTTAGTTTTACTTAACTGCCTGAATTAATTTCCAAGTATAAAAACCACTTGATTCTCTGCATTAAAGCAGAACAAATCTTCTGTGTGAGGGTTCACCAAATTAAAAAAAAAAGTACAAGTCCGGAAAACTCTAAAACATCATAATTAACGTACAATGGAGAATGTATAATTCTTTTGTGTCACTTAGGTTTCTTTCAAATACCCAAAGTTGTAGGTAGGTGTTCGAAAGAAAGCGTGTTAACAGGCAATTTGGAACTGTTTTTGCAAAAGTATCCAAAGGATACCCATAGATTTGAGACATTAGAATCGTATATGACAAATATGATATTTTTAAAACATTAAATAATCTAATTCATGGCCTTGCCTTAGGAAGCCATTAAACATTATTCTAAAGACAGGATTTTTCTTAACTTTGAAGAATTCAGGATTATTCAATTGCTCCAACCAGTGTTTATTCCAATATGCTGCCCACATTGTTCTGTATGTATTACGAACAAGCACGATGGGAAAAACAACGCTTGGTTAATTAGAGATACAATGCTGATTTTGTAAGAACTATTCAAGGAAATGAATGCATATTGGAGGAATTCAAAGCCTCATAACTTATTTCTGGTTAAGTTCTGCAGCATGTAACTGGATACTTGGAACTCATTTGACATGGAAAGAGAATACCAGAAAACAGAACCATCGATGGCTCTGATCATAATTTGGGTTTGCCACGCCATTTCACAGCAGACACCGTGCATAATGCATAAAGTACTTAACAGCCCTTTTCCATATGTCTCAGGAAGTACTGCCTCGGGAATTGAAAGCACAGTATTCCCAGAGAGACGACAATAGCACCACCGAAACGATTAACATAGTATGGATGCTACTGACGAGGGCAATGTGAGAAGGTGAAAAAAAAAGTTTCAGGCCAATTTTATCGGTTACAGGACACCCCAGAATTTAGGCCTGAGAACCCAGGGTTCCTTAAATTTTGCAGTGGTAGTACATATTGAAACCGTCCTTGTGACAACGAGGTAAGAGGTACTCGGTGAAAAGTGCTACTCTGGGTGCTGGTGTACGAAGCAGCAACTTGAAAACACAGGTCTACCTTTTGACACAGGCCTCTATCATATCACTGGCCATTAGTTTAAGTCTTTGCTCTAAGTGGTGGGCAAATTCCTGTTCTGGCCAGTGCAGATCAAAGACAAACATCTGCAGTGCATCGAGTTTCCAAAAAAGGTCTTCTGATGTTGCTGAGCCATTGCTAGAAGAAAAAGGAAACACAAAGAGCATCACGAACTTCCACTGTTAGCCGTGAGGACTGCTGACACACTGTTTTTTTTTTTCCCTTTCTGTATCAATTGCCATTCGTGAAAAAAATACCACATAAAATCTGATGATTTTTTTCGTTTTTCAACCTTCTAAATCTCCTCCTTTTCACTTCTTCTTAATGAATATGGTGAGGCAAAAAACCAAAAAAACAAAAAACCCAGAAATGAATATAGTAAGGTTTCATAAAAAGGGGTAGAATGCATAAGGGTACTTTACTAAGGAAAAGAAATCAAATTGTACACGGAAGAACATTTTAAATGCTTTCCACCAACCTATAGGTTACAGATAAAACACATAACTATCTCCTCCTGGACATTCAGAGGAGTATGTTTTATGCAAGAACGTCTGGATGGCAGCCACTAGGAGCTTCACTCTTCTCCTCACGCATCCAGATGAGCCTTTGTCGTCAGAGTGGCTTCTGTCTACAGACAGGTGTGTAGCATATGGACCCTTAAATTTCTCAATGACAGGTGAAGGGGACACAGGTAGTACAAGTGAAATAACAGGCTCAGTAGGGAAGCAAATCTTATGCCTATTTTGAAATGCTTCGTGACTTTTCTACCTCCTAATGAAACCCAGCAGTGGGACGTACAGTCTAACAGAGAAATGACATTCAGGGTGCTCTGAAGTAGAAACAAAATCACGTATTTCAGGTCATTCCATCTAACTTGGGACCTCGGTCTGCTGTGTGTTCACTGCTGTGGCAAAATTACTCCAGGGGACTAGAGTTTCATACCATGTATGAAGGTAATTAGTAGCAAGGTACACATAATATTTGGGCAAAGGATAATACTACTACACTTTCCATTATGCAAGTATATAGCCTAGTAGGGAAACAGATGCTTTGAAAGTAAAATAATCTTATGTTCAAACACACTGAAACTTAATAGTAAAAGAGAACAAAAAGAGAAAAAAAGGTGCTGTGTGATGCAGTTCTCCTCAGCTTTCCCGTAAGTGCTTAACATATACTAACCTAAAAATCGTATTGTTGGTGTGCAAAAGAAAAATAGGGAAATGAAATAATTTATCCCAAGAGCACAGTGGAAAACTTTTATAAAAATAAAATTCTTTTAAATACCCCCTTTGTTTGGCTAAATATATCTTAGTTAGTTGGCTTAAAAAAACACCTCCTTTTCTGGCTAACTAAATGCTTTCTTTCCTGCATCTTTCCTGCATCACCAACCTCCTTTGTGGTCCTTCTCTCATTCTGTCGGTAATTCCTCATGGTCTCCTTGCCTAGCCAAGATGTGCTCAGAGTTAAATTCTCAACGGACCAATCACAGCAAAGCACTGAATGCCACCCACAGCTCTTTACTCAGTATCTCGTAACCTTAAAAATCAGTGTCCCCAAAGTACCATTAAACAAAGGAACCAGACAACACCATGTTGACATTGCTGTGAAAAATGTATTTATTTCTCCCTTTTGCCATATATATAATAAAAATAAGAGATAAAAAATGACCAGGCAAAATCCTCTTATATATCCATAGTGTACAATGTGGTAAATTAGAGGACCTATATTTTATGAGTAATTGAATCTAGTTGGTTAAAGAAGCAAATCTAATAATTTTTTACTTTGGAGAAATATAAGGTAGCTATTTGAAACATGTATGTACTCTTAATAGTGTAACAAAATAACAAAAACCATCATCAAACAAAATCTGAAATAGTGAAGATAGAATTCTATTGAAAATGGACTCTCTCACAATCTATGACAATTAAATGTTCATAGAGAGTATGAATATATGTGTCTTCTGCTCTTAGATGCTATGGAATGATAAATGTACTTAATTGGGAACATAATTAAGGTAACAAGTGTTTGTTACAATTAAATAGAAAAAAAATGTAAATAGGTTTTCTCTTGAGCTGGAATTTATAACCTGTAATTTACTCAGAACTTTCTCATTTTAAAATTATTTTTAATCAGTGACCTATTCTGAAAGTATTATTAACAGATTAAAGAACTCAAACGTAAATAATGGACTCTGAGATAACTTCCTAAAAATGCCAGTAGGAAACTTATCTTATTGGCATCTACTTTTAGAACTAAAGAACAACAACAAAATTGAGAAGGAAGACATGGAGAAGCACCTTGTAAGGTGATACTGATACATGAGTGGGTAGGGATGTACCTTTAAAGCCATGGTTATGTTCTATTTTTAATTCCTTAATATGAAACGGACTTTTTTTTTCTTTTTCTTTTTTTTGCTATTTAACGCTTTATAACAAAAGTCAAAAAAACCAAGGGTGCCTGGCTGGTTCAGCTGGTGGAGCATGAGACCCTTGATCTTGGCGTTATGGGTTCAAGGCCCTCATTGGGGGTAGAGATTACTTAAAAATAATAAAAATAAAATCTTTAACAAAAAAACCACCCAGAACCCAAAAAGCTAGTGATTACATCATAGCACTATACATAATTTTGAGCACCCTGATGAAGAGCCTAATGTTGATAATCCAGCAGGTAAAGATAACCGTGATTAACCTGTAAGCCATGTTTTTTATGTACTCAGAATGACGGAAGTACGAGCACTTTATTTACGAAGCCACAATTTGTCATGATTCCTGTCCTTGAGGCAGATCATTCTAAAAAGGGGCTCCCAATAAATGAGATTCAGGTTTCATACATACTTCAAAGATAAAAAAAATAATGACCAAAAAAAAAAAATCCAAATTTTACAAGGTAATGTGCACAATAATGTTCTTGGTTAAAATCAAGGGTGTTAAACAGATGAGGAACGAGGAAGAAGAGGAGGTAAATTTTAAACAGTATTAAGAAGCACAAAAACACATAAACTTACAAAGATGCATTATACTTCCTAGATAATTGCCAAGCACACACGGACACCACTCTATACGCTGTAACTGCCCAAAGCATTTGACTGAAAGAAAAAGATTCCCATGTAACCTAACATCCCAATAACTATCATGGGCACAGTGATGGTGTTTAACTTGGAGAGATATTGCTAAGCTAGTTTGCAAGTTCTTCTCCTTCTTGGTCTTCTTTCTTTTCTTGAGGGTATGCAGCCTTGACTGGGAGCAGATTTAACAGCTGTGGGAGGACAGGCAGAAAGGATGCTGGGCAAGTTCTTAGCCAGTATAGTCTTTGGAAGCTGAACACACGAATAAGAGGAGTGAGAGCTTTGCGGTCAGGCAAACCTGGGTTCAAAGCTTGCCACTGTCACTTACTTACTGTGGGACCCTGGGCAAGTTCTGTTTCTTAACTTCTTTATGACTTAGTTTCCTTAACTGTAAAATGGGGAAAATGACATTTACCTCCCAGGGTTGTTGTGAGGCTTAATGGAGATAAAGGATTTGGCACTTTAGCTGGAATTTGGGAAGTGCTTCATGAGTGGTAGCTATTTTTCTTCTTCTAATTATTATTCTTTTTAGCTGATGTCATATGAGATCTTGGGCAAAGCATGGACTATTACTGAGTTCATTTGATTGCTCTGAGGCTCATACTTTTGAAAACTATACAGTTATGAATAATGATTGATGACAGTAGTAATAATGATAAAAATCATAACGTAGCATAAGAGTAGTTATTATTTACTAGGATGTGCCAAGCACTTTTCATTTTTTTTCTTTTATATCCTCACAAAAATATCTTTAAATTAGGTGTCATAACCATTTCAGCATTGGGGAAACTGAGGCTAAGAAAGACTTAATGATTACTAAACTAGGATCTAAATTCGAATTTCAAAGCCTGTGTCCTTTTTGTTTTAGTGACTCTTAGTTATTGAATCTGCAACAGGTGGGCTTATCACAACATGGAGCTAACAGATACATGGTTTTTATGATACAAAGACTATTTAAAAATAACAAAGTGCATCAACTGATAGATGAAAGGACAAAAGAAGAACTTGCTGGTATTAGGAAATAAAGGACAATCACTTCTCCGCAGCCTGAAATATTATTTCTTTATAAGTGCGACTAAGATTAAACAGAAAAACATATTCTTGAAACGATTCTTACGATGATTTTCTACATGTACAAGAGAAAATATGTAGGCAGTAACAAAGCTGAAGCCAACTCAGGTTCCCAGACATACTGTTACCACAGTGATCGCCCGAACCGTGGGATATCATTTAGGCTAGAGTCTACAACCTGGGTCGCAAAATGACCTCTAACCTACAGATCACCTATGAACTACATCAAACCAGTGAGTGGAGTTGTTGTTGTTGTTTTTTAATCTGTATCATTTATCATCAATTTGCTCAGCTTAGCTTAATAGCTTAAAAAACTCAAACACCCATGATGATAAATGCCATGCAATGTGAACACATGTGCACAGAACACAGCCCAGGCCATGCACTAGCTAACACACCACCAGGAAATAAGTGAGGGATACACACGTGGACTCATATAAAGAAGCCATCCACGAAGGAGTAGAAAAGCTAGGAATCTGTGGAAGATTAAGAGGCAGACTTGGAACTTTTGGAAGAGCTACATTGGGAAGACTGTTGGCGATATTCCTGTAAAGAAACAAACAACGTGGGAAGGGACCACCATAAGCAATAACTACAGATGGCCATGTGTAAAGTCATAAGGTCAGGACTGAAGAGACAGATGTTCTATGGACACTAGGCAAGATACCTACTTGACAGGCTGCCATGTCTCTTGCTCAAAACCTCTGTGAATTGACTGGGCGATGGAGGACTCCATGAGATCGACGTAGCGGACAACCAAGGGCACAAAGATTTCTTGCAAGTGTTTGTGAAATTTTCCATTACATAAAAGTGCTGCAATAGTCAAGCAGAAACAGTGTTTGTCAGAGGGATCATACCAGGCATTGGGGAAATAGGGGTGAAAAAAACGTTTCCTGAAAGAGTCTGACACAGAAGAACTGGTAAAATACAGATGATAATGGATCTTGCTCCTCATACTGAATACATCATGAAAGCTAATCAAGAGGTATAATTAACCTCCTAGATATGGCTGTCAAAATACAAACAGATTACGTCTCTATAAAATCTTCCTGGCAGGTGGAATGTTTTTACTTTCTAAGAGGTTTAACACATGAGGCATATGACCACTTGCTAGAGATTCAACGGAGCTGCTGGATACCCAGAAGGTCTTGATACTTGTAAATAGAGCAATAAAGAGAGTTATAACCCCTGTGCTAGACGGTATATCACAGAAGAGCTAAACCCATTCAATTCTAAGAGCTAAACCATATTAATTCTAAGAGATATACTTATTTAACTCACTAGCAGGATGACGGTCACCTTGGGAATATCTATTCTGATGCATGAACTTTTTGGTTGTTTGTGGATTTTCTTGTTAGTCATCCAATTTTCTACATGTGTCTTTAAAAACAACGTATCAATAGCATTTTTCAGGCGTCCATTTGTCTTTAATGAAATACACTATGGGACATCCTACTTAAAGCAGTTGTGGAAGTCTTAGAATTTGTGCTACTGGGATAGGACTGTCAAATAGGTAGGTAATAGGTAAGGTGCACCTCCCCATACCAGAAGATGGGTGCTTTCTATGCACAGGATGTAATTTCATTAGAAGAAAGGTCAGTGCTATCTATAGACTGTTTGTGTCACACCCACCCACTTCCCTCCCGAATTCATATGTTGAAATCCTAACATCCAATGTGGTGGCGGGGCCCTTGCGGGGGTAATTAGGTCATGGGGGGCAGGGTCGTCATGAACAGGATTAGTACTCTCATAAAAGAGATCTCAGAGAGATCCCTGGAGCCTTTCGCCATGTGAGGACAGAGCAAGAAGACGGCCATCTATGAAACAAGCTCTCACCAGATACCAAATCTGTGGGCACCCTGATCTTGGACTTTTCAGCCTCCAGAACTGTGAGAAATAAACTGGTTGTTTATAAGCTACTCAGTCTCTAGTATTCTGTTATAACAGCCTGAATGACCAAGATAGTCAGTATGTGTCTAAGCTGCACCATGAAGGAATAGAGAATCTGTAGGAAAATACTAAGTAATGTTAAGTAATATTCAATCAATAATTTGTAATTTTTTAGATGATGGTACATATTTGTTTCTCAAGTGAACGTATCTTAAACCCAGTTGTGATTTTTTTTTTTGATTCTCAAAGTAAAAACATGTTCGTTTAAAAATATACATCATGGCTGGGAAAGGGATTTCTGAAGAGATGATATTTTAATTGAGCCTTAGTGACAGGGGAGCCATTCACGGGAGATTTGGAGGAAAGATCTCCAGGTAGAGGGAACAGCTAGTACGAAAGTTCTAAGCAAGGAACAAGCTGGTGTACTTCTAGAAGGACGAGAAAGCCAGTGTGGCAGGGTAGAGTGAGAGAGGGGAAAGAAGAGTCCAAGATTATGTCTAGACAGTAGGACGTGGTGAGAAGTATGGGTTTTATTGGATACAAATAGCATCATTTTTTTATTAGCATCATTATTTTTATTATTATTAAGCAGAGGAGTGCCATGATATAATATCTCTGGCTGCTGTGTGGAAAATGGAGTAGGTGATGAAGGACGGAAGCACAGAAGGTGGCTCGTGCTCAGTGCTTGACTGCGACAGACCAGGTAAGGGAGGACCACGATGATGATGGTGGCTTGGATGAGAGTGGCCGAGCTGGAAGATGGGGAAAAGGCTCTCAGTAATCCCATTCACTTTCATGTATCCAAATAGCTGCATATGCTTATATACAAAACCTACTAACTAGCAGTTTTAAAATAATGCCTCATAGAATAGCTAAATATGCCCCTTTCCCCACATAATCTTATTCAGGGTAAAATACCCTGAAATCTAAACAGTGTTTTAAAACTTGGGCAAAGTATGTGATGCTTACCACAGTGGCCTGAATTACTGTTTTAATGGATTCTGAAATTTGTCAGAGGCTGGAAAACTACAGACATGTAGAAGTGGGGTAGGAAGCAATTCTAAATACAGAGGAAAAGACAACCCTTTTTTTTTTCTATTTCTAGTTAATATGGTTTAGTATTTTTTGTGGTTAAATCATTCTTTCTGGATTATCTATACGCTAAAAGATTTCCTATTAAAGTGGGAATGATAATCATATTTAAAGATAAATGTCTTATTTAGGGGACTAATGTCATCTTAATGATGTTTTCATTAGCACTCTGAAAGGAGCTTTATTTATTCCCGGAGATTCAATCACAGAGCTAGAAGGTACTGTATAGATCATGCAGTTCAGTTCCTTTTGCCAAGTGGTACCTAAATAAGGATGCTCAATGTTAAGGATGAAATATTCTCACTCAAACCACCTAAATCACGGTGGTAAGCAAATTAATAAATATTCTCATATCTGAATTTATTGACTCTCCATTTAAGAACTCTTTCTCTTCCTCCTCCTCCTTGCCCGCATTTTTGGAGTGTCAAGCATGAGGCTAAGTCCTTTATATGCATTCTCTCATTTAATCATCACAAAAACTCTGTGACAGAAGCACTATTATTTTTTTCATTCTTATCAATAAGGAAGTTGAGGCACAGAGAATTTAGGGGCATGGGGTGAAGTCATCTGGTCATTAGACAATAGAACAAGAGCCCCCTCTTAACCTCCATAGACTATATTACCATCACCCCTCAATTTACATTACCATAAACTATTACCATCTTTCTTTCTTTCTTTCTTTCTTTCTTTCTTTCTTTCCTTCCTTCCTTCCTTCCATCCTTCCATCCATCCATCCATCCATCCATCCATCCATCCATCCATCCATCCATATAGTCGTCCAACCTATGAATAGCATATCAGCATCTTTTAAGACCTAGAAATACAGAGCTTTTTATAGGTAGAAAAAAATCTTAAAAATGACAAACGCATTACTCCACATCTTAGATGAATTATATGTTTTTAGAATTAGAATTTTGAAAAACTCAGTTACACTATGAAAAAGTCAAGAGATTGAAGAAAACTATTATAGTCAATGAGCTGAAAAACGAATTAACATTGAAATTATTTAATGTGCTTACAATATACATCGAAAGCTGGACAACTTTATATTGCTATATAGCTAGACTGTAGCCTAACTCTTAATTTATATGGCCTACTAATAAAAAACAGAAAGACCCTAGGCTCTACATCTTGATAGGTGCTGTTAAGCACTGTCATTATTTCTAGTCCAAGACACACTCACTTAAGAAATTATTACATCTACGAATGAGTACTCTACCTCATCAATTCAAATGCTTCTTTATTATACATTTAGAGATTAGGTATGTTGGCTATTAAGTCATACTTAGTTTGTTAAAATGAAGAAGCACATAGGAGAATCAACACTCAATGTTGTTATTAAATGTTATAATGATCCTAAGATTAAGTACCAGTTGACTCAAATGTAATTCTAGCAAGTGCTCTCTTTTTTGATACACTTGATAAACACTGAATTCATTAACTTGTTAAATAAGACTCCTTCTCTTGTATTCCCACCATGTGAGCAAAAACAGAGATTGTCCACCAGATCACTATATCAGTACCTGGTAATTATACCACAGGCTTGGCCTTTACTTCCTACATTTAATTAGGAATCAAGACCTGTGTATTTTTTTTTTAATTTAAATTTTAGGTAGTTAACATACAGTGCAATACTGGTTTCTGGAGCAGAATTCACTGATTATCACTTACATACAACACCCAGTGTTCATCATAACAAGTGCCCTCTTTAATACCCATCACCCAGTGTATTTTGTATCCTTAATATCCTTCTTAATACGTCCCTTCCTCTCTTCATCACCACTGCTGTTGCCCTACTTCTAACCTTCTCATCTCCTGCCTTGATTAGTGCAATAATCTCTTTCCTGGTCTTCAGGATCCTATTTTCCCTTTGCCTATCTTCTTCAAATCTCGAAGCAGAGGGGCTTGCCAAAATATAAAACTAATAATGTCCTTCCTAAAGATTATAATCTTTGAGTGGATCATCACAACAAATTCTAAAAACTTTTGGATGATATGAAAGCCATCCACGATTTACCTTAAAAATGATCTCTCTGGATCATCTCTGTTGCCTGACTCCCATATTTCCTATGTGCCAGCCATAATGATTTGCATGGTTCAATTTAAGCCTACACTTAACTCTTCCAAACTTTTCTGGAAATGCTTTGTTCTGCTGTCTCCTTGCCCAGTTACTGGTTTCACCCGTCTTCTCTCCACCCCATACAGGCTTCCACTGTGGTCCACAGCATCCTTCTGCACCTGTTGATGTTTCTATTTCTCCTTACAAGGGTGCAAAGTCCTTGAGGGAGGGACCATGTCTGTATTCTTAGTATCCAGCAAGATGCCTGGCTCCGAGCAAGTGTTCAAATATTTGTTGAATGAATAACTACATGAATACAACATTAAGATGACTACATTATTCAGGAAACTAAGAACTTATTGATGCTTGCATGTCTCTTCATATTTTATATAGAATATACAGTATTAAAAAATATTGGTATGAAAATCCTATTTTTGATACACGTCCAAGGTCAGATTGCTAAAAGTTCTGGTGGATATGGATGTTGGCTATTTTATGTCTCATATTTTAATGAATGTGGCAAAGGGAGGATAGTTTCTATTCAGTCATGACTCTTGATAGCAAACTTTCACATCCTGAAGATGGGGGAGAAAATGGAGTTTTCCTATATTTCCTAAAACCTGTCACAAATGCTTAATTCTGGCCAAAAGTCTGCTCATGTTTCAGCAGAGTATCCCTTTTTTCTTTTTAAAAATCAAATTATAGATCTGTTTTCCAAAGTTTTAGAAAACTGGCAATTGGCAGTATTATTTCTTTGGTAATTAGACTCAGGAAAGGGGAGGGAGGGAGGGTGGGAGGGAGGGAGGGAGGAAAGGAGAGAGGGGGAAACAGAAGAGGAGAAAGGAGGAGAGATTAAGAAAAAATGGAGAGGGGACAGGAAAGTAGAGAAAGCTTGGTGTCAAAAGGCCGGACTACAGAAATACACACGCACTATACTTGTGTATGGAAATGTATGCTCTTTTTCTCAGTTGCCCATATGCCAGTTTGCATTCCACTCCTCTCAGGCACTGCCAAAAGCCCTCTTAATATGTAGCCCCAGGCATGAGAATGAGTGCTTCTATCTTCTCCATCTGGTTTTGTAAGGATAGGTTGTGATTTGGGGCTGCCACCTGTCCAAATCAAGCCTCTCTAAGATACCCATTCTAACAGCTCATTGGAAGAAACAAGTTCTCAAATGTGGCCTTATCCAAGAATGCTTCTGACATTATATCTGAGGTGTGGAATAGAAAGGACTGCTCAGGAGTCTAAAATAGTGGTTACAAGAATGTAAGTGGAGGACCAGCATCCACTTTGTTAAATCATCTTTTTCCCCCCAAAGATGCCACGTTTCCAAATATCACCTTGTCAGAAAATAATGAAGCATCGATGACATCAAGCCCCACAGTACAATTAGAAATGGCAAAAAGAAAGCAAAAGGCTTAAATAAAAGGTAAACTAGGGATGCAGATGTGCCCAATTATTTTGAACAGCCCAATAATTAATAAATTAGTGTTGATTATTTACATACTAAAAAGAGTCTTACATTTACAAAAGTACTTGTCATAAGCTTTTAAGAGTAAGATTTCGACAGAGAATTTAAACTATGATCCAATTAATAACAATTACTGAGATGATAATCACTGGATAAATGAAGAATAAGCAGATAAAAGAGTTCCCGTATTCTTTTTAGGGTAAAAATTTGCTGTTGACTCCTGACCCCATATAACCTAATTTTATATTATGCCCCCCCAATTAGTCAGCGTTAATGGATTACTAGGAAGAATGAATGACTTCCCCCACTAAAGTTCTAGATAGGCACTTCAGAAGAAACTAGTAATTCATGACCAGCAAAACAAACAACACCGACCACAATAAAAACAAGACTTTGCCCTAAGACAACAATTATTTGAGGGACTACAAACTGTAGGGATCCTAAACAATGAAAGCCCACTGGACTAAGATATAAAATTAGCAGGCCATTCTCCATCCTGACCAATGCATATAATGAGGATTCCTATCACTGAAAATATGAACATGGGCTTCAGGAGAAAAGTCAGGACGACTGCACCCTAGAACAGACCTATGTAAAAGGAAGAAAATATACACAACCAAACAAAAAATCCCCTGAGATCTAGGAATAGCACCCAGCCAAGAATCTGGAACTTTATTTAGGCACTCAATACATGTGTTTACTGAATAAATACCAACAAAAATCCACTGTCTAAAGGACTCTGAGAGTGTGCTTTTTAAGTGGAAGAGGAATCTCACTGGGTTTTTTCTTTTCTTTTTTTTTTAAAGATTTTATTTATTTATTTGACAGAGATAGAGACAGCCAGCGAGAGAGGGAACACAAACAGGGGGAGTGGGAGAGGAAGAAGCAGGCTCATAGCGGAGGAGCCCGATGTGGGGCTCGATCCCATAATGCCAGGATCACGCCCTGAGCCGAAGGCAGACGCTTAACCGCTGTGCCATCCAGGCGCCCCTTATTTTCCTTTTAATTAAAACCTTGATAGGTAAATTTATATAGTTTGGTAATATTTAATTTGTACATTTACTAGCATAACAACCTCCTAAAACCACATCCAATTCTTCCTTTCCCCTTGGTGCACTTGTGAAATATTACCTACCTACCAACCTACCAAAGGAGCGAGAGCCCTGGTGTTATAATGTTTCCTATATTTTGGACAACAACTGCAAATCCAACAAATCCAAGTTTAGAACTATAATTAAAGGTGCCATAGTACAGTACATATAATTGAGTTATATTTTTATAAACTATTGCATTATAGTGAGTAGGGTATATATGTCCATATGCTCTACTAGAGGATATATTTTTAAAGGACCAGAACTGTTTTTAATCCATGTTTCTGCAAGGTGACTGGGATTTGTAAATTTTAGGCATTCAGCACCTGTTTCTTGCAGAATTCAGGAAAAAACAATATAAACATTAACCAAGGCTTAAAGATAAAGAAGTCTCACAGTCCTGCAGTTCTCATGCTGTCTTTTATGAGATTAATATAAAAGCCAAAGGGAAAAATCTGGAACTTTATTCCGGCTATGTACACAATGCTTGCTCTAGATGATGAAAATGATTGAGAATGGCTGTAACATGGTCAACAGCCCTCAAATGTAGGGTTCTTGGTGCTCATGGCCTTCAGGACTTACAGAGGTTTCTGTCAATCTACTGTGAAGGACACACAGGCCTTTAAGAGCAGGTTATTTTCTTGCAGGCATTAAGTTCTCCAAAAATATAAAAAGCAGACAAAGAATTTAAAATGTCTACCTGCAGTAAAGAATCTAGAGCAAGACTGTGGAACTCAGCTAAAAAGAAAATGCTAGTAACTTCTTGTTCTTATATTTACTATACACTCTGGCAAAAAAAATTCTGACATAGAATTTTGAATCCAGTCAACTCTGGAAATTGGAATTAAATAAATTTTCACATTTTAGTGGTCATCTCATCATTTATAAAAGTGCCTAGTTATAAAACGAGGCTGGTACACAGCAACAGCCCTGCTACAGTCTAGAAGTTATATCCGTTCTGCATTGTTCCTAGCAGATGTATGTACAGATGTATCTATAAACACCAATTCGTGAATTTCAGATGCACAGCTCATTTAAGTGCTTGGGGTAGAATACCACGCAGGTGTCAGCCCTCCATATTTCAAAGCTTGAAGATTAACCTCATGTACAATATGGTGACCTAACAGTTCTTCATTTGAAAGAAATCTGAAAAATAATCTCTGATACAGCCTAAGTGTGAGAATAACCCAGCGGGATTTCCACTTCTTCATTTCTTAATGAGTTTTTTGATAATGAGAGGTGACTTTGCCAGTCACTCTGGGCTCTATTATGGCTAATTTGACTCCACTTCACTCTCCTTGTTAATTATTAACACTAGCCTTTTTATCCTCATGAGACCACATTCCAATTTTTCTTTTTTTGATTTTTATGAGCCCATCTTTATGAAGGTGAAAGTCTTGGAGAATAGGTTTTCACTTAGTGGAGAGCCCGAACATTTATTATTCGTTTAGGCAGAGACGCTGCGACATTGATTATATAAGCACGGGTGTTCTTCAGGATGGCGTTAATGTGCTAGCAATGTGAAAAGGCTGTTAATTAAAGAAGAAGCACCGTGGTATTTTTCACTTGGGAATCCGTCCCCAAAAGAATGGTCATTTGCCACTTGCTAACATATCCACAGATTAAAAGGTGACTAGCTCCAAGGGTTTGCCTTTCAGTAGTGCTGAAAGAAATGATTTGTGCCATTTGCAGATGGCTCTCATTTGTCGGAAGCGGTCACTTGCCGTATCTATTATCGACAGGACAATTGCGGAAGACAGCATGCAAGGGTAGAATCTATTTGTACTAGCTTTTTAGTCGCACAGCATCATTTAACTATCATGCTAATTGCTTCGTTATGAAAACATTTATTTTCCCTCGATTTTAATACAACTCTTTCTCAAGACTGTTTCCTTAGATACCATTTAAAGTGATTACCCATTTAATTATCTCTTTAGTTGGGGGGAGTGGGTCAGGGTGGACGGAGGTAGGATGGAGGGACAAGCAGGAGCTCAGTCTTTTCTGGACAGAAATGAAGGAGCCGGAGTTTGTTTTCATCATCAGTCCTGCTCTGGGAATCAGTGGGTGAGTCTGTGAGGGGCGGGAGATTGGGGACAGTTGCTAAAATTATGGTGCAGCTGGTACTCTTCCCGTGAGGAAACACCACGTTTCATCTCCAAGGGCTCTTAGGGCTAAGACTTTCCCTAATCATGTCCAACTCTAAGGAAAGACGCATGCCCCGACAGAATTTTCTCCTCCTTAAAATAGAAACCGAATTTGCTGTTTTGAATCTTCTCCCCCACTTCTTAGCTGAGTCCCTGGCATTCTCATCATGGACGTTTTGTAACGTATGCGATAGGACCACATATACCATTCTCTGCTTCTCTCTGTACCCTTTCACCAACTCTCTTCCCCTGCCCCCACAACTCAAGGACCTTCTGAGAATTTTCTAAGGTAAAAAATAAAACTTCAAGCAATTTCCTATCTTTCTTTAAAAGATTATATTATTTTATAAATGCCCCAGCACCTGCGTTTGTTAGTACAGATCCCCCACTGAACTGGAGACGACCACGTGAGCACCTCCCCGCCGCGGTCCCCATCAGCAAGCTCCTGCCTGGGCGCATCGCCTCTTAGGGATTTAGTTTCCTCGCCTGGAAGGCGAAGCACTTTGTCGAAAATCCTGTCCATTTTCCAAAAGATACACATCTATTTTAAAATATCAAAGCATCAAGATTTTAATAAAAGAAAGATGGTAAACTATCAGTGGGGACATCTGAATTATTCATTGAAAAACAACACCCCAAACAACTTGGCCACCAGGTTTTCAAGGCACAAATAAAGTAAAAATTCTAACTAATACCCCCAACTACTTGGAGATGTGTTAGTAATTTTTATTTTGGCAAAGCAAACATAAGCATGCAACATTATGGTCAATCACAACCATTTAAAATCTATATAATTAGTTGTACAGCACATGTGAGGTAACAGCAAACACTGTTACTTAGCAAAATACTTCCTCTTCCAAGACT
Organism: Ursus maritimus; assembly: GCF_017311325.1. Lineage (NCBI taxonomy): Eukaryota > Metazoa > Chordata > Mammalia > Carnivora > Ursidae > Ursus > Ursus maritimus. Next base: position 28,034,943 of record NW_024425563.1, on the reverse strand, counting down.
GAACCTTCGGAGCAGTCTGTTTCTATCACTCCTGGCAAAAGCTGTAATTAATTAGAATTTGGGCTATAATGTTAATTGGGTCAATGTGGTAGAAGTGGTCATACCACGGCAGTGATGTAAGGCTCCTTCTTTCTACGTGGGATTAAAGGGACAGAAGTTTTATGTTTTCCTAAAGCTTTCCAAAAAGGTCAATATGGGGACAGCGAAAGGTTGACATTTAACATTTGGACTGAGTTCACTAAATCACCACCTGAATATTGCAGGAATTTAATAAAACAAGCACATAATTATTAACAAAATTCTTCATTATTATCAAGAGCGATATCAATAGCAAAAAAAGAATATGTTTTACCAATTATTAAGATGCTCGGTGGTCTTGGCTTTGGATAGTAACTGGTGAGTTTGAGGTGAAAGTCACTACATTCTATTTCAATTCCCCAGACTCTCCCGCACTCCCGATACCAAAAGGAAATTATGGCACTGGGGAACTTTTCTATTTACCTCACTACATGGAGGAGCTGTTTTTCTCTGAAATAATTGATGTTTTTTCAATTCTGTTAATCACTGCAAAATCAAAGCCAGGATCTAGACTTACCCCCATGCTGACTCGCTCAAAAGAGATCAGTAACAAATGCTTCCATGTTTTAACTGAATCACGTACGACAAAACAACATAACTATACGTTATGCATTTAATAGTAGCCGATGCCATAGACATGGCTTTCAACAGGAAAGGGAGTAGGCAACTCTTTTGAATTAAATATTTGCAAGTCTAGATAAAAATTAAATTTCTGCTATTCTCATTTTGGTGATTTTTTCCCCCCACGGTTCCACCGAAAGTGGTTTATTGCTTTAGAACAAGATAAGATGATTTCAGAACTTTTGTTAGTGAAGAAAAACTGTTAGAACTTGAAAACTTTTCTGTAACATTATTTTTCAGTCGATGGAAGTAGGCACTTCAACACAGAAAACTTCCTGCCTGCGACCGCATGGAGTGTGAGCTGTCCAGCTCGATATAGCTAAGGGCTTAGAAGCGGGGCTTGTGCTCGCAGCCGGTGCCCCGAGTGTCAGGGCTGACCTCCTTGCCCTAATGCCCACGGCACTCCCTCTTCTCCAGCACCCACTCCTGGCTCTTCCTCACCCCCCACGCCCTGCAATCCTGTGCAGAACCCCATTTAGGTGTGTTTGTTAGGTGTTGTCTATGGGGCAGGCAGGAGGCCAGGCTACTTTTGGGGCAATGCAGGCCAGGATGAGCTCATGGGAGCCTGGCACTAGCCAAGGAGAGCCAGAGGTCCCATGCCCAGTGCTGCCACTTCACACCCTAGTCTGGCTGTGGGGTCAGCAGGCCTGGTACAGACCAAGTGGGGGCTCCCAGCAACTACAGATGTCTGAGACAGGAAAACAAAGCTGCCAGCTCGTGGCAGCCCCAACAATCATCCTCAAGGGCTGATCTTGGCCTCCAACCCTGGCTGAGGAGAAAAGGGAGCTCCCCCCGCCATCGCCCCATGAGAGAGAGGCATTTTAGCGTTTAGCGTTCTTGCATTTTAGCGTTCTTGTTGATATACTCTCATAAATTTACACTTGCAATGCAAGAACTCTTTTTAAAAATAAATATTAAAGGATGCTAATTCACTGGAGTTGCAGTGGGGGTTCCCCTGGCAAAATTTCTAAGAAGTCTACGCTTATTTTCTCCATAAATAAATCCCAGTATGTTGAATAAGTTAAATCATCTTTACTGTTTGACTGTGAACATTGGTAAGTGCCCCATCTTTGAATAAACTCCCCAATAAATCTAAATACGGTCAATTATTGAGTTTTTGTGCAAATGGAGAAAGCAATGCTAGAAATAAGCCTATGCTTATTTACTTTCAGCTAGGGACTTAATGAATAGATGTATTTTTGGCCCAGCTTTATTGTCTTAAGGTAATATTAAACCTGAGTTATTTCTTAGCAGAAAACGAACAATGCTAAAAGACTGGGAAAAGGAGAAGGTCATTTAGAGTCCTCTAGCTGCCAGGAGGGAACCAAAGTACAACTTAAAAGCTGGCTGGTCATCGTTTGCAGAATGAATGATTCACATACAGATAATTTAGTGTGGGGTTAGCGACTTCTGAGAGCAGACATTGTGGTTAAATCTGAATTGGGCAATGGAGCTTAGTTCTTTGGCTTTCTAACAGGATCTTTTGGAAGTGAAATTGGATAGGAGATGAAATTGCTTGAAAGAGTTGAGACTGAAATTTTCACAGACTAATATCTATAATGTTTATTTTGTATCTACTATACGTGAGCTACTATGGGATTAATCCTCACCACCAATGACACTGTAGGTACTATTGTTTTCCTTCCTTTATAGACGAAGAGTCTGACGTCCACAGAGGCTGAGCTGTTGTCAACGCTCAAGTTGCAAGTGGTAGAGACAGATGTGAATCTATCTGGCATCAGCGTTCATGTTATTAATTACTAACAATGACACCTCTCTTCTATAACAGAGGTTCTTAACCTGCTGTCCTAAATCTGACGTCCATGGGAAGGCTAATACTACACAAAATTTCATATTAGTATGGATTCCACTCCCCCGAGTAAAACAGTTTTATCAGAGATTCAAAGGGATGAACAACCAAAGAAGTAAAGGAGTGATAAACAAAACCATAAAAGTAATTTTTTAAAAAGCAAAAACAAATGTAATGCATGGATTTAAGTTTAAGCCTAGAAGTACACAGTAGGGGTGTCCTGGAAAGAGAGCGCTAAAAAGCTCTGGAGTTTTAAAATACAGCAAGTAGGAAATGTATCACAGGGGGGCTAAGCTCCGTGGCGAGTTAGAGCAGCGTGAGCTGCAGGAAGACAGGGCTGGGGAGGGGCACCTCTCCTGGGGGTCTGGGTTGCTCGGGGCACACTGTGAGCACGGTGTTCTTCACGGCACCACACTCCAGGGCAACACTGAAAAATGGAGTGAGGTCTGGGCCGGGGAAGGTGGAAAGAAGGGTAACGGCACAGAAACCCTATCATGTGAGGAAGAACTGAATGACCTCGCAGCAATGGCTCGGAGAAGAAAATGCACAATCGTAGAACACTGTTCCATCCATCAAGCAGAACAAGTCAGAACCAGAGGGTAGGAGGAGGCAGAGATCCACTTGGTCTACAATGGGAAAAACTGTATAGAAGAGGTAACTGGTGACGCTTTGATCACTGCAAGTGTTCACGCAAAGGCTGTCAGCAGTAACCAAAGTTGGGTTTAAGGGAAACTTCAAAAAGAGTCATTGTAGGAAAGGGCTAGGAATCTGTATGTTAAGAAATGTCCCTACGAAGTCCTGATGTAAAACTAGGTTTGTTCCGGCCGCTAGGACACCACACATCAGAAAATTCACAAACATTATTGCATGGAAAGAAATGTCTCAGCAGAGGACCTTTACATTCTCTTAAATTTCTCAATACTGAGAGAGCAACCCATACCACACAGCAATGTTACACAATCATCTATGGAAGTAAATTCCTCCCAGGCAAACAATATTATCAGAATACATATTAGAAACCTTAACAAAGCAGGAATTCCTAGAATTATGACATATTTCTAAGGTGTCTTTCAGAGATGTAAGTATTCTCAAGTGCTTTAGAAATGCTAACTTTTGAAGATTTTCTGATTCACAAGGTGCAATGAGAAAGATGTCCATGTTAGCAGGAGGGTAGAAACAAGAGGAATTTCAGAGACCAGGGGAGCAAGGTGGGCATGTTACTGGTTCCCCCCAGAACCCCACCTGAAAAAGTCAGGGAGACTGAGCAGACACTAATGTTATCTATGTCAATCTTGTGGAGTGAGTGTGAGAGCTCTGTAAATACACATTCACACAACATTCTCTCCGTCCCTCCCCATTTTATATACTAAAGAAAACGTGAGTGCTTACTGTCATTTCTGAGGAAATTATTGAGCAGTTGGAAAAGAGGAAAACTATCCCAGGAGTCTTGAGGTTGGGCCTCCAGTGCAGTATCCATATCTACTGTGAATAAAGCCCAAAATTTCTCCGCATGCTCTGCCAGTAAGTCAGGCCACCAGGCAAATGCCTGTAAGAGGATAAAGAAACAATGTAAAATTAGATTACTTCTTAGAAACACAAATATTGTGCCACCTGAAAACATGTCACTGAGAATGAAATTGTAGAATGTTGTAGAACAGGATACCACATTTTAAAATATTTCTACTCACAGAAAAAAAGAGATATTAGAAATACATAAAATATCATAGTTATGTTTAAATTATAAGCTACTAAAATTTTTTCCTTTTTTAAGTATTTTTCAAATGTTCTAGATTAAACATGTATTTTTAAAGTGAAGCAATAAGTGTCATTTTGCATTTTAATTCTATTTTAGATTTCATATTTTATTCAATGCCAAATTTGCTTATTTAAAATTTGTGTATACAATTTCTTCCCACATTCAAAAAATAGTACTTTTTATTTGTAGTACTTTTAAAAATAAATCTAAGGTCTAAAGCTCAAATACACTTTCATAGAGAGGGATTTCCAGACCCTCCAATGTACATTAGGTACTGTAGGTAGGTAGTCTTATCAAGTCTCACATAGCCTCTCTGATGCTTGGCATTTTAATTTCACAAGTCTTGGAATTGCATATATGACTACATATGTGAATATTTTAATTTCTGCCTCTTAAATTAGACTGTAAACACTACAAAGACAAGTCTGTATATATTGTTTATTACTTTATACTCAGCTGGTTATTTACTGGTGCCTTTTAGATAATGGTAATAATCACCTTAAAAAATCTGCTGTTTAGAGGAGTGAAAATAACATTTACTTTTTAGAAAGTTCTTGAAAACAATGTGGTCTGATGATGGATCACAGCACCAACACCACCTGCCCATGGAACCTAGCAGCAGGCCCAATTTCCCGTGGTCCCTGCCAGCCAGCTGGCCCATAAACCCTACCAACCACAAAATTGCCAAATTGTTCCCTAAACTGCTAAGTAGATAAACATGACTGTAAATAATGAGTTTGGGTTTTGTAAAGAAACATCAAATCCAAATCAGATAACTCATACTGAAATACGAAGTTTTAAGTGTCTTTTTCCCTCAGATCTATTTGATTTAAATAAAGGAGCGAACTATAACATAGGAAACTGTAAGATTTTGAATGTGGCATACATTTTAGAAGTTGGTCCAGTTAATTAAAAATACCTTTAACAGAGAGTCAAGTTTCCTAAGAAATGCATATTTAGATAAATAGGAGAAGACACTTACAGCCAGTACGTTCTTCTTCCCAGAGCCTTAGCTGGGACTGTCAACAGAAAATTTAATATAGCAGTCTTGTATTTTAAGCTCAAGCTTTTGGGGATACAATCTCAGGGCTTCTTTAACGTGCAAACTATAAATATAACTGCCATTATATGGTAATGGGAGTTAACGAATGTAGAGTTCTCATGTAAAGATTAGAACCTACTTTTTTCTTAGTCCTTCAAGGACAGACTTTCAAAGTATTTGATTCTACTAATCCCATGCTACAGTGAATAGACTGATTACTCTTCACTTTATAAACGTTGCTGGGCTATGTCAAATCTGATACCAACTGATCAAGTTGTGAGTTTCAGTTATGGATGAAAACTGTCTCAATTCAACTTTTATTACCCTCATCATGAGTATGCAGGGTGTTAACAAAAGCTTTTTTTAAAAAATCACAAAATGGAGAAATATTAATAAGAACTATTACCAGAAAAATTTGTTAATGGACACACAGTATAGAAGAAGTAAATTCTCATATCAATAACATAATGTGTGCTTGGGGGGGTAGTAAAAGTGTACTGTTTTTGTGTGTGATCAAATTTAAGTTGTTACCACTTTAAAGTAGACTGTCATAAGGTCTGGAGTCCAGTTAAAAGGTAAATCCTTGCCTTAAGAATAGTTACTTTAAGTGTAAATGAATTAAACTCCCCAATCAAGAGACACAGACTGAATGAATAAAACAAGATCCAACTATATGCTTATGAGAGATTTTAGATTTAAGGACACACACAGGCTGAAAATGAAGGAATGGTAAAAGATATGCCATATAAATGGTAACCAAAAGAAAGCAGGGGTGATTATACTTGCATCAAACAAAACAGACTTTAAGTCAAAACTGCCATAATAGAAAAAGCGGGTCACTATAAATGATAAAAGGGTCGATTTACCAGCAAGATAAAACAATTATAAATATATATGCACCCCACCTCATAGCACCTAAATATATAAAACAAACATTGACAGATCTGAACGGAGAAACAGAAAGCCATACAATTACAATAGGAGACTTCAATAGTACACTTTCAATAATGAACAGATCTCATCCGGTTGGGAAATTAATAAGGAAACAGCAGATTTGAATAACACTATAGACCAAATGGATCTAACAGATAGATCTAGAACATTCCACCCAACATTTGCAGACTGCACGTTCTTCTCAAGCACACACAGAACAATACCCAGGATAAATCACATGCTAAGTCACAAAAAACTCAACTTTTGAAATCATCCCAATGGCAGTGGGATGAGATTAAAAATCAGTAACAAAGGGAAAACAGAAAAAAATCACAAATACACGGAGATAAACAAGACACTCTTAAATGACCATTGGGTGAAAGAAGAAATATAAGGGAAACAGAAAATATCTTGAGACAAACAAAAATGAAAACACAACATACCAAAATTTACTAAGAAGGAAGTTTATAGCAATAAGCCCTTATATTAAAAAAGAAGATCTCAAAGTACCACCTCATGTCATACCTCAAGAAACTAGAAAAAGAAGAACAAACTAAGTCTGAAGTCAGGAAAAGAAAGAAAAATAATTAAGATTGGAGCTCAAATAAATGAAATAGAGAATACAAAACAACAGATCAATGAAACAAAGAGTTAAGTTTCTTAAAAAATAATATCGACAAGACTTCCGACTAATAAAAAGACATAAAATGCAAATAAATAAGATCATAAATGAAAGAGAGGACATCACAACTGACACCACCGGAACAAAAAAGATCACAAGGGACCATTATCCAATGATTTCTTGAATATGACACAAAAAGCACAGACAACAAAAGCAAAAATACATAAATAGGACTACATCAAACTAAAAAGCTTCTGCATGGCAAAGAAAACCATCAACAAAATGAAAAGGCAACTTATGGAATGGGAGAAGATATTTGCAAAAAGTTTATCTAATAAAGTGTATAAAGAACTCCTACAACTCAATAGCGTGAGAACCCCAAATAACCTGAATAAAAGATGGGCAAAAACCTGAATGGACATTTCTCTGGAGAAGACTTACAAGCGGCCAAGAGCTATATGGATCATCATTAATCATAATATGATTTTCAAATGCACATCAAAGCCACAATGAGCTATCATCTCACACCTAATTAGGATGGCTATTATTAAAAAAACCCCCAAATGGTAAGTTTTGTTGAAGATGTAGAGAAAAGACAAGTCTTGTATACTGTTGGTGAGAATGTAAATTGCTATAGCCACTATGGTAAACAGTATGGAGATTTCTCAAAAAATTAAGAAGAGAAGTACCATGTGATCCAGCAACCCCACTTCTGAGTTTACATCTGGAAGAGTTGAAATTAGAATCTTAAACAGATATCTGTATTGCCATGCTCACTGCAGCATTATTCACAATAGCTAAGACATGGAAGCAACCTAAATATCCATCAACAGATGAATGGATAAAGAAAATATGACATTAATATATAATGGAATATTTTTTCAGCCTTAAAAAAGAAGGAAATCATGCCATGTGCAACAACATGGTCAAGCCTAGAAGATGTTATGCTGAGTGTAATATTCCAGACACAAAAGGACAAACACTACATGACCTCACTTAAATGAGGAACCTAAAATAGTCAGGTCCCTAGGAGCAGAGAGTAGAACGGGGGTTTCAGAGTGCTGAGTCTACGGCCATGCCACCCTGAACGCACCCGATTTCGTCTGATCTCGGAAGTTAAGCAGGGTTGGGCCTGGTTAGTACCTGGATGGGACAGGGTTGACTACCTCGGGGGAGTGTGAAACAGGGAGGTATTAGTGAAAGGGTACAGGATTTGGTTATACGACACAAACAAGTCTTAGAGATCTACAGCACAGTATAGGGCCTATAGCTTACCGCTATTATTATATACTCAGTGTTATGCTTAGAGGTTACATCTTGTGTTAAGTGCTCTTATCGTACACAAAAAAGTAATGTGGATTTCTCTGGCTATCCCATCTCAGTTTTAATTTGCATTTCTCTAATTATGAAAAGTTTGAACATTTTTTTCATATTTTTAAGGGCTCCATACTGTTTTTAGTGAATTGTTTTTCAGGTCTTTCCCCACCTTAACTTTTTTTTTTTGGTTATTAAGTAAACTCTACACCCAACATGGGGCTTGAACTCATGACCCCAAGATCCAGAGCCACATGCTCTATGGACTGAGCCAGTTGATGCCACACTTTCTCCCCTTTTAAAATTTATCTTTTGCTGGCGTTACAACATTTTAACCAAATAACTACAAAACATTCACACTTCCGTGCTATAGAAATTTTTATTATTCTTCCAATCCAAATTTATCACTTAAAAAAGAATTCATCATACTATAGCCAGAGAAGTCAACATTTACTTTCAAGAACTTTCTAAGAGATACATCGTTGTAAAACTTCATTTAATTTCTTCGAATGTAAATTATATTAAAACCACACAATAGTCAAACCACACACACACAAAAAAAGGATTATAAAATATCAACGCATTGGGTATTTTCTTTTTCTTTTTTTTTTTAAGATTTTATTTATTTATTTGAGAGAGAGAGAGAGACAGCTTGAGCGGGGCGGGGGGGCAGAAGGAAAAACCCTGATGAGTGTGGAGCCTGATGTGGGAGCTGCACATGGGGCTGGACGTGGGGCTGGGTGCGAGGCTCCATCCCAGGATCCCGGGATTGTGACCTGAGCTGAAGTCAGGCGCTTAAGCAACTGAGCCGTCTAGTCGCCACATCACATTGGATATTTTCTTAAAAACTTTTATCACAAGAATAATGTCCAATATATTAATAAAAAACATCACCATGTGATGAATTAATGGATGGCAAATATAAGAAACTGTTGCCTACAGGAAGAATACAAAGACTGTAGAGTTAGGGACATTTAATGCCCAGCTCAACATTCAGAACTTCAACTTCACTGCTACAAATATATAAATGTGAAAAACTACTGGGAATGCTATGCACTATGTCATGAGCTATTGCTCTTTCAAAATATTATCTTCGAATCCTTTTTAACCATCTACTAAAATGGGCATATGACAATGTAGAAGTAAACAAATAAAACAGTGTAATTTCATTACATATGTCTTGCTGTTGTCTTTGAGAGCTGCAGCAGTGACTGACCTGACACTCCAGGTCAAGCAGGAGAGAAACTAGTAAAAATGCAGTACGGGGCATCTCGGTAGCTCAGGTGGTTAAGTGTCCGACTGCTGATTTTGGCTCAGGCCATGATCCCAGGGTCGTAAGATAGAGCCCCTCATTGGACTCCATGCTGAGCATGGAGCCTGCTTAAGATTCTCTCTCTTTCTCCCTCTGCCCCTCCCTGCTAGTGCGTGCTCTCTCTTAAAAAAAAAAAAAAATTCAGTACTGCAAAGTAAGACCATTTCAAAGTCTCACTTCTAGCTTACAACCAATGCTTTTTCAAAAGATTAAAATTAAGAAAATAACAATGTTAGGTCAGGATTGTTTCCAGACTCGGAAAAATGTCCATAGCTCTTTTTAAAGTGAACTTGGAAGACAAAGTTACAGTGGGGATGAAATAAAATGGAACAGAATTAAAAAAAAAAAAAAGTCGGGGTGCCTGGGTGGCTCAGTTGTTAAGCATCTGCCTTCAGCTTGGGTCATGATCCCAGGGTCCTGGGATCCAGCCCCACATCGGGCTCCCTGCTCAGTGGGCAGCCTGCTTCTCCCTCTCCCACTCCACCTGCTTGTGTTCCCTCTCTCGCACGCTCTGTCAAATAAATAAATAAAATCTTAAAAAAAAAAAAGAAAAAAAAGTAGCTTCCGGATGGCAAAATTTTGCCATCAACTCAAAATTTTCATTATGTTTTACAGAAGTAGATATCTGTGCATCAAATTGTATTCCTAATGAACGTAAGCCAATCTGTGATGAATGCTTATTGTTCTCCTAGAGGTGACTGGAGAAAGCTTTAAGCAATCACAGTCTTTGAAAAGAAAAGGCAAGGGTAACAGGCTGTTACCTTGAGAACGCAGGGCGGATTCTACACACATCCCCTCATCTTTTTTGCCATCCTGCTGGGTGTCAGTCATCTCATGCTGGACTGTCAGTAAGCGGAGAGGCTGTATAATGTCCTCCCTCGAGGACCACTTCATGGGAGACGGTAGAGGCTCCTGACATCAGGGTCTCCACCAGGGAGGAGGAAACCCCACTCAGAAACGCACCCATCAGTAGGGCGCCAACCAAGTCATGATTATCTGGGTTAAAGTCACCCTGGCTCTAATGCTAAGCCACTAATTGGTGTAAATGAGACGGCAGAGGCAGAAGGCAATGTTTAATTTGATTAGGAGGAAAGTACAAAACAAAACTTGATTACAATCCTTTAGCCAAACCATTTCTATCAAAGTTCTAACAATAAAAAAAATTTTACGCAGTGAAAACAATGTATGTGGCAAGGTGACAATACTTTGAAAGCTGTATTTGTTTTCTGATTGTCATTGGACACAGTGGCAGGTAAGAAGGGAGCCTGACACTGGAAGTGAGTACTGAGCTTCTGCACTTAGTGGGGAGACTTGAGAACTCCTGGGCAGATCAGTTCCCTGGGTGCATTTCCATTTCCACATCTGCACACTGGCAATAATAATACTTGTCCTAACCTCTCCTCTGGTTGCTGTTAAAATTCAATGAATATGAAAATCTCCTGATCTAGAAAAGTAAAAAAACTAATCATTACCAGTAATTACAGAAATGAGCTGAAATCGATACAGATCTTATAATGTGAGTTTAGATGTTTTACATGCCAAGTATTGTTCTAAAGGCTTTTTATGTGTCATGTTATTTAACCCTCGAAACAACCCTTCTGAAAAGGTAGATGCTATAACTATCGTTATTTTCTACAGTAGCAAACTCAGATTAAACGACTTGCCCAAAGTCAAATAGTTGGCAGGTGGCAGAACAATAACTGAATACGGGTCAGCTGGAGTGCAGAGATCAGGCTCTTAACACATGTAGACTCTCCTTCATTAAGAATATATAGCACATTACCTGTCCGTCTATCTGTATGTCTATCATGTTTTGCAGATCACACCACTGTTAATGTCCTGATTTTTTCTTGCAAGAGCATCTATAAATATCTTATTTCTTTATATCTTTTCTAATTTCTTTGAGGGCAGGGGCTTTTCATTACTTTTACCCTCACCATATAGCCAAAATTTGTCATTTACAACAACAAAAAAGAGGATGGCTCATAAATGAGCAAAAACAGTGAATCTGATTTGGGGATGCCATATGTGCTCATTTTTTCCCCAGGAAAAGATCAGTTTACAATCCTGTATTTCGTAGATGATCCTGAAAGCTCAGGAGATAGTCTAGTGTGTAGGATAACCCCCGGCCCCAATATACACACACACACACCTGGCTATGTAACACTGAGGGGCCATATTCTAGAAATATGTAAGCTCTTTTTAGGAACCAGTAGAATAGACTAGACGGTGACACCTAAGCCACTGTCAGACTAACCATAAGATTTTACAACTCTTTCAATTCAACAAAATCTCTCCCTAGTTGGGTTCATACATGAATATAAATATTGAAGTAACCAAGTATGATGATAAACTGAAAATACTTTAAAGCGTATATCAGGGTAAGATAGTACTCTTATTGTTATGTATTATTATATATATTACATATATAGTATTAAAAATTACTAAATAATTAACAAACATTTTTGGTACGATATTTATGCCCATGAAGTTCATTTGAGAGTCCCTGCTGCAAATGGAATTCTGCCTCCATAACTCTGCCACCTAAAAAAATCTTGCTGGTCACCTTCTTCCACAACGAGGGACATTTGTTCGACCAGAGGCTGATCTAACCCGAAACCTAAAACCACCCTTAAAAATGTGGGTTTATCTCACTAGCGGCTATCCAGTGAGAAATGCTATAGCATTTGTATAATGCTATGTAATTAATACAAATTCAGTTGTTGAGATTACTGTAATTTAGTTAGTAGTAGGTAATAAACAGATCTTGTTCATGAACAAATAACCAGACTTTAAGATGTTCCTTAGATATACACGCTAACGAGAAGAGCAAGGTCACAACGCACAACAAACGGGAAAAAATATCAAATACCCTTTCTCTTCCTGTTAGAATCCATCCAGAAACATAATCTGGTGCAGATACTGACATTCATGTGTGTGAGCATATGTGCAAATAGGTGTGTCCACGCTGAACTCCTTTCCTGTTCTGCCTTTGTTGCTGCAGGAGCCTGGGGCACGGGCAGCTCAAGTGCAAGGCGAATCAACTACGTGCAGCGAGCTGAGAGCCAACTATGCTGCAAATACCCAATTACTGCCAAACACCCTTTTTGCTTACAGTATCACTGACATGCTGGACAGTGTTACATTTAGACTATTTTAGGGACCTTAAATCTAGACTCTGCTGTAATAATAACCAACAAAGTAGCAACTTGAGCTGTGCTTGTGTTGACCCGGTTTCTTCCCTCACCCCTCTCCTGATATTTTCAGGACTCCATCCCCATTGGCAGGGTGCTAGGATACACCAGGCAGCAAGGAAAGAAAGAGAAGGAATGGAAAGGGACATCTCCAGGCTAGCACCATCAACGCTCCTGCATTTACATCCCTGCTGTGATGCCCGGTATGAAACTTGGCAGCAGAACCAGGGTCAGACAACCATGGCACCCCTCTACTGAATGAGAAATAACAATGTAGTTCACTGCAAAGTGCCCAGGTCTGGAGTCCTGCCACCGACCACCTGTGCACGTGTGGCAAGTTGCTCAACCTTCCTGGGACTTTATCAGTTTTCTTATCAGTCAAATGGTATATATGAAGACGGTGTGCTGGTGAGAGCCCAAGGCTTTCTCATTAGCATCTGGGACCTCCTGCTGTCATCAAAGCGAGGGGCCTTTGGATGGACAGTACACAGATCGTTTTGCCTACATTCTGGTCAGGCACAGTCTAGACACTGGAACGTGGAGACAGCCTTAAAGATTTTCTGGAAAGGATCTTAAGCTATCTTTTTAAAGAGAAAACAAATCAGAAAAAAGCCTGAGAAGAGGTTGAGCGGCCGTACAAGAGAAGGGAGGATTGTCTTATAAGCCAGTCACTGTCAAAAATGTGAAGGACACGAAAACTGCTTGACTGGGAAATTGCTGAAAGATCAAAACAACCTCTTAGCCCTGAAAGTAAACTGCCATTGTGAGAGAGGTAGAACAAAAGTAAAAGAAGCCTGCACAGGAGCCAATGGGAGGGCTCTGTGAGGCAGACATGTTGACCTCCACCAACGGAGCCGAGCTGGGTGCTCTCTCACGGAGTGAAGCGACCCCAGCTTGAACATCCAATCCAGCAGGATAAAGATCAGTGCAGAGTTCAGCCTCCTAATTCACTCTGGAAATGACTTCAGAATCAGACCAATTCACTCCCCAGTATTGTTCAGAGAAAAAGTTGGATCTTCTGGTTAAAAAAAGAAAAAGGCAGGGCATGTGGCTGGCTCAGTCATTAGAGCATGTAACTCTTGATCTCGGGGTTATAAGTTTGAGCCCTGTTGTTGGGTGTAGAGAATACTTAAAAAGATAAAATAAAAATCTTAAAAGAAGAAGGCAAAAAAAAAAAAAAGAGAAAACCGAATTATCAAAATCCTTTCAGCTGGCCTTAATTATGCATGCAATTATTAATAAGACACATTTACCAAAACACTGTAAGTGTAAGCCCATTCCAAGAAATAGTCTTTAATTGGAAGGAGAAATAAGTTGGCTTTAAAATTAACTATAATCAAAGTGGATTCTATCTAACCTTCACTAAGAGAGTTATTCCATGCTAGAAAAATAGTGGGAACAGTTTCACTCACCTCTCTTCCCTGATGGAATCCAAGAATTTGTAAGCATTGGGGGATGGAAAATGCCAAAGTGTTACAAAGCATTTTTAAAAGAGGTCATTATAATAGCTCTATACTTCAGCAAACAGTAGAACGATATTCATGAGTTATGATTATCTCTGTTCAATAAAGTCAACCGTATTTTTGTGGATTAGAAAATATTATTTACATTTTAATTGTGTTTGGATACATTATCTTTAACAAGCATTTAGTCATTGCATGGAGTAGACAACATTTAATAATGTTTAAGAGAAAGGAAAGTAATTATTTTCCTTATGAGGGCAGGAAAATTAAACAGTATTTCTGTGAAATGTATGGGAATATTAGATGTACCTGTTTAGGTGAAATATACTGCAACTGAATACCCAATCAGAAATAATTTTTAATTCAAAAGGTCTAATACTCTGATGATAATGCCTTTTAACAAAAGACAAAGACAACACACACATATATTTTGTCATATAATCATTCTCATTGTAACATAGCTGTAGTACCAGCCTAGAAAAGATCCTCATGGGGATTCATTTCAAATTATTGAAGCAGCTGTTTCTTCAGTTTAAAATACAATATCCATAGCAAGTTCACACATGACAGATGCAAGGTAAAAACTAGATTCCATAGTGTGAGCTCAAAGCAGATGTTTTGAATGATCATATTTATAACCAGACACCATAAATCTTAGTTACCTATAGTAAGGTTTCATGAATATTCTTTTTTAAGAATTTGCTTAAAATGTACTTCTTATAGTTTCTTATATTTTTGAGAACTTGGCTTCATTACATACAAATATTCTATAAATTCTTAAGTATCTGGGCTTTCAAAAAAATTCTTGCCCATTTCATGTGCTTCTTCAGGAATAAAAGTACTGTTAGAGCACTGAAATTGGTTGTATTTATTTAATTCCATATATTTTCCCCACCCAAGTCATTCCAATTTTAGTACATGTGCTGCCAAAGCTGGCACTCCCCACCCAACTCAAAGTCCTAAAACTTTTTTAAAAAATAAACTCAAGACTATTTGGAAGAGTTTTAGGAAAGACTATTAGACAGACTTTAAAGTCTTAGAATAAGCAGTTCGCCTGGTGAAATACTACTCCATAGACTGAATGTTAATATATGATTAAAACCTTAGAAAAGTATGAACAATGCAGGCTTAGTGAAAATTTAAAGAAAAGTTTGATGGTAAGAATAAAAGACTAGTTATCAGTCATGCTAGTTATGGATGTCTTGTTTTTCATTCTGGTACAGTTTATCACTACTTTTCCTTTTGCACATTAATTTACATTTCTAGACTAAAGTGGTCATGGCACAGGGGGAGAAGCAAGCAATCTGGCGTCATGAGATGGGGTTTGTGCTCCAGCTTTGCTTCCTGCTACTGGTACATCTTTGGCAGATCTCATAAGCTCTCCCGTGTTCCATGACTGTTGTCAGGAATAGATAATAAATCATATATATAGACAACCCCTTTGTAACATATAGGAATTGTGTTTCAAGAACTGCACAAATGTTCTCCGTCTTTTACAGGTAAATGGCCAGATGTATATCACAGTCTACGGGCAGGGCACCTCAGTGCTGTTCCCACTACGGCAAAGCATTATAGGTAGCTTTACAGGACAGGTAAAGCAAGTCATCACCTCTGCATGATGCTCTTCATTCTGCTGTAAGACTTCTATGCAGAGCTCTGCGAGATGAAGAACCTCTTCCAGCTTTCGAGCAGGAGGTGCCTGGTTCATGGTCTCTATGTTAAAAAGAAATCATAATAATGTTACCTTGAAAATAAAAAGCCAAACATATTCCAATTTGCAATGAGGAGACCAGGGTGTTGAAATAGAATAGAAAGCATGTTTTCGAGAAATAAGAAATGCAAACAACCCCCCCCAAAAACAAATAAATACATTCTTAAAAAAAACCAACCCAAACAGTTCACCAGATTGCAGAAAATATTTCACCCACAAAGCAATCACAGGGAACTGCAAGTGCTGTGCCATTTAATATAGAAGAACTAACAGGTGCATCAGCACATTAGATGCTCAACTTCTGCAACAAACGAGTTCTCATTCTCCTCAAGGTCGGAAACACAAAGAGAGCAGATACCACAGTCTTTTCCTTCTCTCTGTATTGTATCGCCAATACAATACCATTCTTACCAGATGAGTCATTCCTGACATTAGCAAAAACCATGCTTTTTTGTTGCTACTTAAATTCTCAGCCTGAAATGTCTATATAGTTTATGTTGATCTTCAATTCAAGAAGTAAAAAGTCACCTAAAACACTCTGATAACCTTCGATTAACTGATTTCCTCCCCTCCTTCCCTATCCACCACTAGGTCACCCTCTCCCCTCCTCTAACTGGAGAGTGGTGGGGAGGCACGCTTTAAAGCTTCAGGTTCTTTCAGCATCAAAGCAAACTGGTATAAAAAGGCCAGGCCACAATGAGATTAAGTGAAGCTACCTGAAATTCAGCAACAGAGAAGGAAAAGCAGTTGATTTTACAGATGTAACAAACTGGCAGAAATCAGAGGGGCCCTGTGTAATGAAACCATTTCAAAATTGAATGTGAAGAACAGAGTTTTCAATAAGGACATTGAAGATAAACACTGTCTTACATTCATGGACTCTTTGTCTCAGGAAGGAGGTTGTAAGGAAGGGAAATAAAATTTTCAGAAAAAGAGCTTTTTCTGTGGAACCTAAGTTTTGTTTTTCAGCAATGGCTCTTTTCCTTCAACTGCTTCCTAAAACTTCAGCCTTAAATTTGGAGGATACTCTTCCATTTGCTTGTTTCCAAGGGATATACAATGAAGCAGTGAAACATTGCTTATGGCTGGTGCTTGTTCATTAAACATTTACTGTAAGTTTAATATAGGTCACAGTGGGGTTTCTATCTCCCTGCCCAGCACTCATCCTTCCGAACTTTCTCGCAGGATGGAAAGCCACTGCTTCTCTGCAACAGGGATCAAGAGCAGAAAACCAATCCGCCAAACACCACCTAATTGAGTGTGCCTATAATGTTCTTAGCTGTGAGAAGTGGGAGGAGGTATAAGCCATGCCCCTGATCTTAAACGGCTCAGACTCCAAAAATCACTACTGAAAGAATCCTTAGACATCAACTATCCAATCTTCCATCTGTTTCATGATCACTTCAACATCCTCAAAAGAGGGTGAAGTCAAGGAGGCTCATGACTTTGCAAGACAGTCTGCTCCATTTGGGGGCAGCTCTAGCTACTAAAGTCTGGTGAGAAAGACAAGATCCTTAAGAAAAGTTTGGAAACACTGTAGAGCAAACATAGCAGTGATGTGGGAGAGGTGAGAACTGCTGAGAGCAAGTTGGTTTGGGGGGAGGAATCAGCAGGTAAGTAGAGAATGGGTTTTTAGAAATGACTGTGTGACAGAGATGTGGTGCATTTCAGAGGAAGGTGATGATGATGATGATGATGATTACAAATGTTACCATTTATTGAGAGCCAGTTAATGTGTCAGGCATAGCACCAGGCACTTTCCATGCATCATCACACTAATTTCCCCAACAGCTTTAAGTTGTTTGGTTATTTGTCCATATAACTTAGAGATAAGGAAACAAGCTTGGAGAGATGAAGTGCAACAGTTAGCAAGTGGTGAAGGTGAGACCTGAGCTTAATGTGGGCTCTTACCATCTCTGCCTTGCCCTTGCCAGTTGGAGTACAAATGTGCTGGAGAAATAATGGGTGATGAGCCTGAGGTCAGATTGTGGCAGGCTTTAAGTAAGATAATAAGTATACTGGATAACACATTCTATGTATAACTTAGAGCAAGTGTTTCTTTGCAAGGCTTCAGATTAAATTAATTTTAGGAACATGTGTTTGTGGTTGTGTAGAAAAAAGGATTGGTGAGGTTGTGCAATAGTAAAATAGAGAACTATGGGAAGATGGTAGTGGGAACAGAATAGGAAAGTGCAGGGGTGCTCTGAAGAAAGAATTTGCAAGCCCTTGTGAGTAACTAGAAATGGTAGGCCATAGAGGAGAATGACCCTGAGGATTGGAGCCTGTGTGGCTCAGAGAATGAGGGTGCATGGTTGATGACACTAGGGAATGGGTCTTCAATGTGACATGCCATAGATTTGAGGACTAATTTCCAGATATGTATAAATTAATTATCCTAAACTAAAAAGATAAGTAAGCATTGCAAAATCTGCACACACAGGGAGTTAAGATATTTGGATTCTCTGCCTAGATAACTCCTACTCGTCATTGAAGATAGAACTTTAATGTTACCTTAAATGTGGGACCTTCTCAAAGTTCTGGGGCTGAATGAGTTGTTCCTCTCTCTGAGCTTCCCTCTTAGGGGCTTATGAGCCTGTTACTCGACTGTGCCCAAATCAAAGTCAGAAACTGGGTCTCCTTATCTTGTGCTCTCAATAGCACAGGTACCTAATGAATGTTTACTGACAGTGCAAGAACACAATTTTTGGGGAAAAACTGTGTTAAAAGTAAAATCAGTACCCAAGTTATTTCAATTAACTTTGTGTGAGACTGCCAATAGCTCTTCTGTCACTAACACGCTGAAGGTGGACTAGTCAGCAAATCCACTAATGAAATGCAGCTGTAGTCTGAGAACAACGCTCAAAAAACTGATGAATGCTGTATGCTTAAAGTATTAGAGAAAGACTATTTTGTAAAAGAGTTCTCAAAATAATTTTTAATTCTTAAGAGCATATCACTTATATTCCTTAATTTTTCCATCGTTAGATTGAAAGTGGTGAATTAAATTGAGAATTCTCAACCCAAGGGATTTAGAGATTAGGAATAAGTTTTAGGGTGTACCCTTAAAATTATATGCTAATTTCTGTGTAGAGAGGCATTGTGGGGAAAAGAAGGATCATAACTTTCAGGTTCTCAAAGTGGTCCTTAAACCAAACAAATGCTAAGAGTCACTGAACCCTAGAATCTCTATAATTCCTTCTAGGTAATAAATTCTATGCTTCCTATAAATATAAATGTTGGGCTTTCGGTACATTGGATTATATTGTCTGAACATATTTCTATGTTTATATCATGTGTTTTTCATAAGGAAATAGAAAGACAACAATATTTGTTTTTATCACAAAAAAAACACTTATTTTTCCTACCTACTTTAGTACATTATTTACTGAATCCTTACAATCATTCTGCAAGTTAGATAATTATGGCCCCCATTTCCAGATGAGGAAAAAGAGTTCTTGGAGAAGTTTAAGAAGGTGTCCAAGGTCATACAGGGCACAAGCTGAGATAGGATTAAAATCTACCTCTCATGTCAGATAAGCAGCAATAACACAAAGACTTGAATTTTTTTCATTTTCAATTCTCTGAATAACACACACATACACACACACACTAAACTGACCGTATGTATTCAATAGAAACTCCTGAAATGGCTGAAAGCTTGAAGGGTTTATAAAGTCACCATATCCTTAGCCATAAGTATGCAATAATGGAGAAAAATCACAGAAACAACCTGAAAACTTATTTCTGTTTACGTGTGAATATGTCAAAACCAGCTTTTACATCTGACACTGTCTTCAGCTCTGAGAGTACCCTGTGTTCTACCGAAACTTAAAAACAGTCTAAAACATTTTATTTTTCCTAGACTAAATTTATTGAGAGGAAGCAGAACTTTGTACTTGAACATAATGGCCACTCTAATACTTTAAATAAATAGCATCTTTATCAAGTACACTGCGTATGCCATCCCTGGCTGTCACTCATTTGACTATTGCCAAGAAGTTTAATGCATTCTATAGCCAGAACTCTATTAGATAACAAGGTTATCAACAGCCCCATTAAAAATCTGAACACTGAGTATTTGAGAATTCCTCCTCAAAATGTTCACTTTCACTTTTTGTAACATTTTCACAGTATTACAGATGTCTCTATATCCTTCAAGCTTCACACCAAGTTGCTGATTGTTGTAATATATTTCAAATAATATTTAAAATGAATATGCCCAGAGTAGTGAAGCTTCTTCATGACTTTCTTTTTTTTTTTTTTTTTTTAAGATTTTATTTATTTATTTGACAGAGATAGAGACATCCAGCGAGAGAGGGAACACAAGCAGGGGGAGTGGGAGAGGAAGAAGCAGGCTCATAGCGGAGGAGCCTGATGTGGGACTCGATCCCGGAACGCCGGGATCACGCCCTGAGCCGAAGGCAGGCGCTTAACCGCTGTGCCACCCAGGCGCCCCTCTTCATGACTTTCAATGCATTGCTCTTAGGTATGATCTTTCTTCATTTTGGAATACTTCTACTTTTTTACAATAACACTCCTTGGCTTCTCAAAGCAATTCCTTTTAATTATACCTCTGTACATTTAAGAAGAGGTCTCACTAGAGAAAAGGTAGGGAGGTGGGGAGATGTAAGAAGACAGCTTGGCTGTTTTGCTTTGGTAGGTTTTCATTCTGCTCCCTCACTGCATACTTCCAGCATATTCTCCCCACCTGCCTCCCTTCCAGCCATTTCCCGTCAAAATCTCTAGTGGTGGATACACAGTAATGCTCAGAGTGAAGGTTGCGAGGGGACTTGGGGAAAAGACCAATAAGATCACTTCAGTCCTTTTTTTTCCCATATAGGATATGGAAAAATTTGTAAGGTATTTGACCTTAAGTCTTACAAACTCATATCTATACTTTCAACTAAACAAAATATAGAATTCAATAATAATAATAATAATAATAATAATAATAATAATAAAGTTTGAAAATTCCAATGGAAAAAAAAATTCAAGATGATGGATTGAAGGACCATGGTAATAACGCCATCATAATACTTCTCTTCCTTGCATCTAGGTCATGATAACCAGCTAGAGTGCATCAAAAAGTAATTTCTATATATGCACTAAGATCTTGCTTCGTTTTTCAACATCCCGATTTTGTGACCCTGAATTTGATTCAACAAACATTGACTGCCTGGAAGATACTGTACTAACAACTAAGGGGATACAACGATGAACAAGGTAATATTTCTGCCTCCAAGAAATTCTGTATCTTTCACCCGAACCATTATAAGGTAGAGGATAGCTACATACCATCTGCTTTTGTTAAATATGAGGAAGTTCTGCTATAAAGCTCTGATAAAGAGTTAATTAAATGCACTCAATATGCAAAAACATCATTAATATCTTGCACGCAATAGGATCAAAGATATGTCAACAGGAAGGCTTGAAATTGCTCATGGATAACATACGGAGATCTTCAGAAGGAAATGCTTCTTTTAATGGGTATGTGTTTGAGGTCAGAAACCCTAGATCAGAGAAAGCTAGCAGCAGTCTAACATTGAAGGCTCCCACCTTTCTCTTCCTTCTGTCTGAAGAGAACAAACAAACAAAAAAACCCCACACGCATTCTGTTGCGTTTCCCTTCCTCTAAAGAACATCGATCAGATGGATGAGGAGAAAGTCCTGATGCTCAGGACAGAACTGAGGTGAGACACTTGTAAGACTTAAGGAGGAACTAAGGGATAACTGTGGGTCCTGAGGGAAAGAAAAGAAAAAGAGGAAAAGAAGGGGAGGAAAGGCAAACATGAACACCTTGTAGTGAAAGGAGACGAAGGACCACAGCTTGGAAGGAGGAGGGAGGTCAGCAAGATGGAAGCATTCACCTGGGATACACTGTGAGATCTAAGGCTTTGCCTTGCTAGGTTTAAAAGATCAAGAAAGTTGGGCCAAGGGTACGACATCTGATTTCTTCTTCCTGGAACCCCAAAGGTCATCCGGTGGCAAGGACGATCTGCATCCTTTCCATGGACTGCTGGTTGGAAAAACGTATCTACCCTCACACCTGGCTGGGCAATGGTTGAATGGACCCATCCAATTCTTTGTGCTGTCCCCCTCTACCAAAGTAGATAGTGACTGCTTCCTCCTTTCTCACCTTACAGAAGTATAAGGCGACACCACATCACACGCACACCCACACTGCACACTGCTACGGGCTCGTAAAGGATGTGTTCCAATTAGATCAGAAAAGGTTCCATCTGAGCTACTGCTCCATGTTAGATGTCTTCTCCCACTTATAAAGCCCTTTAGACCAGTCTAACTGGTTCAGGGAATTTCTACTGGCTCCTGATTCTGTCCTAATTTTAACCTTAATTCCTGTTGGGGTCAATGTTCTCCCCCTTTGCATGATCCATACTGATGACTCAATGGGAAAGTCGGAACTTTTATGGAGGGTTTTTTCTGACCCATCCTCTGGCTCTAGCCACAGCAACCTGCGGTGACAGAGTGCCAGAGCCTAGCCCCACCGGGCACATGGGAGTCCTAACCCTGGCTAGAGCTCAATACTCGTGGCACTTCTCTTCCTGAGAGGCAAAGGAGGGTAGCAGATCAAATAGTTTCTTTACCATTAAGCAAAACCACCCCTCCCCCTCCCAACCTGCCAGCCACCTTCAGAACTTGTGACAAGCTGATTCTGGGGGATCTCTTTCAACTTAGTCACCTAGAGGAGACAGGAGGTAACCTGCTAAGAAGGCTGCCTCAGAATCTAGGGGAGAGTGGCTTCTAAAACTAGGCTCCATTTCCCCAACTCTTCAGGGCCAACCTGACTCCAACTTGCCCAAAATCTGACTCCGCAAGACTTGATGCTGTCAATTAATGCAAGAGAATAAGCTAACATTGACCCCTTCCCGGTTTGTCCGACTGCAGCGTAACGCGAGTACAGTTCTTTGAGTGCTGGAACATATGTTCCTTCAATCAATGAAGGGAATGCCTTCCTTGTAGATCTGTGGTTCTCAACTTCAGCAGGCACCAACCTCCTGGAAAGCTCGTTAAAACACAGACCACCTGGCATCGTGCTCGGAGTTTCAGTTTCAGTCGGTCTTGTTTGGGACCCGAGAATTTGCCTAACAAGTTCCCGAGAGACGCCAATGATGCTGGTCTGGGGAATGTACTTTGAGAACTACTAGTGTTTATGAAAAATGAACTTAAATACAAAGGCGACCTGTTGAAACTTCAGATTATTTCCTCCCTTACCTGAAATCAAGCTACATCATTGTATAAACTTCATTTTAGGGGAGAAAAAGGTGACTTTTTGTGTAGAATCTGAACACGTTTTACTTTTCTGCAAGGTTACTCCAGGTAGGACGGTGTGCGTATTTGCACGATTCTGTGTGAATGAAAATACCTAGGATGTTATGTCCTCCCTATAACTGTTTAAGATCCGTGAGAACACTAATACCACAGGTGTTTGAAAACAAATAGGTCTGTGGCCTGCTAATTCCTAGAACCCCTTTGGGACCAACTCATTTAATGACCCTGTCATTGAAAACAAAGTTCCAGTTAATACCTCTTCGGAATTAACCACGCTAATGATGTAGTACCTTGGAATAATTGTCCTGTGGTGACGGTCACATTAACTACTTTCCCTGGGTTATCCGGCCCACCAATAAATTCATTTTTAAGCCAATGGTCAACTGTGGAACAAAGGAGAACTGGCCACTGGAGTATAGGCCAATAGCAGCCAGATTGGACCCAAACTGAACAATCTGCAGAAGCCAAGAACAAGTGGAGATCCAGGAGCAACGGGCCATAAAAAGCCAAATACATATGTGAGGTAGATGTCAGTAATGCTTTGTGAGACTTTCTTTAGGAGGAATATGGAGACACAGTCTCTTCTTAAGATCTTAAACTAAGGGATGATGGTGATGGAATTAGAGAAACATCAGTAGGCTTTAATATGTGGTTTAACAGTTGTCACACGGTTTTCTGTGATTTCATAAGAGTAGAGAAACATAGACACCTTCGTTTGAGTTTTATTAAATTTTCCTTTTAACTATGGAGGCCCTGGCTCTCAAGTTTGTGAAGCAGGAAGATCCAAGATCTCACAGGAAAAAAAAATCATTATAATGTTGCTGGCTGCAAGGACTATGAAGGCTTGAAAGAGAAGAAAACTCTCTATGATGGATATTTAGCTAGCTCTGTTTGACTCTGGCTAGAAATATACTGCAGGATTCTAATGACAGCGTAAAAATTTTCCACTGGCAATTCTACCTGCTAATTATAAAGCAGGGGTTTTCCTAAAGAGTGGTCTGTAGCCCTGATATATATCTTTATGTCCTATATATTGTATATATGTATTATATATATACACACACACCTCACACTGATATACATTTAGCAGCTGAAACTGATAAATGACCTCCTTGGTATGACTGTTCTTTATACATACATTATACATTTCCTCTCAATATAATTGATTCAGAAATTGAAAGCCATCAGAATAATCTCAGTTATTGCAACTGCCAGGCCAATACTAAATTATCATATAATTAAGGTCTATAGCATCTTAAATTTCATGCCTAGTTCTTCTTGTCTTCTAATTACATTTACTTAAAACAGCCTTTTCACGGTCATTTGTTATATTCATGCATCAAAGAAGTACCATCACACCTTCACATGCCCAATTCTCCTCCTGCCCCTTAAACTCTCTTTCATTCTCAAGGAGAAGGTCTGCCGTAAACAATGGGAATCAGGCAAGGCAGGATCCCATGAGGCGGTGGGGATGAAGATGTTAGGAAATGGGCAATAGGAGGGTGAAAGGGACTGCTCCCCAGCTGGGAGGCAAGCTGAAGAAGGAAAGAAAACAATATGAAAGATAGACTATGAAAACATTTGTAACCTTGGGTGTTAAGAAATGAGTCCAAGATCTTGATGTCTATATGTATCTCTGTTTCCTCTGATAAAGAAGAAAGATGTGTTAGGGCAGCCAATTAATGCGTTAGTAGTGATATTTGACGCTTAGATTTGGAGAATGTCTCCTAGTTGGACAGGCGTAAAGACCAGGTGTAGATGGAGTGCCTGGGTGGCTTAGTCAGTAAGCATCTGCCTTCGGCTCAGGTCATGATCTCAGGGTCCTGGGATCGAGCCCTGCATCCAACTCCCTGCTCAGCGGGGGGCCTGCTTCTCTCTCTCCCTGCTGCTCCCCCTGCTTGTGCTCTCTCTCTCTGACAAATAAATTAAAATCTTAAAAAAAAAAAAAAAAAGACCAGGTGTAGAGAGGAGGGTTGGGCTTAGTAATATCTTAAATATTTCTCCAGTTTTAACATCCTGGGTTTGCCAGCCACTATGAAAATGTATGTATACAAAATGCCTCAGGGATATTTTACAGGTTTATTTTTCTGAAATGAGAAAAATCTGGTATTACAAACACTGATTAGGCCTTTTAATTTAGTGCTTGAAGCTATATGGCCACTTAGTTATAACCCACAAGTACTGAACTCTAATTTTTCAAACTATTCATCTGTCCAAGCTCTGAGTACTTACAAACTCTGTTGAGAAATAAAGAGGTGAAATCTGTCAGTTTGCATTACCCTGGTTTTGCCCAATTGGAAAAGACTTTTTAATACATCTCAACTACTCAGATTAACAAGGTGCTGCCGGAGCCACACTGCTATCCGTCACTCGGTTTACCTGTTGACACATGTTAGTAAATAAATGAAAAGGTCACCAATCAGCTGGTTTCGAACTTTGGATTTGGAGGATGATAAATTCTACCAAATTGCTCATAAAAGAAAGAAAACTTGCTATGTCAAGACTGTATTTATCTGTGCATCGCATTCCACACAAACACACACACACACACACAACAATACATGACACGTTGTCAAGTGAGCTGAGTAAACTGACATCCTTTCTGAGACCTTTTAGGGAACAGGTGTTGAACACTTGTAACGAGATTTCTATGCATCTTCAGAGGAAGGAGATAAGATTCTAGCAAGAGCTGTTCAGAGTGTTATAGATCACGGCTGAGGGAATAATCCCCAGTAAGGGGCACACCAAAGGAGACATTACATAAATGCTTTGTTTTTTCAGGAGGTGCTTATGTTCTCGCTAAGAATTTCTACAGAAGACAAATATTTATCGAAGAGAAGTTTTTGGAAGAATATATTTCCAGATCCTGGAGAATCTGGGATATCTTCAATTAAGTACTCCTGATGCATTATTTCGTGTGGTTACATTATCTTATGAATCTTTTTCCTCTTGCAACTGTGAATCAGTATGATTCATGGAGCTTTCAAGGCATCACTTTAGAGGGGGCTAAGTATTTTTTCCAAGTATAGATGGTTAGCTGACAATTCTATGTAGAAAATGAAGTAACTGAAATGGAACATGTTATGTTTTATAAGAAAGTTAAAGCTATTTTGCATCAACTCAAATAGGTATAAGCTTTGAAAATCATCAAGGAAGTGCAAAGGTAAAAACATTAGTCGGGGATAGTTATAATAGAGAGAAATACTAAATGCATAGTGGTTGAAATAACTTCATTACATTGAAGTTTCTGATGTTTCTGATTTTTTTTCCAGTTAGTCTTTTTTTTTTTTTTTTTAAAGATTTTTAAGGAGAGCATGTGTGCACGTGCGTGCAGTGGGGGAAAGGCAGAGGGTGAGGGAGTCAGAGTCTCAAGCCGAACCCTCCTCCCCACTTGGTGCTGAGCCCCCTGCAGGGCTCTATCCCAGGCACCTGATAGCATGACCTAAACCAAAACCAAAAGTCGGCCCTTAACCCGCTGCACCACCCAGGTGCCCAGGTAGCCCTTCTTTCTAACATCATCTCTGAAACAGCCCATCCTTTCCCCACTGATTTATGTTTCCACTTTATTATGGATGAAGCAGAGCAGACTCCCATTTGTACAGGAGTCTACATTCTTCTCCACAGGCTTCGGTGATGGCTTTGTAATCTTAGTGTCAGGCAAGGCAAGTCTTCATACGCTTCCCCCCCCCCGCCTTAAGTTGACTTATTCAATACCCTTTATTCTTCCATTTAAATTTCTGTTCTTAAAAAAAAAACAACTGGAATTCTGATGGGACACTGCAATGAATGTATAGATTAATTTGGGGGAGAGTTTATATATTATACTATCAAGTCATCCCTCTTAGGGTATGGACCATCTTATATCGATTTTTTTTTAAAGATTTGAGAGAGTGGGAGTGTGTGTGTGTGAGTGTGTGTGTGTGTGTGGGGGAGGATCAAGGGAGAGAGAGTCTTAAGCAGAGTCCACACTGAGCACAGAGCCCTGACCCAGGGCTCGATCTCATGACCCTGAGATCACGACCTGAGCTGAAACCAAGTCGGTTGCTTAACCTACTAGACCACCAAGGTGTCCCCGTCTTACATCTATTTAGATTAATCTCTATAACCTTTGAATTTCAAATTTTTCTTTAGAGATCTAGGAAATTTTACATGCTTTTGGCAAAGTCAATTCGTGGATGTCTTATACTCTGGTTACTGTAAAAGATACCTCTTGTTTATATTTCCTAGTTACTTGATCTCTTGTGTGGAGCAGTGGTTCTCTGAGTGTGGTCCGTGGACCACTGGGGATCCCCAGGACTTTTCAGGGATCTGTGAGGTCAAAATTATTCTCATAATACTGAGATTTTTTTTTTTTTTTTTTTTTTTTTTTTTTTTGCCTTTTTGACTCTGTTGATGTTTACAGTGATGGTACAAAAGCAACGGCAGAGGGGCGCCTGGGTGGCTCAGTGGTTAAGCGTCTGCCTTCACCTCGGGGCGTGATCCCAGGGTCCTGGGATTGAGCCCGCATCGGGCTTCCTGCTCCGCTGGGAGCCTGCTTCTTTCTCTCCCATTCCCCCTCTCACTGGCTGTCTGTCAAATAAATAAATAAAATCTATAAAAAAAAAATTCCATCTGCAATGACAGGTAAAATGGCTGTTACTTCAGCATGAATCAAGGCCATGCTGCTAAATTACACTCATGGCTGGGTTCTTCACCCCCACGCACACCAGAAAAAGCCAGTTTTACAGACAAAAGTCCTTGATAATACAGTAAAACAAACTTTATTGAATCTCTGCCCTTGAGTACACATTTTTAAGTATCTGTGACAAAATGAGAACTTTGCATAAAGCACATCTCCACACTGAAGTGTGATGATTGTCTAAAGGTAAGTGTGTGATTCTTTGAGTCTGGTGGGGGCACTGTTATTTTCAGAGAACCATTTTTAGTTGAAAAGACTACTGATGGACAAAGTATGCTTATTTAGACTTGGGGTATTTGGCAGACATTTTCTGAAAAAAAATGCAGTAAACCTGTCCCTTAAAAAAATAGTATTTGTTGCTAATTATAAAATTAAAGCTTTCAAGGAAAACTAGAATTTTAGAAAACTTGTATCTGTCATGAACTTGACAGCTTTCCAAGACTTTGAGACTTCTCTGAGGAGACAGGTGATATTCACAAGGGTGACTTTTTAATATATTTGTTAACACTAAGAAGATCTTAACTCAGTGGACTGATATTTTCTAAATGAGTGGTACATTGTGTTAAAAAATCATTCATGGCAAAGATCTATTCAAAGCACATGACCAATCAATTGGATTTAATAGTATGAAAAGTTCGTTGATATGCTTTCAGATTCTACATTGCAATTAAGCTGTAAGAAATTATCATTTGCCAAGCTTTGGTATAATATCAGAGAGGAGAACCCAGAATTACCTAAAGAAGTCTATTAAAATACTCCTCCCTTTTCCAACTACATATCAGCATGAGGACAGATTTCTTAAAAATATGTATCAACCAAGATAACATATTGCAACCGACTCAATGCAAGCAGCACCTATGAGAATCCGGCTCCAGCTGTCTTCTATTAAGACAGCCATTAAAGAGGTGTGCAAAAAAAATTTTTTTCAAAAGCTATTCGTTGACAGGTGATGAGTTTACTACTGTTATTTGTAAACATTAATATTTTATAAATTTCTCAGTTTTACTTCTAGTATGGCAAATATTGGTAGAAACAACCCATCTAATCAAAAGCTCTTTGGGATCTGAATCTTTAGAGTGTATTAGTTTGTGAGACTAAACGTTTGAGAACCACTAGTGTAGAGAAAGGGTATTGATTTTAGCAGGTTGACTTTACATTTGGCAACTTTGCTGAACTCTTTTATCTAAAAGGTTCTATGTAGATCCTGCTGGATTTTCTAGGGAGATGATCATTTCATCTGCAATGATGGTTTTTTTTTTCTTCCATCTGCAATGATAGTTTTATTTCCTCTTTCTGTTCTTTAGGTTTACTTTTTTCATTCCTTTAACGTTGCCCAAGACTCACAAGTGTCGTGACGATACTGTAAGTACTTGTCACTAATCCTAGTGGGAATGCCTCTACACTTTCTTCATTATGTAAAATATTTGCTGTAGGGTTTTTCTATACGGGCTTTATAAAGTTAAGGAATTCTCGGATGCTAACAGTATAATTTTTAATCATGCTAGCACTGAACTGTTCCACATACTTTTTAAAAAACATCTCTCGAGATACGAGTTTTGCTTTTAGTTTGTTAGTTTGCTGATGCTGAACCCCTTTTATATTCCTGGGATAAATCCCACTGATTATTTTCCCAACACATGGTTGGATTTTGTGAGCTTAGGGATTTTGCATTTTTGCTCACAATGAAATGGGCCCGTAATAATGTTCTTTTGTTCTACTGCCTTTATCAGGTTTGGGAATTAAGGTTATATTTGCTTCATGAAATGAAGTGGACAGTTTTCACTCATTTTTCATTTCATTGAGGTTATTTTGGATAGGATTTGTTCCTTAAAAATTTGGTAGAACTCACCTCCAAAACCAACCAGGCTTAGGGATTTGGGAACGGGAGGGTTCTGACAACTATTTCAATTTCTTTAAAACTGATTGGCCTGAGTTTCATTTCTTGTGTTGATCACACCAACAGTTTTTCAAGAAATGTATCCATTTCATCTAGACTTCCAGTGTTTGTCTTTGTTCATAATACTCTTCCATTATTTTCTTTCTCTCTTATTTTTGGCTACATCTTTTGCCTTTTCTGCTGTCCTCACTCTGATCTTCCAGATGACTAATAAGTTCTTCAGCTGTATTCATCCTGTATCTGATGTTTCTTACAACCATATTATTTTCATACCTAATATTTCCATTTGGTTTTTCACAACTTCTTGTTCCTGAATCCTATTGCTAGAATCTTCCTATATGTCCTTGGGTATATGTATTATGCTTAATTTAAATTTAAATCTTTAAAACATAATAATAAGTTCCAGATGATACATATCATTTGTCTTTGGTAAGAGGCTGTACTCCTCAGGAATCTAATTATTTTGACCTGAGCGTTCATTGGAGAAACTCAGAATGAGATGGCGGGCAGGTGCTTGCCTGTGTCCTTTGAGAGCAGAGAAACTTCAGCTTTGGAGCAGAGGGTCCCAGAATACAGAACGAACATGGATAACTCCCTTTTGCTACTAATCCATTAGGCATCTCCTAAGGATAGGGATTCCTTATTAATCTGTTAGAGTCAAAGCCGCAGCACATGACCAAAAGTCTCCTTAGGTTGTAATTCACTAGGCTAGTGGTTGGGGTGCAGAGGAGTGAAGGCGTGACTGCCGGAGAGTGGCTCAGCCCATTCCAGTTTCCATCCCATGGCAGCACAGCTGAGCCCAGTCTTGATAATGCCACAGATACCAGCCATTGCCACCAACTCCAAAGGCAAAAGGAAAGGAACTGATTGTCTCAAGGCAATGCCCCATCCACTCTCCCTCTGCTCATCTACACTCCCGGCTAGTGTAACTCCCCACCAGACAGACTGGTGAGATTGGAAAGAAAACTTCTTTGGGCAGACAAGTGCAGCGAAGGTGAGCGAAATGAAAGTTAAGTATATGCTGCTCTTTGAACGGCAGATGTAAGGCGGTGGAGAGGTAAGGGTAAGGCAGCTTTATTTACGGAGATGCCATGGTTGTAGATGGAAAGGAAATATGTAGAAAGAAAACGGAGAAACAGGAGAAAGAAGAGATATATGACGGAGTACTTTCCATCCAGAAGGAGGTAGGTGCAATTGAGATCAACACCAAAGATGGCTGCATCAACCTCAAAGAGGAAGATACCTCATCCTTTGATGCCGGAGAATAGAAGACATGGGTAGGTGGGGATGCCAATAAGTTTGTAGGTATAGAACTACAGAGCTGAGGCTTCCTCTGCTTTCAAGGTGGAAAGAAAGGGATTGCTCTTCAATACCCGAAACTTATTTAAGATCAAGATGTTAAGAAGTTAAGATCAAGTTCCTGTGATAGCCTGATTTGGAAAAAGAACATCAATCAAGATTGAATCCAGTTTCATTTTGAATATGGAATCAGCTATGACCATCCCTGAAGGAGACTGTCCTCATCTATTATACCTCACACTACCAAAATAAAGCAGGGAAGGGTAGATGACTCATGACCAAGACTGTGACTCAAGGAAAGATGCCACTACTTTAGGTCACAGAACACCTCGGCGGAAGCATGGCGAATCATCCAGTGCTGGCAACATTAACGCCAACGTAAGATATGAAAAGCCCAAACCAGAGGCAGCAGGAAAGTGCTGTCAGCAGTTGTTTTTAATCAAGTGACAGATACTAATGCTGCCTCACCATTAAACTCAGATAAATCAGGAAGGATGGTAATGAAATGCAGACTCAGAACCAATTTCAGAGGAGAGCGTGCTAAGTGTCCTTAAACGTCTCCATGGTTTGTCTGGAGTTGACAGAACCTTCCCCATCCTTCGGTCACTAAAGCTGTGGGTGGTGAGTGCAGTGGTCCTGAGAGTGTTTCCAGCACTACCAACATGCTGCCACCGGTATGCCGGGTGCTCCCATGGCCTCGCTTGACTTTTCACGTGGTTGGCTGCCTGAGCGTGCAGAGAGCTAACGTATAGCTGCACAGCACGCTCTTCGCCTCGGAAGCCTGCCTTGAGCTAACTGAAGGTACACGCACAGCTTTAAAACCCTGTCGGATGGAAGCCCGTGTCTGTATTTGCCTCGTCTAGTCAATAATCCCTGCAACTCCTGCTTATTGTGTCCCCCAAACATCTCTTGATTCATAGGAATTAATCTGTCAACATTGCCATGAGCTAACTAATTGGTGTGAACACAAATTATACAGTGTGGGGTTGCTATCTTGGGTGGCTGGTGAGGTGGTGAGAACAGAGCCGAAGCAAATAAACATACTACAAATCCTCATTCATTCCAGACGAGCTGTGGAAACGGCTAAAGCAAATTCATATCGCTTATGTAGTACTTAAAAAGAGAATATGACCCCAATACTTTCTGGCGTATACATTACATAGACTAAGGCTACTGGTGTCGCAAGGAAGTGGTGTTAAAGACATTTAACTCAATAGATTGATGAGAAAAAGGTAGTTTAACATTCAATTGCATATTAGACGATGGAATAAATGTAGTTTATGGCCATCAAGAAAAATTTATCTTCTTAGGTAATTTAAAGCGTCTAATGACAGTCTGAAAAATACCCAGTTTTTTTTGTATATGGGACAAAGTAAATTTTAATTTGATCCCTATCCAGATGATATAGCTCAAGCAGCAGTTTTTACTCTATATACACATATAGTTTTGTAAACGAAAAGCCCTTTACAGATTTATGATTGTCTAGAATATTGTAAAGATGACAATAAGTCATTCTCTCTTACAACCAGAAATTACATTTATCAATTTGTCTCTAAATCATCAGGTGACTCAGAAGCAGTAATGGTCACAGAGGTTTTACTTTCATGCCAAAGTCCCACTGTCCAAAAAGGCTACAAAGAAACTCTTTAATTCTTCAACTTTGCTTTCCAGTTTTTAAGCTGAGAATTCTGTTTCTTCCAATATGCAAATTACCTCCTACAGAGTATCAACAAGTCTAATGAGAGTGCAAAATTTCAGGTCTATTATTTAGACATTAGTAACCTGAATTCATCATAGCATATAATACTCAAAACCATTTTAAAATTAAATTTATAACACATACAACTTTTATGAGAGAAAACAGCTATTGTAGAAATATAAGAAATTATTCACTATCAAAAAATATCCTCGTCAACTGTGCAGTTTTTTATCTACTCACTTCTATACACACAGGCACTTAAGCACAACAGATTTTATTTATTTATTATTTATCGCTACACTCTGACAATGGAGTGCTAAATTAAAATGCCACCCAGATGGCAAACACATCCCAATGACGTAAGGACTGCCAAAGTGCAACTTCTCTTAAAGAAAGCAAGCAGTGTGGTCCTCTGGGAAACCATCTTTACCTGTTCAACGGAGACTTTGAAAATGAGAGCACTTGGGGGTTAGGCCTGGAAACCTGGCAACCAAAGGGCCCAGACAGAGCCTCAGTGCACAAAGACTTTGCCTGTTCATTCCATGCTACCTTTTGTTTGGGGCACCTCCACGGTTTGAGATTTACAGTAAGTCTAGCTCCCAGATCTACGCGAAAGCTCTCAGGTCAAGGCAAGCGCTAAGGAGCCGTCTCTCTCTTTTATTTAAGTCCTCATATGGTGCGTAGTTTTCAGGAGAAAGCAGGGGCTGTTATTACGTGTATTATTGCTGCTCTTGTCTATAAGAAATTCCTTGAATTAAGGAATTGATTCTCCTTTAAAAGGAGCTGGTTTGCATCAACAAGGTATACAATAAAAAAAAAAAAACCATACACAATTAGGAAAATGAAGTTTTGGTACCTTTTTGAGCCCTAGATCATAAATACTGTAAAAAGGGTCTTACCGTTACAACAGGAGTGATAAAATTAAATCAAGGAAGAAAACTAGCTGATTTTGCAGCTGTGTAAATCTCAAACATTTCTTAAAATTAAAAAAAAATGCTTTCTAGAAATTTTAAGTTCTCAAAATGAACTATCTTTACTCATGAAACAAATGCAAAGAATTCCCAAGAAGGAAAGAAGGGATTTAGAGAGAGGGCATTTGTTTTATTTCATTTATTACAAAGTTGTAAAATCCCTTTATTCTGCAAATTCGTGTTGCAGATGGAGAAGGTGAAGAACTCCCAAGGACGGAAGAGAGCTAGGAGTCCCACTGAGCTTCATGTTGAGTTACAGAAACAACCGAAACAGGTTAGACTGCTAGACACTGTTAATGCGGTTGGTCTCTATAACCTCTGGGCTTCTGTGAGCCAGAGTTAGTACCCCTACCCTGCCCGTGATAAGGGCATGACATTCTGGTTTAATTTTTCCAATCTTGTTGTTTTTAAGTGGTTAGTTTTTGCTTTTATATTGTTAATTATTTAGTGATTGATTTGAATGGCCTTTTGCAAGCCAGTTTGCCAGTTTACAGATGTTCTCTCTGCTATAAATAGCCTGATCACTCTCTGCTATAAAGTCATTCATTTATTCAATAAATATTTATGGAGTACCAAATATGTGCCCAGGCCTGTTTTTCAGCACTGGAGATAGAGCAGTTATTGAAACACAAAAGTCCTGCCCTTGTGGAGCGAACATTCTAGGACGGTAGTAGGATGAACGAACTATATCGTGTGTTAGAGCTAAGTGCCATAGAGAAAAATAAAGCAGGGAAGGGAAGGAGATGCTGTGGGTTGGGGGAGGGGGAGGTTACAAATTTTAATCACTTTCACTTTCAACACCTGACACTGTGAGATGTATGTGTGGGGGAGGAAAAACAAAAAGATTCAGATTCTGGAGTCCAACTCTTAGCCTTCTGATAGGATCTGAGCTGTCCAATTACTTCAGCAGCCTCTAACCACAGGTAAACAAGTACTTAAAATGGGGCCTATAGAATGTGCTAGTAGAGTAAGATACACACCAGACTTCCAAGCCTATGTATGAAAAACTAACGTAAAATATCTCATCGATAACTTTGTATATTGAATACATTTTAAAATAATATTTTGGATAATTAGGTTAAATGAACTATTAGTAAAAATTAATTTCACCTGTTTCTCTTTACCTCTCTAATGTGACTGCTAGAAAATTTTAAGTTACATCTACAGCTTTCATTATAATTCTGTGGACCGTAGTGTTTCAGACTTCCTTTCAAATGCCCACGTATTTTAACGGAGCGCAAGTTTACCTACCCAAGTTGCCGAGAAAAGGGAGGGAGGAAGACCGAGGAAAATAAGACAACAGCTCAACAGGAAGATAGTGTGTTGTAATCTCCCACTTCCTAGCTGTCTCTGGGCATATGGCTAGTAACCTCCCTGCTTCAGTTTCCCGGAAAAGCAATAATAGAAATATTTGTTGCAAAGGGTGAATGGATACATGTAAAGTGCTTAAAACAGTTCCTGGTAATACGTGTTCGCTCTTACTAAATAAATATCTATACTTCTGGCAAAAGTGACCCCTTGGCTCTTGCGACGTGCCTGAGGTGTCGAGGTCAGCACTGGGAATCAGACAGCCCCGGAGGCAGGGCAACCAGGAACACGGAGATACAGGGCTGCACATCTCATGTCTGCTGAACTGAATAACAACGGCACACCCTTGTGCAGCTGACCGACTTTTTCTGAAGTCTCGGTTACCTCTTCTGTGAAGCATCTGTTTTGTGAAGTTGTTTAAGGAACTAATGAAGCAGAGTAAATCAAAAGCCTCTGAGGGAATAAGCAGTCAATAGATGACAAAATCATGACAAATCTTGGGCAGAATTCGCCTCTTCTCTAGATGGTACAAACTAACTGAGGAAAAGGATTATAATGCCCAAGAGAATACTGCTTGGAAGTCTTATCAAGCATTTGAGCTCTTACACATGTAACGGACTTTCTCATTCTTCTTAAAAGTACCTCCAAGAACATTTATTAGGTAGCCCTGTTAACTTGCTACCAAATGCAACCAAAAGAATAGAACTACATTTCTTCAAAACCTCTCTCCTGTTACTTCAGAAGATTCTTCAACTGAGATTAGCTTTCCCTTCAATCCGCTTAAATCACCTAGACTACACTGATTTTCCCCCTCTTTTCTATTTAATTCTATTTTCTTATTAAAAATTTTTAAAAAGATTTTTTAAAAAGATTTATTTATTTCACTGAGAAGAAAGAGCAAGCGAGCTAGAGGGAGGGTGGGGTGCAGAGGGAAAGAGAGCTTTAAGCACTGTGCACCGAGCACGGAGGTCGCGCTATCTTGCGACCCTAAAATCATGACCCCAGCTGAAACCAAGAGTCGGCCGCTTGACCGGGGCACCACCCAGGCACCCCTTAAAGATTTTTAAGATAATCTCTATACCCAACGTGGGGCCCGAACTCATAACCCTAAGATGAGCATCCTATGCTCCACCGACTCAGCGAGCCAGGCACCCCTGTGGGCATTTCATTTTAAGGAAAGTGTTTCTCCTACAGTCAGGAGCCTGTATAGCTGAGCAGTAGCATGAATGTCAAATATGTGTGAAGGGAAGGCTTCTGTCTAGAAGTGAGGTACATGGGGGACAGCAACTCTCCCATTCCCCCCTCTCTTTAATGGCAACTTTACATGGTGCCTTTGCCCTGTCCTTCATGAAGGTGCACTGTGACCCCTTCGCATTTCGCAGGGGAGGGAGCGTAGCCTCTGTAGCCTGCGGATCAGGACACCTGATACAAGTCCCAGCTGGCTGACTTATTTACTTTATGTCAGTGGGAAAGCCCCTAATAACTCTGGACTTACTGCGGGTCAACTACATACAAACTATTTTCACAACAGAAACATTGTGAGGGATAAAATGCCATAAGAGATTTTGAAAAAGTTTGTCAAAGAGCAAAGGACTGCTGCTATGACAATGGGCTGTCATAAGAGGCGGTGGTAGTCTCTGAAGTGCACTTTAGTGATCATTGTAGGTGCGTTCTTTCCCCTTCTCCTGGCTCAGAGCGTTTTGTGCCTGACGCTTTCTGGGGTCAAATACTGAAACAGAATTGAAAAAGTTAGGGAAAATAGAAATAGAGCCCTTTAGTCGAAGACTTCAGTTAAAAACAAGTCAAACTTGTCGGTAACTTTGCAAGCAGGGTTTGAATGAGAGAAGGGGACTTGGACTAGGCAGGATCCTCACTGGTCTCTTGCCCCATGGTTTGCACATAGAACTAACTAGCTAACCTCTCATCTCTCTCTAAAGCACTGAGAGCCTACTTTGTGTCAGCGGTGCGGGGCTGGCTGCTGGGACCCAAGAGTGAACGTGTTCCATCAGGACCCTGCCTGCAAGGGTCTGAAGAAGAGACAGGAATGATAAACAGGTAAAAGCACGTGTAACTAAATTAATTACAATAGTGATAAGTGGCATAAGAAAAAAGTAACAAAACCTTTACGAATTCAGAAACCCAGAGAATGCTTTCCTAGCAACTGCCTAAGACTGGGATTTCAGAATCCCTGTTCATTCCTCTGATGAGCAACTTTCAGAGCGAAGAGCTGCTTATTTCTTATTTAATAGCATTTATGCTTTTTACTCGGTTATTTTTCAGGAGTGATAAAGGAAAGATAGTCCTCTCTTCTAGTTGTAAGAGCCCTCCAAATATTGGCAACAGCTTCCAGCTAAGATTAGTGTCCATGCTTAAAACATAATATATAACATTAATACAGCCTCAGGTTTTTTGCTTTGAATTTATATAAAAAATATTGCTGAACTTTTACAGAGATAAATGGCCTGTATTTTCCCTACAAAGCATGAACAATAGTTCCAACAAAATCAAAGTATTCTCGGTATCTTATCAAAGTGATCTAATAGGAGCCCTGAAAAGCAGACAGCTAGTCACCAGTATCAAACATCGCGCCACAATAGAAATAACGATACGTGCATGCACAAACATTCGTTACCTGTTTCCTTTTCTGCTGGGCCTAAAACATAAGAAAAGACAGTTTAGGAGAAAAACAGATTCTACCCATGTTGCTCACATAATGCAGGAGGTCAGTCAAGCAAAGAAAAGTGGTCCACTTCCTACTTCTAAATTAAATTAGATTTTGTTCTTGGTCTGGTCCTGAGCATAAATAAGGAGTGCTTTATTTTTTTAGATACAAGCAAGGGGGTTGGAAGAAAGGGAGATAATGAAATGCACAGATGTTTTCTCATATAATAAGCACGCATTTTGGGTTTTTTTGGAAAATGGAGACTGCTCAGTAGTCCCACCCAATTAGGTTTCTAGGATTCATTTTCTAGAATATTCTCACAACTAGAAATAAGAGGTGACTCCAGAAGGGAAAGAGGTGGGAGAACTCCCTGCCCACTGTCCATTTAGTCCTATAATAGGATCTTCTCTAACACAGACTTATTTTTTTTGTGTGATCCAGAAGAACGGCTGTGTCTTTTCACCACCAGTGTTAACACGTCTAGCTAATTCTTAAAAGCTACCCGTGGCTGTGACAAAATGGACTCTGACCAGAAAATAGAAATATCCTGCATATCTTTTCAGTATTCTTGGATAAGACAATGTCAAAAATATTAACTAGAACCAACAGCTAAGAACAAAAGGATTCTCATAGGTTTTTTGGACAGAGTTTAAACATTTGGGTAAAACAATATTGTGTTTATTCAAGGTGCGCACAAACTTTTTCCCCTTTATCAGATTTGAAAGGTTTTAAGAGGTCTATTTTTGTATTGATTCTTCCATCCCATGTTCACAACACGTAATATTCCAAAACACAAAAATTGTCTCAGTGAGTATTCAAGATGTGAAAACCAATCTGTTTATCTTCCACTTTCCCCAAATGATCTAATATTCATTGCTTTTGCTTTAACACAACGTGATATCATAATTAATGATGTTAAACTGGTAACTAAGGAGGTTTCATGTTGTTACTCTCGTGATATAATATTGGTTGCTATAGTGATGGGATGGCTTTTTTGTTAATCACTCAGGAGGTTGGTTATTGCATGCTTGTTAGAAAGCTTGATCAGATTTGGAGAGAAAAAAGGATATAACACAGCCAATTATAGTCAATCTCTTTCATTGTCCCAATTTTGATAAAACTATCTTAATATCAAAAATTAATAAATTTATAATTAAGTGCCATTTTACATTAAAAGTTACTAAAATTTTCCTAATAGAGGATTTGCTTTTATTTTTAGATATAAGTATTTAACACCGCAAACCTTTTTCCTAAGTTAACGCTACATGCACTACACAAGCCTCTTGCATGATGATTAAAGCAAAATATTTGAGGCCCTTCCTACTTTTAATTATATTAAAGGATTGTTGAATAAAGCTGATTTTGTGATTTTGCCATGAATTTCAATCTCATTATTTCTAAGCATCTTAAATTTCAGTATTCCTAGTGAATGAAACCTGAAGGAAGAGGGAAAAAATGTGCAGTCCTCTCAAGAGGTCTAATCTTTCAAGTGCATTAATATCTTGCAAGCAATGAAAAGTTGCAGAGAATTCTCTCAGTTTATTTTGGCCCTCACCATAATCAAGTTTCCTCCTTCTCTGAGAGACACTGTTGAACAGAAAATAAAATTATGTAACACTATACGGTTACTGATCAGGAAAGAAGACACAACCCATAGTTTAAATGTTAGACATACTTACGGTAATGTCAAAAAATACAACCCATGAAAACACCTTTTGGTTCCTTGAAAACTCAAAATAAGAACAAAGGACAACTTAAGCACGAATCCTGGGTCTTTCATTGAAGCAGAGTCCCAGGAGGCATATTAAAGCAATGAATAGGAAAAAGCTCTTCAGTCCACCAGCTGAGATTTTAATGAGACATTTCCCTTTGCCACGGTCCAGGTTTGTTCAGGAAAGGAAAGAACTTCTCACAGAAAATTCAGTTAATAGGCATTGTTGGCTCTCACTGCCACTTGGGCAATTGCTCAGTGCACTGACCTTCTATTTTGGCATATTCTGTGAGTCTAGTGTAATTGATCAAGGCAGCTTTCTCGAGACATTTTCTGACCACTTTTTTCACCTCTTCCGCTGGTATGGGAGTGGCAATATCTTTCATTAAAACCTAAAGAGGGGGAGAGAAAAAGATGGCATAAAACAGATACTACAATCAAATTACACAAATTGTCCTAGATCTATTACTAGGAAGGGGCCCTAGGTAACACTGGGGGAAAGTAATGAGTCGGCACTTCACAACCGGGAATGTAATCCTCCAATCTTGGCTCCTCCTGTCTAAGCCTCATTTATGCACATCAAAACCTCCCATAGGCCAAACCACCATTCAGTGTGATGACTGTCACTTTTCCTCCAGGGGCCCACGACTCCATTAGAGCAGCTGTTTCAGAGCAGGATTATAGTCCTTGGGACAAGTAATAAAGTTTGTCTTGCACATCCCTAATTTAAAAGCTTTAAATCTTTTGAGCAGTAGATATATAAAAACAGTAACAAAATTCTATGAAGAATAAGCACTGTTTTAAAAATCAAGATCTCTAATTCTCACAATTAAATTACTTCATCTGTTGAGGGAGAGAAAATCTTTTAGTGAAATGAATGGAATATCAAATGTTAAAATACACAGAAACTTTCTGAAATTAAAAAACAACAGATTATTTTCCGTTGAATTCCTAAATATATATATACACACACACACACACACACACACATATTTTCCTTTACAAGTATTGCTATTAGCAAGGGGAAAATACAATTATATCCAGATTTTAAAACATAATGTACTTAAGCACTTTTATAATGACTCACTGATAATTTTCCTTAAAACTTTCTCAGTGATAAAACTGCTTACAGTTAGTTTTGATTATACTATTAGTTAACCTCTCTCTTTCTGTATAGTTAATGCAGCTTTTCTGGCTTTACTTACATTCAAATTATAACACAGAAGGCAAAATATGAACATAGAGAAGAAAAGAACAGTAAGTATTCTTACTATTCTATTAGTCTTTTACCTTAAAGACTCATCAAAAGAATAGGAAAACATCCATTTCGTGCTTTATGATTTCATTCTCTTTCGATTGGCCTCGGCACAAAGGATTTTATAATCTCAAATCTACTCGACCATTTAAGCACCAGTGATCCCTCACAACATATTTTAATTTTGTTAGGCAAGCTTTCCTTTTCAAAACAGCAAACCTTATCACTTAAAAATTTATTTCCCATCAAATTCAATTATTCTTCATAGTCTCATATTTAAAATCTTTAACACATTTACATATATTTGGCATTTTAATTAGAACTGCACATTAGATTCTTTATAGGCAAAAAAATCCTGTTCATAGTTTAAAAAAAAGACTATTAACGTACTATTATTTTCGCTTGTTTTTAAATGTACTATTATTTTTAATGTGATTATTACTAAAATTTAAATTTAAAATTAATTTTGTCCCACATGCAGAACCATAAACTTTACTATTAGGCTTTCCCATGGTAACACAAACACACATCCATCCATCCATCCGTCTGTCCGTCCATCCATCAAGACAGAGAGAATGACAGAGAGAGAGAGCGCGCGAGAGAGAGCATGCGTGCACACAAGCGGCGGGGGGTGGGGGGAGAGGGCAGAGGGAGAGAATCTTAAGCAGGCTCTGTGCCCCAGCGTGGAGCCCAAGGCAGGGTGCGATTCCACAACCCTGAGATCATGCCCTGAGCCAAAATCAAGGGTCAGATACTTAACTGACTGAGCCACCCAGGCACCTGATACACTTTTAAATAATAGAAATAGCTGTTAAAATTAGAAGGTATATGTCTGTTACAGAGGTGAGTCCAGGGTTGAAATCAGGTGATAGTTTATATTTCCCAGGAGCTGAATATTTAATTTGGACTGGGGGGGACTGTATCCTCTTTCCTGGCAAAGTACAGATTAAGGGCTGGGAAGAGCAAAAATGGAGAGACAGCTTGTCTTGTGTATCCCCTCCATTTCTTCCAAAGCTTAGTAAGTACGAAGAATTCACATGCAGATTTTGTTTTTCAAAGGTGTCAATAAATACAGAGACTTGAAAATGAAGAAATGGCCCTACCATTTCTCTCTCAGTCCAGCAAGAGACATGAGAAGTGACTATAACTGGAAAAAAGGTCACTGTTCATCCTACCACTTGTCAGTGCACGAGGGCGCCTATGCTCTTAGGAACTCTTCCCTGCTGGGGGAGGAGGGAAGCTCTACCATGGAAACCAGCACACAGACAGGCTGTATCAGGCACCCAGGATGGGATGCCATTCCAAAAGTAAAGCTCTCTGTAAAGATTTTATCTTTCTCATGATACCTTAATGAACTGGATGAAATGAATACTTTGGAAAAGCCTGGTTTACATTCAGCTTTATTATAAAAATTCTAATAAAACAGGGAACTACCACAATACTATTTCTATCACATGATGCCCAGGAATCAAGGATAAGACAGGCTAGACAGAGGCCACCAATGTATACAGTCGTCAATGCCAGCCATCTTGCAAGTCCTTAAATCACTGAAAAGTGTCTTCCCTTTTTGCTTTTAATAGAAGTGCAAATAAACAATGTAATATGTCCAGAATTCTTTGGCAGAAAACTGGACAAGACCAAGTGCTCTGAAGTCAATAAATCAAGACCAGAATAATCAAGTCATGAGCTATAAATTATCCTTAGAAATTTGTGTTAATGCTGGTAAGGAACAGGAATTGTCCCCATCACTTTACTGTTAGGCTCCAACTAGCATATGAATAGTTTTATAAATAAATGAAAACGATACTTCCCTTTCAAACCCAGTCTGCTACAAAAACAGGAGAGGAGAATGTACTTTCATTAATAAGTGATTTTAGTATGGATAGGAAAGCCTTGTTTACTATTTATTTTTTGACAGAAGACAAATTTCTACAATTCATGAATTCATTTAAAGTAACACAAGTTACTTATTCCGAGATTGATTTAGAATGAAAGGAAGGATACGTTTGGGCATGTGAAGTGATAAACCCTAATAGGTATGAGAAATGGGACAAATAAGTAAATGTACAAATAAGTCGGGGGCTGGGGGAGGGTAATGAAAAACAACTGTGAAGTCTGAAAAACGGAGGATTATACTTAACTGGAAAAAAAAAAAAGACTATTTCATGAGGGAAAGAAAGAGGGGGGAAATGGGTACGACTACCAAGATTCCATCAACTCGGCCGCGGATGGCAGGGGTGGGCTTCAGAAAAGCTGTGGGGAGGAAGAAGGAGGAGACAGGAAGAGTTGGAACGTGGTTCAGAGCGGGTGAGAAAGTGGTGAAATGGGACC
This sequence comes from Ursus maritimus, assembly GCF_017311325.1. NCBI lineage: Eukaryota > Metazoa > Chordata > Mammalia > Carnivora > Ursidae > Ursus > Ursus maritimus. The sequence goes on along the minus strand of NW_024425563.1, from coordinate 27,991,986 downwards.
GACAGCCTCAGAGAACACTTTCGTTGTGAGGAACGGGCCTGTCTGCCTGTGTCAGTCACTAAAGTACACAGCCACTGAGAGTGCAAATAGTATTTATAAAGCAGTGTTCAAACGTACCCTTTCAAGTAATGAAAGCGTAGCTTTCAGAGCACCTTCAGGTCGTCCAAAGGGAAAACAGTATCTTTAAAAACAAAAGGAGGAACAAACATTTAATATTTAATTTCCATTTAATATCCAAGACTGCTCAATAATTCCCACTTCTATTACTTGGCATTATTGAAGAACAGTGAAAAGTTGGTTAAAATGGCATCAACCCATGTGGGAAAATCTTAACGGCAGAAAATTACCTAGTTCCATGCTTTCAATTTCTTTTAACAGTAAGGGTATAAACTGTGATGAAAAGTTTCTAAAATTTTGAGGATGTATGTTCAGACAGAACACAGTAAATTAAAAAAAAAAACACACCAAAAAACAAAAAAACCCTCTAAGATTCTACCAGTAAAGAGATAATTAAAATATAGTCCCTAAAATCTTCGTCAGGTTTGCTGTTGTTCAAGCCCTATGATGAACAAAATGATTTTCCCCAATTCCTCTTGTAGTTATGGGTGGCTTGAGACGGAAGCACACCCCCCAGACATAACTTCTAGTACAAAACAGGTCCCAGCTCCCCCCTTTCCTGACATCTGCCTAGTATGCCAGTGGCTAACTCTACAACCTCCCCACACAAAACATAAACTTTCCAGAGCTCCACAATTTGCCAGCAGAGATGGTTATCCTCAGTCTAATGCCGGGCATTCCTAAAGACACCAACAACGGGAGGGCAGCTCACACTCGTGTTCCGAAATTAGGGTCAGAGGCTGGGCGAGTGAGCGGGCTCCTTAGAAGTTAGCTGACACAAGGTGGTGACAGATTTATTGCTCTTTACACGGGGGTCCCTCTTCAGGTCACTTTCCACTTAAAGAGCAGAGAATGTCAGGGCCTCTTCATCCTACTGGAGCTCCTGGCTCTCTTGAATCAGGTTCAGTAAAGCGGCCTCAGGCTGCCACTTTGCTCTGGATCAGAACTGAAGTTTATATATTTCCCTGTCCTTCGCCATTATTCAGGGACTTGGTAAACATATCTTCTAAGATGTAAATCACAATGAAGTTATTTTTTTCATAAGGCAATTTGAACAGGTTTCCCTAAGAACACATATATTTTAAATTCAATTTGTATTACAGCAGGAAATTTTCAAGACTGCTTAAAGATGGATTTCTCACAAATGGCTGTTAAATTCATAGTAGGATTGGGTTTTAGTTTTATGAAACTTTTATTAGTGTCAGATAATTGCAAAAAATGTCATAAATCTGGTCAAATTTTTCCTCAGAACACTGTTTATTTCATTTACTGTTAAAAATTTCCTTAACTCACTCTTCCCTCCATGCATCTCTTACTCCTCTCTGCTACCATGCACAAAAGCAACCGCCAATTTATTTTTGATTGTTTTTTTTTCCTGCGCAGTGTTGCTTTTTAGAGCATTAGCAAATTAGCAAAGTAGCTTTCATCATTTTGTATACCATAAACCTTAATCCACGTTTAAATGAAACACAAATTGGGTTCTTATAGTCCCCTCCCCCTGCTTAAATCTTTTCACTGTATTTGCATAATCCACCCATTGTCTTTCCTATTGTTTATTTCCATTAACCTGTGGGTGACACATTTTATGAATGGAATGTTACTGATCCCCAGATTACATTTAGCATTTCAGGGCTCGGAGGTCCCACTGGGTATGTTCTGAATTAGCATTAGCTGCCCATGATGTGTAAATAATTCAACACATTTACAGAGTACAAGTAATCCTGAATCAATAAAGTACAGAAAATAACTACAGAGAAGCTTAATTAATCTTTACAAAACGAGTTTTAAAAGAAAGGAATAGTTTTGTTCTGCCTTTCAGGATAAATATTTTGGGTTTTTACCACTTCGACAGCTCTGTAATAACAAAACAAATTGGAAAATACTCAACCATCAAATGAAATGCAACTAAGATTAATATCTAATCTGAGTAAACTAAAATCACCCTGATTCCCACCTTAGGAAATTAATTACACAGATAGATGAGCCTGCATAGACACGTCCCACAATTAAACTGTTTCTTTTCTTTACCTTTTAAAATACAGTATTTCTTTTTATCAAAATTATATATGCACATAGTCTGAAAGAAAACTTCTAAAGACTTCTTTCGAAAAACAGAAATCCTTTATGTCATTTCCACCCCACTCTGCAAGTAATTGCTCCAGAAAAAAAAGTTTTTAAATTTAGTTATTTCTTTCTGTATTTAAACATTATATTCCTAACCTACATGCTAATATTTCTAATTCTTGATTTTTCAGTTTTATATATTATTCTACTAACTTCCCACTATGGAAGTACTTACTTTTTAATAGATTTAGAGGCATAAATGACATATAACTGCACATATTTAAAATAATTTGGTAAGTTCTGACATATGTATTCACCCATGAAACCATCACCAAATCGATTTAATATACATATTCATGACCTCCAAATGTTTCCTCCCCACCCCTTGGGCCCAGGCAACCACTGATTTACTTTGTAGTTGAATTAGTTTGTATTTTCTATAATTTTATGTAAGAGGAATCTTACAGTACATACATCTTTGCATCTGATTTCTCTCAGTATATTTTGAAATTCATTCATGCTATCAACCATTCATTCCTTTTTGCTGATCAGAAGTATTGCGATTGTTTATCTCTTTCTTGTTGATAGCCTTCTGTCTTGTTTTCATATTCTGGCTATTATGAATAACACTGGAATGAACATTCACATGAAAGTCTTCGTGTGAACATGTGCTTTCATTTCTCTTGGAGAATACCTACAAGTGGAACGGCTGGGTCATATGTTAGAGGTGTTTGAATTTTTAAAAACCTGCAATCTTACAAAGTGTGCTGTACCCTTTTATACTCCTATCAAGAGTATGTGCAGAGTTCCAGTTTCACATCCATGCCAACGCCTTTTGGGTGGTAATTATTTTTCTTAATTTTATTTATACTAATAATGTAGTAGTACCGCATTGTGTTTTAGTTTGTATTTCCCTAAAGAATAGTGACGTTGAGCATCTTTTCATATGCCTTTTCGCCATGTGTCTTTGGTGAAATATCAGAAACAAATTTGTATTGGGTTGTTTCATTTCTTACCAAGTTTTAAGAGTTTTTTATATATTCTGGATAATAGTTTTTTGTGGGAAATGTATTGTGCAAATGCTTTTTCCCATTCTGAGATACATCTCTTTATTCCCTTATCAGTGTCTTTGGAAGATCAAAAGTTCTTAATGTTGATGAAGTTCAAGGTAACATTGTTCCATTTATGAATCTTGATTTCGGTGTTTTGAAGAATCTTTGCTTAGTCCAAGAACAAAGAGATTTTCTGTTTTCTAGGTCTACCCATTTTGAGTTAACTTATGAATCAGGTATGAGGTATGGATCCAGGTCAATATTTTGCATATGGCTATAATAGTTCTAGCACCATTTATCAAAAAAAGTGTACTTTGCAAATTATCTTTGAAAATCAATTGACCTTATGTGTGTAAGTTGATTTCTGAACTGTCCACACCACACAACCCTGACTACTGATTTTTGAGCAGACACCCTTGCCTTGCTTTTGATCTTAGGTGAAAAACATTCAATCTTTCACTGTTAAGTATGAAGTTGTATGTTTTCCATAGATGCCCTTAACAGGCTGAAAATATGACATTTGGTAAGAATTCTTTTAATACTATTGTTTACTAATTCTATCTTCTGTGTCACTTCCACTTTTGGCTATTTTCATTCTCTTCATTGGTCATATTTTACCATTTCATTGTGTGCCTAGAGATTTCTGACTGGATGCTAGACATTATTGTTTTACATTATTGGTGGCTCAATATTTTTGTATTCCTTTATTCTTGAACTTTACTCTGGAATGTAGTTAAAATTACTTAGAAACAGTTTGATTTATTTGAATCTTGATTTTTTTCTATTTTTTTCTATTACTGAGGTAAAAATTCTCTTGAGTATTCTACCCTCTGTCCACAACTTAGAAGTTTTCCACTCTGGGTGGTAGAAACTGGTACTCCTCCTAGCTTTGTGTTAGCTTTGAGGATTATCTCCTGTAATCCTACCATGGAGTGAAAGGATTATTTATCTGACTTTAAATAGTTTCCTTACATACATACTCAGATCAATACTTAGTTGAAGACTCTAGAGGGACCCTCAGCAAATACCTGTAAGTCTCTCCTCTCTTTTCTTTAGAACTTTGACCTACAAACTCTGGCTGCCTTGCCCTCCCTGTACTCCTACATCTGTCTCCTCAAGTCAGGGTGTCCACTGGGATTCTCCTCCCTGGGCCTTGACCCAGAAATACTCTCCTGGTGCCAAGCAGACACAATAAAAGACCTTATTCATTTGTTTCTCTCAAGAATCACTTTTATTCATTGTCTTTATGTTTAGTGTGCCAAAAAGCAATCTTCTGCATATTTTATCTTTTAAAAATTTTTTTTTGTTTCAGCTGGGAGAGTAAATATAATCTTGTTACTCCACTTTAGACATAAGTAGCTTTTTTCTTTTCTTTCTTTTTTTTTTTTTTACTACTTTCTCCCATCCTAAATGTAATTCCTGTCCTTCCTGTCTTTCTAACAGTTATGCCATTTTGGCGAGTTAAATTCAGTATTTATATTCTGTAAATATCCTAGATAACTGAGATACAATATTTACTATGATTTACATGCCATTATTTTGTTTATAATTGTCTTTTTAATATCCTCTTTTTATATACTTAATCTAATGTGACTCCAAACTCCAAAATAACTAATATAATCTAATTAATAGAACTCCAAACTCAGTCCCAGGTGGGTAAATCCTCTCTCAACATACTAAAACATCTTAATATTTTGGTTGCTTTCTAAGCTCAATCATCACTTGGGGTTTCTATTAACTATCATTATGACGATTTCCTCCTCTTTAACATTGACTTTCTGTTCAGGGGTCTTAACTATTCCTCTTTCTTTGTTTTCTCCTTTGTCTTGAATTGCATTCTCCAGAAATATTTCTGTTCTTAACCATTAGGTTCTATTGAGCTAACTTAATCAGGGTAAAAAACATCAAGATTTTGATCTTTCATTCTGTAAATGTTCTTAGGATCAATGGTTAATTTTTTCGAGCAAGGAACTGTGCCAGGCAACATGGCCCTTGTTCCCACAAAATGTAAATAAAGTAACCAATGACTTAAAAAATGGGTATTGTAACTATGTGATAAGTGACTAGTGAGGAGTACAGGTGATAAATGCTAAAAGGCTTCAGGTTTTCCAGTCTTTGCTGGAAGGATCAAAAACAGCTCTACTATGAAGATAGGACATAAGAAGTTCCTTGCCTGGTAACTGAGAGGGAGGACTGCTCACCAGAGGTTGGGGAAGAGGCTACTCAAGGATGAGAAATGCACAAGCAAGTGAGAGATGCATTCCACAAACTGAAGGAGAAGGGACCTACCTTAATGAATGGTGAAAACTGAACAGCAGGCTTAGAAGCAGACCACAGACTGAGGGATGTGGATCTTACCTGGCAGGCGATGGAGAAGAAGCTACTGGTAGTTCTTGAGTAGCCACAGAAAGACATAATAAACTTCTATAGGGAACTGGAGTATTAAGTGAAGAAAGCAAATACTTAATGAATAGAGTATATACCTGAAATGGCTTATCTGATTTTCTAAAAGAGAAGAGAGTCTTTCTTTTATCTCCTCAAATCTCTCTTTTTCTTCCACTGAAACAGTTCCAATTCCATCAGGCCTGGAAAAACAAAACAAAACAAAACAAAACAAAATCAGTATTTTATACTAATAGAATGTTTACTTTCATATATTTTATATCTTTATATATCTTTATTTTAATATATATTTATATATACATATATCTTTATATCTATATTTCCCTGAAGAATAATTAAGGAAAATGCATATTGGTCCACAGTATACATATTACTTGCATCTCTAATGGAAATTTATTTAAAGGAGGTATTTGTAGCCATTTGCTTCATATTTTGACCTGGAATGAATGGAATGGAATTATTCTGTCTTAGACAGCCTTCAAGGTAAAGGATTACAATAAATATTTTCCAGATCTACTGAAAACAATGACTAGTCCTTGAGAATGGTAGTGAAAGTGTTTTATGTGGTACCAAACATTTGACAAATTGAATAAATATCCCATGGATGAAAATATTATAAAAGCATACGGAATGCAAACTAAAATATTTTAACTACTTTTCTTCCGAATAAAAATCAAGCTAATGTGAAACTGGAGATTTTGTTCTCATTGTAAAAAATACAGAAAATTTGAATACATTTGGTTATTTACTGCATTATTTTTTGGTTTAAATGTAGGGGCTTACAATTCAAAACAAATAGTTGAATAAAAACATATAGAGAAGGCAGACCAGCTATGTTCCCGGATTTTGTGCTTAGCCAAATATCCCTATGGAATCAAGGCAAGTTCACATCAGGACTTTTAGAGGTAGTTACAAACAGAAATCTTTTAGTAAGATCAGGATTAAAAGTATAAACTCTTTCTAATAATGGATTTAGAATTTATTCTGTATCAGTTTCAGTATCTGGTTGTATAACAGTCATCAAAATTTTTGAAAGTATGAACTGTAACTTTGTTAATGCAATGAGAAAGATCTACTAATCTCATATTCAAAAAGTGTCTATTTCAATGAAATGAATCTTTTGCATTTGATAATTAACACCAATCATTTCTTCCTCCATTACCTTATTTTTCTAAAGATTATATTTTAACTAATTTTTAATACCTATGGATAAAATAGGTATAAATGATTACGAAAAATAAAGAAAAATGAATGTTTGATATAACTTTCCCCAGGAGATTGTTGTATGTATATGTGTATATATATATATAACATGTATATGTGTGCATGTGTACCTTTGATACTTGCAACTAGTCAATTAGGATAAAAGCAATTAATTTTAAAGTTATACCTGAATCATAATGACATAAAGACCCTTTATTCATCTCAAAGCATCATTTAAGTCTGAAAATTTTTTTTGCCATTACAGAGTAAATAATTTGTTATTTCAGAATCTCATATGCTGCTGGAATGTATGCTTTGAAAATCTTACAATTATACTTCATTCCTAAATAGGGAAACATCAATTATTTTCTTTCATAGTCAGAATAATACATTCTACCAGAACGTATTTCCAATGTGAACTGCAGAAAAACTAATGGCAAATATTGGTCTTTCAAATATTTTTAGGAAGGAGAAAAGAAAGTCTGATCTATAAATTACAAAACAATGAACTCTGAGCTAACCCCAATGCTTTATAATAATTTATTAAAATAATTTATAATATAATGCAATTTTCACCTATTACTTCAGAGTCAATTCCCACTGAGCAGATGATAACTTAAGAATAAGTATAATAATGATCACAAAAGTTCAAGAGCAGAGAGTTTTTTTTTTTTTTTAAGATTTATTTATTTATTTGAGAGAGAGAGGGCAAGAAAGAGAGCAGGGGAAGGGGCAGAGGGAGAGAATATCCAAGCAGACTCCTGCTGAGCATAGTGCCTGATGTGGGGCTCAGTCTCATGGCCCATGAGATCATGACCTGAGCAGAAACCAAGAGTCGGACGCTTAACTGCTTGAGTCACCCATGCGCCCATCAAGCGGAGAGTTCTATATACATCATCAACTTGGGAATTTGGGCATTCAGACGTAAACTATAACTACATTATATTATCATACAGATAGCACAAAAACTCATACCACAAAGTTGTGGGTTGGTATTTCACTCTATACGCCAATGCAAACTTGATGAAAAAGAGCAAAGAACTTATTTTTCTTATTCTGATGACTGATACGGTTCTTTGGCTTTGCTCTTGGACAGACACCACATGGTTATATTAGAGTGAATTTTACTGTTTGCTTCAACTGTCAAAGGAGATTGTGATTCACAGCGATACAGCAAGTCATCCTGTCATATTAAACTTCAGCGGGGCACCTCGCCTACCCGACACAACGGAGCCAGGGGTTTAGGTGATAAAAAGCGAGAAAGGTAAGTCAGAGGAACACCACTTGTGTCAACTTTCACTAAGATAAAGACGGTTATATACAGTGAAAAGCCATCGTCTTAAGTGAGTTTACTATCAAATTAGGTATACATCTGACAAGTTAAATACAATAGTTAGTATTTTGGACCTGTCCTTATTCTTATGCCCTTTAGTGCATATATCAGACTATGTACTGAATATTAGGTATACGAAGTGAACATCTGTACCTAAGTGACTGGGAATAAATAACAGTTTTGCTGCAGTCATGCCTAAAGGTAACAGCTCCTTCTAAAATTATTTTTCTGGGGTGCCTGGGTGGCTCAGTTGTCATTCGGCTCAAGTCATGACCCCGGGGCCTTGGGATCCAGCCCCACGTCAGGCTCCCTCCTCAGAGGGAAGTCTGCTTCTCTCTCTCCCTCTGTCCCTACCCCTGTTCCTGCTTTGTCAAATAAATAAATAAAATCTTCTTTAAAATGCTAAAATTATTCTTCCCAATAAATGAAAATATGTCCTGTGTCATCAATATCTTCCTTGTCATAGCCGTTATTAAAATAAACAATTATCAGTAACAAAATTCTAAATATGCTCCTGGTACTGTGCTGTTTTATATGCACAACATAGGACGCTCACAGCAATCCATTCTCCAGCCTCCAAGAAAGGAAGCTGATGAAGCTCAGGGAGGTTAGGTGACTTCCCCCAGGTCACACAGCTAGTAAGAGCACACGCCTGGACTTGAACCTAGGTCTCTTGCATTTCCAAATCTGGGGCCCTTAGTGCTCATGTCTTATTCTCTTTTCCCTACATTTTCACAGAAAATAATAAAGAGGAAAAAAAATCTCTATTAAAAAATGTAAACCGTATCTGAGAAACAATGTGGAATATTCTAAATATACTTACTTACATCAGACATTTTCTATATTACTTACACAAGGCAGAGAGCTTAAATATCAATAAAATTTAAAATATCTGCCACTGAATCAGTAATTCTTTCTTTTAAAGATTTTATTTATTTAAGAGAGAGAGAGAGAGAGAGAGGAGAATATGTGCGCACAGGTAGGCAGGGCATCAGGCAGAGGGGGAGGGAGAAACAGGCTCCCCGCTGAGCAGGGATCCTGACCTGAGCTGAAGGCAGACGCTTAACTTACTGAGCCACCCAGGCACCACTGAATCAGTAATTCTATTAAAAAAAAATCTCAACAAAGTCAGTCCTTAAAATTTGTACTTGCAGGAAGCAGCTTTAAGAGTAACTTAAACCAGTTGTATAATATGAAAATTCGTCTACTACACCCAGGGTAATAGAGATTTAAAATAATAGCTTTATAAACTCAGCTTATAAATTAATTTCTGTCAGCTGTACCTTCAAAACATATCTCAAGTATGATTACAGCCTCCTTAGTCTCCCTCTTCTAGTCTTTTCTATGTCAGAGTATTGGCAACACACTACAGTGAGCCTTTTCCAAGCCTAGTTACGTCTTATAATGCTTATACTCATTGCAAAAGCCAAAATTCTTATAATGATCTGCAAGATCTTATAGGACGCCCTCCTCCCCACACTCACTCTGATCTTCTCTACCCGTCATAGCAGGTCCCTTCACTCCAGCCACTCTGGCTTCCTAGCTAGTCCTCAAACACAGGACACATGCTCTGTCTCAGGGCCTTTGCACACGCTATTCTCACGGCCTGGGAGGGTCTTTTCCTAGGCACACAGGGCTTGCTCATTCCTTCTCATCTCTACCCACATGACTCAGGATTAGTGAGGTTATCCAACCACCTGCTGTAAAGGTGTAATCTCCCATTCCCACAGGTCTCTTTTCTTTTCACATTCTTTAATCCTTGTCATTGTACATAATACGCCATCAACCCACATGTGATAGATCTGTTTATTGTTTGCCTCCTTTGTGCTGCACCCCGATACCCAGAACAGTAGCTGGCAGATTGATGAGAAAGGCTAAATGGCAAATAAATGCTAACGATGTGAATAAGTGATACACTGAATATAAAAATATCAGCTACAGCAGATAATAAAAACTCATGAATGAGGAAATCACAAATATTGCTTATTAGTATTAATAGGGCATAAATTAATTGGAAGTTTTAAATCACTTAACAGTAGGTAAAACAGGACATTTTTTGAAAAGAAAACAGTACAGGAATTATAGTTAAGTATCCTGGGTAAAAAGATCTCTGACAAAAGTTAGCTGTATTTACACTTAGCAGAAAATTTTTAGTATTTACCTGCCATTTTAATTATTAGTGAAATCATTTGCTTTAAATCTCAAGAACAGAATTTTTCCCCCGAGATAATAAGTAAATAAGTAATAAGTAAAATAATAAGTAATATAAGTAATGCCTCTTCGATATTGATAAAAAGACAATGGTTAATATGGTTACTGAAAATTCTAAAGTAAAAGGCCAATTTTCTGATTTGAATGTTAATTGAAGCTTAATTCTATGACTGATAAATAGCAAAGTTGTCCCAATGAGAAAAAAGGGCTTTCTCATGTATCAAGATTTAAACTTTGCATTTTTTCATATAGTTATTGAAATCACATGATTTTAGTAAGAATAGTATTCCATGAAAGTTTAAGATATGAACAAATTATAAAATACAGTTTAATGGTAAATGCATTTCCTTTAATTATAGATACAAACAAGTTATGGCAGAGGACTCCCTTCTGGCATTACATGATAAGCAAAGGAACACCAAATGTAGTTGGGTCTATGTTAATTATACCGGAAAGATTCCGAAAAAAAGGAATTCGTACACAGTGGAACTTCTGCAACTGATGCTTAACCTCATCTCACCTCTGCGTATGGGTCTCATTCTGCTTTCAGAGAAAGCACCATGTGCAGACACACTCATACTCACACACACATACACACACACACACACTCCCTTTTTTGAAAGGCAGATTTGTCCAAAAATAGTTCCTATACATATTAAGGCCTATACAAATTGATTTTATTAAATTCCTACATGAACTAAGAGATCTCACGATGGATTTTAGAACTCATGCTATTCGTCAATCCGGCAGATTAGGCATTTAAAAACAAACAGAAGCCATTCTGTACACTGGACATCTTGTCATCACTATCAACTTTTTCTGTAAACAGTACAATATAAGCTCCAAATTGAGAAGGTGTTTTTGAAAGACTACTCAGGAATGAGAGAGACAGTATTCTCTTCATCTTCTATCTCTCACGGCTTTTGAGGTAGTTCTGATAAGAAATGAGTGTCTACGAAGGGAAGAATCATTACATTATATTTCAAGAAAGATCTAAGAGGAAAAGAGTGTGAAAATGGGTTGTAGAGTCAGGCATTTGAACAGAAGCGCAAACATCAATGAGGGAATCTGCTTAAATATTTAAGTATGGACTAGCCTCATAGCTTCACCTCCCTTGAACAGTTAACAGTTCACACATTTTATGTATCTTTTTCCAGCATAATATAACCTTTCTGAGGCCCATAAAGACCAATAAGAACGAATTCTAATATCCATTTCATCCGGCTGCCAACAGGTTTTAGGAAACAATGGTCCTGAAACAACCTGCAATAGAAAGGGTTAGAGAGCCCAAGGATTTTTTTTTTTTTTTTGAGTACTACAAATTATGAGACCTTGCTGGAGGTCCATAATGTAAGCAAGGCATATTAAGGTGTTTGAGAAGTCTGATGGTAGAGAAATCTGTTTAACATCACTTCTCAAAATTATTTAATCATGGCATCTCTTCACAATTCCCACTTAAAAAGCATCATTCAGTGCTGACAAGCCATCTATTTTATGATGTAATGAAAACTGTAACATAATCTATGGTGATTTTCTCAATCATTTTATCAGCTAGACCAGCCTCTAGATACTTGAGGGATAAAAGTGTCCTTGGTTTTATAATCTCTAGGAGTCTGCATATTGCCTGGAACAGAGTGCTCGGGAAGCCCGTGGGTTGACTAATACCCCAGGAGTTAATGCTGTATAGAAAAGTCTGGCAAATTGATGAGCTAGATTTCCTTCACCAGCCCATCAACCCCCTCATTCCTCAGCTCATCAAGTAGGATCCCTTGCCCTGGCAGTTTGGAGGCTTGCAGTGAAAGCTATGTTGCAAGCAATGACAGGGCAAGTGACCAAGTTCGTGGTGCTTCTGAGTTTCTTAGAGGCTTCTTTTCACATGCTCTCCCCCATGAGGAATGTAGGACGTCTTGGCTTCCTCTAGACAAAATGAGAAGGGAGAGACACATAGGCAGTAGCATTTCGGAACTGTCAATCTGCCCACAGCACAGCAGGTAAAAGTCACTTTGCACTTCGTGTATTTCCCACCAATATCCATTTGTGAACAGAATAAAAAGGAGAGGAAGACACAGCATGAGAATAAGAAATGATGGGAAGAGGAGGCAGAAAACAACAGTCTCATATTTCTGTTCCCTAACCTAGAAACACTTCTTACTCTTCCAAACAAAATGGTACCTCATCTGGATGGTCACATATTGGTCACATAATCAGTGTCCTTTCATTTTCCCTGAAATTTTTGTTGTCCAGAGAAATTAATCTAACCCTTATGGTCATTGAGCTGGAAGAAACATTTTCTATGAGAAAATATTTTGTAAATGAAATTCAAAAACCCTGTTTTCTTTCCAAACACTTCTCCCTCCTAATTCTTATTTGTATTTCCTACCGTAGTCTATTTTCTTTGGAGGTTCTAAAAAAAAAATACTTCTTAAAAAATGCAGTAATTGGACTCTACGAGGATATGAGATCTTGTGACTCAGTTTTTGTCTTAAGTTACTGATGAACAGACAGGTCGTGGACAGTAATCAAGGTGTTTGATAACGGGCCTCTCCAGGAATCAAACTAAATTCATTACAGCACATCATTCTAGAATTCAAGAGAAATAAAATATCAAGATGATTTTTAGATAAAAATAAAGAGTATTAAGATTGGTATTATTCTCTGATAGATCGTCTTTGCCCCATACCTAATGTTAACAAACCAATTTTTTAGGTAAAGGTCTATATGTACATAATTTAGGAGAGCAAGTCAGAAAAACACAAAGATAAAACTTAAAATTTCTTTAAATGTCCCAATCATAAATAATAGATAATACCCTTGTGTAAATATAATTCCAGTTTTCATTCTATAAAATCAAATCCTACATTTTAATTATGATTTATAATTTGATTCTTTTTATTTTTTGATTCTTTTAATGAAGTATCAACATCTCACATTATCCAAATATCCTTATATATGCTTTTCAGTGGAAGCATGATACTTCATTTTACGGATGTACCAGAATTTATTAATCCAATATTCCATTAGAATTTAGACTTTTTTCCTCTATTTCTTCCTACCATAGAGTATATACTATACTTATATTCTTACATATGTGTAATCTTACACTATTTTTTTTTAACCCATGTCTTATTGTTTCCTTGGGGGTAAATTCATAAAAGTATTTTGTTAGTTTAAGTGGTGCTGTGGACTGAACGGTGTCCACCCTGAATGAAAAGTCGTATGGTGAAGTCCTATCCCCCAATGTTACCATATTTGGAGATGAGGCGTTTAGGTTAAAGGTAATTAAGGTTAAAAGAGGTCAGTCATAAGGGTGGGGCACTAATCTGATAGGATCGGTGGCCTTACAAGAAGAGGAAGAGTGGGATTTCTCTCTAAGGACACAGGGAGAAGGCAGTCATCTGCAAGCTAGGAAGAGTCTCCCCCAGAACCTGACCGTGCTGGCACCCTGATCTCAAAAGCACTTCCATTCTCCAGAACTGTGAGAAAATACATTTCTATTGTTTAAGCCACCCAGCTGATGGAATTTTGTGACGGCAGCCCAAGCTAAGACAAATGTAATGATATTTTCAACATTTGATAGATACTACAAAATTGCTTTTTGAGAAAGTACTTACCAGTCTGCACTGTGACCCAGGTGCACGAAATGATTAATTTCCCTGCAACCTCATCAACTGCGGTTTTTATCATTTGTTATAATCATTTTCAATTTTATACATAAAAAGAGTATTTCATTCTCTTAATCTATTAATTTCCGTGTGGTAAAATGATACAAGTTTTCTGGTTTACACAAGGTCTTCCCACGGGTCACAAAAATCACTGCATTTGATTAAGAACAATATCTAATTGTGAACTCTACTTACCAAGTGCCCCAACAATTCACCCATAAAATTTATAAACCGATGGTCGCATGCCAGTCATTTCCTTACTTAAGAGATATTTACTGAGTGCCTGCCTAGGTCCTGGGGGTAATACAAGCACAACAGAAACGTCTCCTGCCCTAACAGAGTTTGTAATAGGGAAAGGCATAAACAAGGAAAATCAGACAGTAACGTACGATGACACTGAGGAAGGGCAAAAGCACAAAGCTCGGGGGTAGTATGGATTTTCAGGGAAGGAGGCCGTTTGGGAATGTTATATAAGTTGAGATGTGATAGCCGAGCAGCAGTTAATCGGGTGGGGCCTGAAGCAGAGGTGACAGAAAGGGCTCCAACAGGTTCTCCAGAGAGATGTTCAAATACTTTCTTTCAAAATTCAAATTTTATCATGTGACTTCTGCTCCTAGTATAGCGGATTGACTTGATAACCAAAAATCCCTTTTCACTACAAAACACCTCAACACTGCATAAGTTATAACAAGCATACAGTTAAATGTTGTGCTGAACTTATAACAAAGTTAAAAAAATTCTCCCAAGGCCAAGAAAATGAACCAGACACTGAAACCAAAGTAGGGATGAGTGTGAACACCAGGGCTGCCTTGGGGGGAAATGTGGGTACCAAGGAGGCTTTACAGCTACCTTTTTTTTTTTTTTAAAGATTTTATTTATTTATTCGACAGAGATAGAGACAGCCAGCGAGAGAGGGAACACAAGCAGGGGGAGTGGGAGAGGAAGAAGCAGGCTCATAGCGGAGGAGCCTGATGTGGGGCTCGATCCCATAACACCGGGATCATGCCCTGAGCCGAAGGCAGACGCTTAACCGCTGTGCCACCCAGGCGCCCCTACAGCTACCTTTAAGAGAATGCACCACTGGTCAGCGACCCCATGGAGGGCTGAGATTCCTGCAAAAACTGGGACCCGTGAATGGGCTGTACTATCAGTTAAAGGATGGTCCAGAAAGAATCGGTATTCTTATAATGGGAAGCCAACCAGAAAACCTGTTTCTACACCATCTACAGAGTGAGTGAAAGAGTCTTTCCTGAGAATACACACCATATGCCTGGCCTCATTCAACTGGCTACCACCTATGCAACAAAGAAATCCCCAAGATAAGAAAATAAAGTGGCTACAGCAGCACCTCCATCACCAAATAAAAGAGCAAATTCTCTTTAGAAGAAAGTATTCTTAACCCAGGCCTTGTAGAATTCTCATAAATTTCAAATATATGTGCTTACTAAAAAAACAAACAAACAAAATGCTGAGTAAGAAAACAGTGACCATAACAAAAATGTCAGTGGAAACAGGACATAAACACCTAGAAAATTTAGTTATTGAAATTGATCAGCATATAATTTATAAAAGGTCTAAGGAAAAAGGGGGGGGGGATAAAAACCAAGAATCAGACCAGAGATGTTCAGAAATAATCAAATGGGTTTTAAAAAGAACCCAGGGGCTCCTGGGTGGCATAGTGGTTAAGCGTCTGCCTTCGGCTCAGGGCGTGATCCCGGCGATCTGGGATCGAGCCCCACATCAGGCTCTTCCGCTATGAGCCTGCTTCTTCGTCTCCCATTCCCCCTGCTTGTGTTCCCTCTCTCTCTGGCTGTCTCTCTCTCTGTCGAATAAATAAATAAAATCTTAAAAAAAATAAAATAAAATAAAATAAAAAATAAAAAGAACCCAATAGTATTTCCGGAACTAGAATATTTAGTAATTGAAACTCACAATATGTGGGTTGAAAAGTAGATGTTATAGCTAAAGAGAGAATTAAGTAGAGAAATGGTTGGCAAACTATAGCTTACCACCTGTTCTTATGAATAAAATTTTATTAGAACACAAACCACACTCATTCATTTACATATTGATCATGGCTCTTTTTGCACGAAAACACAGAGTTGAATGACAGTGGCAGAGACCATATGGCCCACAAAGCCCAAAAGATTTATTATGTTTATTATCTGGCCCTATATAGAAAAAACTTTGCCAAGTTCTGTTTAGAAGACAGAACTGAGGGGCGCCTGGGTGGTGCAGTCGTTAAGCATCTGCCTTCGGCTCAGGGCGTGATCCCAGCGTTCTGGGATCGAGCCCCACATCAGGCTCCTCTGCTAGGAGCCTGCTTCTTCCTCTCCCACTCCCTCTGCTTGTGTTCCCTCTCTCGCTGGCTGTCTCTCTCTGTCAAATAAATAAATAAAATCTTAAAAAAAAAAAAGAAGAAGACAGAACTGAAAATATAACATAGAATGCAGCTGGAGAAATAAGTAGACAGAATATGTATTACAGACATTCAGAGAGATACAGAAGATAAAACGCCTCATATATGGATATTTGGAATTTTAGAAAAGAGTGAGATTAGAGGAGAAACAGTATTTAAAGAGATAACGATATTCCAGGATGATGGCAAACATGGATCTTCCCATCCAAATCAGAGTAAATTCAAAGAAATCCACGCTTACTCAGTATCAGGGCACATGGATCAGAAATCCACAGGAATCCCAAACAGAATCCATGAAAAGAAATCCACATGTAGAGCGAACCCACAAAACACTAAAGAACAAAATAACCTTGAAAGTATCCAGAGAGCAAAGATAAATCCCCCTCAAAAAAATGGCAATTAGAGTGTGAACAGTGTTCTTACTGGGAACAAAGGAGCCACAAGAGAATGGAGTATTATCGTCAAAGTTCTGAGAGAAAGTAACAGCCAGTCCAGAACTGTACGCCCAGCAAAATGTTCTTTAACAAACTTGGATGAAACAAGCACAATTCCAAACAAAAATTCACTATCTGTAGTTGCTCCATTATAGGAATTCCAAAGAACATACTTTAGGAAAAAGGAAAATAACTTCTCAATCTAAACAAATATTGAGTATAAAACAGAAAATAAGCAAACAAGGATACAACTAAAATACCAGACAAAATAAGCATGTCAGCGAGGAAGGGCATGGCTGGAGCGAAACTTTCCAAGGTCTCTCCACTCTTTAGAAGGAGAGGAAATTTGTTGCTTAGCATAAACCTTTAAAATTTTAGCAATATGCACAGTAAAACCTTAACGGTGGAAAATGTAAACCATCGAAGGGGAGAAAATAGAAGGACCTGGATGAAACAAGAGGGCAAGAAAAAAAAACCCTAAAAAGCTTACAAACATGAGTAAAAAAAAAAAAAAAAAGAAAGGCCAAAATAAAATGGCAGAAATGAATCTACTTGCATCAATACACATGCTAATTGTAAATGGACTAAAGGGATTAAAAAACAAATTGTCATAATGGAGAATTAAATCAGAATCGAGTTTGGTATTTATAAGGTACACTAAACACAAGAATACAGAAAGGCTAAAAGTATGAATCAATGTATCAGACAAATACTCACCAAAAGAAGGTTACATTAATAACCATCTAAGTAAACTTGAATGCAAAGTGCATTGTTAGTTATGCGAAGGGTCATCAAATAATAATAATTTCCATTTACCAGGATGATTTAACAATTTAAAATTTGAATGTACCTAATAAACAGCCTCAAAAGATACAAAGTAAAAATTGCCATAAGTAGAAGGAAGAAACCACCATGGTAGTGCCAGCTTTCCACTCACCAGTCAGGGAAAACACAAGAAGAGTCTGAAGCATGTTTTAGTACCAGAAAGTAATAAAGTGCTTTAAATTAAAAAAAAAAAAAAAAAAAAAAAAAAAAAGATGGGGCACATCATAGGGAGTCAGTCTAAAAGAGCTCTCAATGGCTCAAGCTGGAATGATTTGAGCAACAAAATAAAGCAGTATCAGATTATAACCCAAAGTACCAAGTAACTACATATGAATCCAAACTGATATAAACAAATGGTTGACTAAATAGCAGGGAACAGAAAAATTTCCTTGCAGAAGAATTCCAAATAATGTATGTAGCTAGTCCTCCCTCTGGGAAGTGTCGTTTAATTCCACTTGAGTGTGAGTTGGACATAGTGACTTTCAAAAAACACAGAGATAGCAAAATACTATCTTTACTGGAGAAACCTGGCATAGACTACTTAACCATGTGATCATGGCTAACATGACTCGTGGTGTCCTATGGATATCACACACTCCCTGACAGGATGAGAGGAGAGAGTATTTCATCTCTTCAAAAACCCATCACCTTCAGTCCAACCATGAAAATGTCACACAAACCCAAATTGAGGGATGTTTGACAAGATACTTGACCAGAATTACCCAAAACTGTCAAGGTCATGAAAAACAGGACAAGACTGAGGAACGGCCACAGATTAGAGGAGCCATGACAACTGAATGCAACACAAATGGCATCCTGAGTTGGATCTTGGAACAGAAAAAAAGGACATTAGGGACTGTGAAATCCAGATAAAACCTGGTGGTTAGTTTAATGGTAATGTGTCAATGTTGGCTTCTTAAGTTTTGACAAATGTTCCATGCTAATGCAGGACAGTAACATTAGAGAAAACAAATACAGAAATTCCCTGTAATATCCTCACAATTTTTCTGTAAATCGAAAATTATTCTAAAAAGTCGATTTTTAAAAAAAAAATTAGTGAAAAGGAGCAGTCTAGTTCAACAAAGCTGAAAGTTAGATCTTCGAAAAGACTAATAAAATTTACAAACTTTCAGAAAGATGAATTGAGGGGAAAATAGAGAAGGTAAAAATAAACAATATTAGATTGTGCAAAAAGCAGGTAGAGCAAAAAGTACAAAGAGAACATGAACTTAATATCAACACATATGAAAACTCAGATAAAATGCACTATTTCCTGGAAAGCCATAACCTGACAAAACTCACTCAAGAGGTAAACGGAAAGCTTGTATAGTTCTTAAACTAAGGCAATAGGTAAAAATCTTTCCACATAAAAGTCTCAAAGCCCATATGGTTTTAAAGGTGAGTTATTTATAACTATTAACAAGAAGTAAGTCAGGCGCCTGGGTGGCTCAGTCAGTTAAGTGTCTGCCTTTGACTCAGGTCCTGGGATCGAACCCCACATCGGGCTCCCTGCTCAGTGGGGAGCCTGCTTCTCCCCTTCCCTCTGCTGCTCTCCCTGCTTGTACTCTCTCTCTCTCATATAAATAAATAAAATCTTAAAAAAAATAAGTCATTTGACACTTACAAAGAGCAAGCTGGAAAGCTCCCCAAACTCACTGTATATGGCTATGATAACCTGGATACCACATCTTGATAGGAGCAGTATGAGAAAGGAAAATAATAGGCCAATTTTGTGCATCAATATAGATCTAAAAACCCTAAACTGACTGGCAACAGAAACAGTAAGTGGTACAGATGTTCAGAGATAGCTTTTTGTGTTTATTATTGTGTTAATTATTAAGCATTACCTACTATGTTCTTAAAAAATTTTAGTACATTAGAAAACTACATGGAAATCCAACTGAAGACCCCAAACTTTTCCCCACCTAATTCTAGATGCTAAGAAGGCTCCAGAGTTCCCATGCTTAAGAAAAGCTACACCAGAGGGGTAGCTTTCGCTTCTGTTGTTAACCTGATTTGTATTCTAACACATGTTGAATAAACCCTTTGGTAATGGGAAGAAATCAGAGAGGAAGACATACCATGAGAGACTCTGGACTCTGGGAAACCAACTGAGGGTTACAGGAGGGAGGGGGGTGGGGGAATGGGGTAACCAGGTGATGGGTATTAAGGAAGGCACATATTGTGATGAGCACTGGGTGTTATACGCAACTAATGATTTGCTGAACACTACATCAAAAACTTATGATGTACAATATACTGGTTAACCGAACATAATAAAAAAAAAAAGAAAGAAAGAAGGAAAAAAACCCTTTGCCTTGTCTCTTCCTCAATGATTTACCTGCAGTGGTAAATTCAGTGTGCTCTTTTATGCATTATTTCGGAAAACTCTTGAGCTTTATGCTGTGAATGAATGGCATGGAGGGAAAACAGAGGCAAATGAATAGGTGACCTTAATAACTATTCCTCAGGGTGCGGTCTAGTGACTTACTTATCTTGGATGACTGCGTTCTTGACTCCTGCTTTTGGTCATGTCTTGGCCACTGTCCCATTAGACCCACAATATTTTCCAAAAACATGAGGTATACAGCATTGCTGTAATTACTCATAATGAACAGATGGGAAACTGAGGCTCAGACAGGACCAAATGCTCAAAAGGAAGTAGCTCATAAATGAGAGAGCCGGGACAGGAAGACAGACGTTCTGACTTCCAGCTCAGTGCTATTTGCAACATACTAAGTCTCTTCACCTACCACTCACTTTCTGTTTTTGTCTGTCTTGTTTTGGAAAGGCATAATTACTTTGCTCTAGTATTGAGCTCCAGGCTCAGTGGGGACAGATACTATTGCTGGGCAAGCTTGACTGAGGCAGATTTCAGGGTGCTCTATAGTTTCTTTTTTCTTTTTTTAAGATTTTATTTATTTCACATACAGAGACAGAGAGACAGAGAGAGAGAGAGAGAGAGAAGCAGACTCCCTGCTGAGCAGGCAGCCCGATGTGGAGCTTGATCCCAGGACCCTGGGATCATGACCTGAGCTGAAGACTTAACCGACTGAGCCACCCAGGTGCCCCTGTTCTATAGTTTCTGATATAATCCAGAAAGAAGCCTCAGAGTATGTTGAAAAGCTACTCATTGATTACTGTCCCTTCCACCTTTGTGCCTGTAGGTTGAAACCTGTTCAACTGGCCACATCACGTGAAGATAAACCTTGCTTACAGCATTTGATCTGGTTGTCCACCTGTCCCAGGAGCAGTCTCCAGATTGACAACTGACAGGACACTTACACTTATTTTCCCTATGTCATACATCAAAGACTAGAATTAAGAAGTGGTAAGGAAAAAAAAAAGTGGTAAGGAAAATCCTTGATGAGCCTATTTGATGCAATTATCTATGATTTTACTCAAAAACGCCGTCATTGTCTCTAAAATTAGAGACAGGAAGTTGAGGCACAATTTCTGAAGTGATAAATAAGAGGAAATGTTATCTGTGAAGACGGAAACAGCGTCATATCATAACCTGACTGATCCCACGAAGGCTACCTACTACTCTGACATAACCTGGAGCCGAGAGAAAGTAGGGATTACTTTGTATACGAACGCTAGTCATGGCATTATCCGGCTCCAGTTCCTGCGAGCTCGCGCCCCTGCGCTGGCCTTTGTCAGGTGTGCGGCAGCTCGCAGACAGCGCCACTAAACCGGCGGAGCCAGTGAATACATTGTATACACACCTTACAGTAAACTGAGACATAAAAGCCATTTTGTGTTGCTGCTTTAGTTCCCCACCCTCAGCCTGACTAGCAAAACCAAGATATATAACCACACATCTCAACCTAGAACTTTGCCCCGTGATGCATTGTCTCCGAAAGTCTCTTTTCTCCTTCCTGTCGGTCCTCAGCGGCGCGATCGCTGAGCGAGTGGCTGTGCTATTCACAGACGTGTGCGGCTGTCCTCCTGCAGGAATGTGTCTGTTTCTGTCCTTGACTCAGTTTTTTCTTTCTTCCTTTCTTTTTCTCTCTCTTCCTCAGTCTTAGCACCAGCCAGACCTTTTCTGTTTAATCTATTCTTTGACTGCTGAACCACTCCGAGTGCTATTCACGGGAGATGTGGGGGCAGAGAGCACCTAGAGAGCTCGGAGCCGCGTAATAGGAGGTGCTCCCGGAAACATCTCAGATCCAGACAGCACTGCTGTCCTTCACTTCGGTCGATAACAAAAGGCAATCCTTTTTCCTTTTGAATTTTTGACAGAGGGAGCTCAGGTCATGAGCAAAACGGTGCTCTGAATGTGTGTCTTGACAGATATAACATGATCATAAAGAGAGACTATGGCAAGCACTGCAGAAAGTCAGACTTGACACTGACAGTATTTTCAACAAAAGTCTATATAAATATCAGATACCACAGACCTGGATAAGAGAAGCTTATGTTCATAAGGCGAGGTTGTTAAAACCCGAATATTCTATTAGCAAAAACCTGAAGAGTCTAATTACATATGCACTGCAGTATTTCCACTTAGCATGACGTATGACAGCTCTACCTACTTTTCCCAGTTTTCTCCTCTCACAATTTACATCCCCGTGGCTGGGTGGCAAAGGCAAGCATGTTAGAATAATAACTAATCGATACTGAGAGAGTATAATTATCTAGTACCTTCGTATTTGTATTTCCCCTTTTACACATGACACATTGGAGTTTCAGAAAGGTTAAGTGATTTGCCCAATCTGGGTCACTTTGCAGATTTTGGAGTTAGATTTAAGTAGGGATCTTTTGCCTCTTTTTCATTCTTTCTTTGTGACAGCATGACATTTCTGAATGATATCTGTTAGACGCTAAAGATTACAGGAAACATCATACCCTTCAGTTTATCTTAGACGTTAGTCTACCTTTAACTGAGGTTCAAATTTCCCTAAAACCCGCATTTCTCCCCTTTTTTTCCTTAAGCTACATGTCACCTAGATATGGAATCCCAGACTTACTCAAATTTGTTTTACACCACCCAGAGATACCTGAAAATGTACACGTTAACCTGGAAAATTGATTTAATGTGTAATATTAAGTATAATACATGCATGAACATATAAACACACCTTAAATTACACTTTCCAGTGTACTGTTATAAAGAAAACAATAGTTTTACAGAATAAAAGTAACTATGGCAACCTATAGATTCAAATCAGGCTGCCTCCGAGGCAGCGCTTTCCAGGTGCCTCAGTAACTTTCCATTAACATGTGTCTCAAACACAGACGTTTTGGGAAAGCATTAGCTGAATTTCCTACTTAGTGTTCGCAATTTAATTATCCCTTTCAGTGTTATTGACTAAAATAATCTGATCATACAAAATTCTTTGGGTATGTCTGTTTCACTGCAACCTTTTTATCCTCTTGCATTCCAGAGTCCTGCCTAACCTTGGGAAACCTATATTTTGATATCCACTGGTCAGGAGGAAGTAAGACAGAACCAGGAGCTAAGAAACGGGTTTAGTAAAAAAAGCCGTTCATGTTGTCTATCCATTCGCCATCCCAACTGTCCCCTGTTCTCACTGCCCCCCTTCCTGCCACCCCCCTACCCCCACCGAAGTTTGTGGAATGAAGATGGTTTACTTTGGGATAACGGGAAACAGGACTATCATCTGCAACTTTCCCCTAATTCCCAAGTAAGGCCGAGTTCCATAACGAGGTAAAACCCTGAACGGATCCTGAGACCAGGATTGGTTTTATTTTACTGTGGGATGAGAAGTGGCAACAACGATGACTTCAATTCAACAAGTATTTATTGTGTGTCCACAACATGCAAGGCAGTGTGGACATCCTCCTAGAGAGCATAACAGGGGAAGAGAACCAGTGTTTGCCTTCAAAATATGGCCTTGTGGGACAGAAGCAGGGGAGTGTGTGTGGATTTAGCATGTAGATTTGCATGGGAAAGTTCATGAGGAAACTACAGGTAAGAGGTGTTTTGTGTTTGTGTTAACAGAAGTCTTCCACGGAGTTTTAGGATATCGGACTATCAAACTTGGAAAAAGAGAAACATTATGTGGAGAATAAACGAGTTGCCTGGGGTAAAGATTATGTGGGGAGGGATACTTGGAGAGAAGTATGGGTAGATGGGACAACGACAATGTTGAGAAAACCCTAATACTTGGAACTAAACCCTAAAGCTTGGAACTTATCTTTAATTTCATAATCAGACAAGAATCACTGAAGTCTTCTAAAAGGAGTAGAATAAAAGTTAATCTGTAATTTTGAAGGTGATTGCTAGACTCTTGTAGGGAGAAAAAGAAGCAGTAGAGAGATGTAGAAAGACAAATAAGCAAGAAGAAAAGGCAGGCTTGAGTTCGGACAGTGCAATGGAAATGATAAAGACCAACTTGAGGGGTGCTACAAAGGCAGAACATTGGCACGAGCAACAGACTGGGTCTAGGAGGTAAAAGACGAATGAAAAATGAAGAGGCCATGAAAGGAAGTGATAGTCACATAACTAATTCAGTTGTTCATTCATTCATTGAATGTTTACTGAACACCTATTTGTGCCAGGAGTGTTACTTTTCGCCAGGCACCCAGCTAGGAGCTAAAAGAGGTACAGGAGCTGGTTTAGTGAGATCATGGACTTAATTTTTTTCAAACATTTTTTAGAGGAGGGTGGAGGGGCAGGGGGAGAGGAGAAAAAGAACCCCAAGCAGACTCTGCACTGAGCCCAATGCAGGGCTCAATCCCCAAGACCCTGAGATCATGACCTGAGCCAAAATCAAGAGTCGGAGGCTGAACCGACTGAGCCACCCAGGTGCCCCAAGATGATGTACTTCATTTTATACACAGAGAGTTGAAAGTGCCAGAACATTCCAGCTGTCAATTGTTGATAGAGACCTATAGTTGAGGAGAGTAATTGGTTTGGAATTATCTGTATAAAGACAGGTCACCGAAGCTGTGGAAAGGGGCAAGATCACTGACGCACAATTTTTTCTGTGAAGTAGAAACATTCTCAGAACAGAGCAAGTTCAAGAGCAGATGTGAGAAAAGAACTATACTGCACTTGGGAATCTGAAGGAAAAAGTTATTAGCAAAGAGATGGTCAAAAAGAAAGAGGGGAGCTGAGATGAGATGGTGCTGCGTCAGGGAAGCTATGCAGCGTCTCAAACAGTACAAGCCCTCGGAAAGCCCCGAGCACCAGCTTTTCGATGGGAGCAAGGAGGGCAAAGCTGGAGAAAAGGCAACTAAATTAGGTCCTTACCCAACCTATTTCAAGAGGCTTTGTTGGCAAGCGAGGAGCTAGAAGCCAGATGAGAGGAATGGGAAATTTGGGTGGGAAGATCAAAGAGAGCAATGGAAAGGTAGCTGGACAGGGTAACAATGCTTAAGACAACGTAAGCTACCAGTTAACATTTTTTGACTACTCGTGTGCCTGGCACTGTTGGAAGTGCTTGATATGTATGAATGCATTTGAGCCCTATGATGATTCGTGCATTCTGAGAGAGATACCATGTTACATCTTTCTCACAGCTTGGGAAGTTCAGACAAGACTAGATTATGAGGCTTGCCCTACCTCACACTATCAATTCGTA
Source organism: Ursus maritimus (assembly GCF_017311325.1). Lineage (NCBI taxonomy): Eukaryota > Metazoa > Chordata > Mammalia > Carnivora > Ursidae > Ursus > Ursus maritimus. The sequence goes on along the minus strand of NW_024425563.1, from coordinate 27,966,710 downwards.
TTACTTTGAACCCAGGCAGTCTGACTGCAGCGTCCCTTGACCACTCTGCTTTGTTGTGAGGCTAACAAAAGCTTACACAGGCTTGTGGGAAGAAAGGAAATAAGGGGAGAGAGAGAGGAGAGAGAGAGAGAAAGGATAATGGTTGAAACAAGCTAAAGGAGGGATGGGAGAAAGGGTACCTCCTTGTGGGAGGAACCCCAGTAAAGTTCCCTGGGAACAGGATTAAGAGAAGAGAGGGACGGAGACATGGAGAGATTTTAAGCTTAGAAGCACATGATTGTGGGGGCCTGCATTAGGTGATTTTTTTTACCCTTTTGGCTCAGAACACTAAAAGGAGACACTTGTTCCCAAAGTACAGATAAGGGAAGGGGCTAAAAGAAGATTCATAAACCTCCTTATTTATCTTTCTTTTTCAATGGAAGCAAGAAATGGAAAAGCAAGAATCATCGGGTATACACAAACCTACCAGCAAGCCTGGCCCAGACATCATATGCATAACAATAGAAATACCGAGGACACTTAGGCTGTGCAGACCCTAGTACTAGGTGGTACATAAGAACTAAAAGGCAACTTCTAATCTCATAGATATTCTCTTCCTTTCTCTTTCAAGTGGCTTTAACGGCAAAAAGAAACATAAAGTGCAGCCAACCTAAATCAACAGCATATTGATGTACATTTTTCCTTTGTGGGTTTTTTCCCCGCCTCTTGCAAGAAGTGTTTGCTATTTAAAATCTGTTACTAGGTGATGGTGGCAAAGCACATTTTTCTCTCTTCCCAAGTCAACCCTACACATTTCACTGTGCGTTTGCAAGTAAAAATACCTGTTGCCGTGCACATGAGAGGCGCAGAATGCAAAGCTGTAATGGAGCAGGGTTGGGTCAATGACAGCACCGTTTTCTGAATGTTCCATCAGTTCTGTAAGGTAGCAGAGATGTCTGTGACAGCCTCTCACGCCATAACGGGCGCAGTACTCGTCTAACACAAAAACTTGGCCAGGGCTAAACCAACCCTGAAAAAGAAAAAAAAAAATTGTTTCCTTTCTATACTAGGATTTGCTTTTCTGCAGGCGCTCTTTGACGTTATAAGAAGAAGCTGAATCCAAGTGTCTTTTGACATTTTTTATTAGTGGTATGTTTCATGTTATTTTCATAAAGCTAATGTCATCAATTCTGGACCTGATCTGGGACGCTCGTCACCAAATACTATTCTCTTTTCATTGCCACGGCAAGGCATGGGCAACCTGCTTTTCTCCACTGTCATTCAAAATTCGCCAAATTTATTCCCAAGTATCTAAATTGTCAGTCACAGAGAATAACATTCTGAAAATCTTCAATCCCTGTATGGATCAATTAAAAAGAGGATGGTTAAAGCAGATACTATAATTGAAATTGACTTGTTGCCAAAAACATTTTATAAAGTGAACTAAGAAAATTTCAGTTAAGTCTAGGGGTAGTAAACATATACCATTCGGGAATTTGCCTATTTGGGATATTGTTCTCCTTCTGTTTGTCCTTCTATGACCAATATAACAAGAGCTAATGGCTTACAGTAGTTTCTAGTTCTCCTGAAATGAGATGTGAAGGGTGCGTGTGTGTTGGTGTGTGCTTGTGAGCCAAGTGAACCAGCAGGTGCCTGCCTGGCTAACACTGCAGGTCAGGGTTAAGCACAGCTGCCTAATAAAGTGTTCCGATGGATTATATGGACTAAAATAAACAGTTTTAAAAGGGGGCAGGATAACTGTGCAAGAGAAGGAAAAGACTGGTGAGAAATGCAGAAAGGTAAGACAGCAAAAACACAAAGAAGAGGAGAAAAAAGAGCCCCCAAATAGTGTGGCGATAGTGCAGGCGCTCAAAGAGACAAACCACGTGTATGTGTAACATCAGTCACCATGCCTGGGAGTTACTACAGACTCCATGGTACGGAACATAGGCTACAGTTCAGTGACATTTAGTGACTCGCTCGAGACACTGAAAATCAGTTGTTGAGTCATGACTGACATCCAGGGCCATCCTGCCTCCAAACCCTCTCATCACACCATGCTCACTACCCTCTAGATACAGTTGAAGACACACTGTTGTGCTCTCCTCACAGTCCTCATGACACGTGGGATCACCCACACAACGCAAACAACTTCTGAGAATTCAGTAACTAACTCCGCTGAGTGGAGTCCACCATGGAAGTCCCTTATTGGTGTCCATTCTATGTGTACTTCCCCCTGGAAAGATACCATAGGGTTTTGTGATGCTCTCACTCTTCATGTTAAGTTTGGGCTGAGTGGGGTTCAAGCCATACCGTTACATGTTGAATAATAGGTATTTAATAAAGAGCCTATAAATGATTTATCAGGAAAAAAATTTTTTAAAATGATTTATCAGGGCAGAAAGCTGTGATCACAGCAATAAGTAGTCTCAGTTCTTCCTGTCTATTCAAACATCTCCAATGAGCTTGGAGCACATCCTGAAGTCTTAAACAAGACAACGTAGCTTTATTGTAGGTAGCTGCCACATTCAGCAGCCAAGAGACTCTGCGGTGATAGAAATAGGGATAGTCCGGCTGGATACATTTCAGAGGAATTGCCACTGACAATATAAACCCTTGGAAGGGCACTCAGGGACACTAGGCTGCAGTTTAATGCCCACATTCTGAGGAGTCAAGCATTCCTTCAAAATGTTAATTATACTTTATATCCCAAATTTGGGCTGGTTTCAACACAGAGAGAGTAGCAGTTTACTTAATTCCATTTATTTATCTTTTTTAAGGAATTCAAATTATCTTTGGAGGGCTAAATGAAACCAAAGATTTCCTCTGTTACACGTGGCCCTGTCATATCATTTCTCACACTGTTTCTTTCCCTGTCACTTAGGTTGTCTTTCTAGAACAAAAGAGAGAAATGAAAGTTAGCAACACTTGGTGAGCAGAATTTAAACCTTAAAATGTCTATACAGGTGTTAGCAAATCCTATCCCAGAGGTTTTTTTGTTTTTGGCTTTTTTTTGTTTAATCTTCATTAAAGCCTTTATTTTCATTTGGCCTTCTCCAGAGGGACTGATAAACCACAATTCAGTGTCTGTTTGAGCCTACTCTCCCGTGTATTGAGTGGCACAGCAGTGGTCTTCAAGTGTATAATTTTCAAATTGGGAAGCAATCGATTGGAATCCTTTATCCCTAACTCCCGACTACAGTTATTAAAGGAGTCAGGAATAAAATGCCGCTTCATAACAAGTGTTTCTCACTTTGAAAAAGATTTTTCATTCTAACCTCTAGGAAACTGGAGAGACAGACTTGTACTCACCAAGCATGAATAGGAATCATTCAGTCTGTGATCCAAAGTCTGCCTCTGGAGTAGTCTAAAAAGGAAGGCGTGGTCAAGCTTGCAAGGATTAGCAGAAATAAACTCATCCATACCATGTTTCTGAAAACGGTCGGCATCTGTAAATTCAGAGAAGCATGTATAATACATTTATTTTTCTGGCTTAATAATGGGCAAATACACTTTTTGAACACAAGATGCATGTCTCATGATAACAGACTATTTTGTATTACAAAAAATACAATGCCAAGAATTCAGCACATTGACATAAATTGCAATTTTTTGAGAGCCTAATGAAAAATGACCTGGAAAAATCTGCAAATCATTTGAAATGAGAAAATTTTATTTTCACTCTAAGCCACTTCTAATATTTATCAGAGAAATAATCATATTTTCCAATTTTAAGAAAGGTAGATGCATTTTAAGTATGTATTTACAGAAGGAACCGGCTGGAAAAGGACCCAGGTCTATTCATAAAAAAAAACAGCAATGATGGCTAGAAGCTTGCTTTCCAAGTGGCAAACTAGGGCAGAAATGAACACACAGGCTTCTGCTGGACCACTTCCAGTCTTTTTTTTTTTTTTTTTAAAGTCTTTAATGGGACCAACCTTAATGTAGAAATGGCAATGAATGCTCTCAAGCTTCAAGTTTAAGAGACATGAAAAAGGGGGCATCATATTTGTGCAAATATGCAGACAAAGCATAACATCCCAAATGGCACTTCAATCAAAGGTCCAAATTTATTGTTCTTTACAGATTGCATCTTTCAACGCCTGTAGACCCTGCGGGTTTATCAAAAGGCAAGCTTTTATGATTGCTTTCATTAATGGTATGTTTTGTCGAAGTCTTCAATGTGAGTTATTTACTAAGTATAGAGAGAAAAAGCCACACGCCACCCAAAAGGAGTGCTGGGGTGTTACTACATTAGCTCTGTTAGAAATGTAGTGCACATCGGGCAAGCAATCAGTTATCGGGATAAAAGTGGCCTCTCCTGACAATGGTAGAGCTGAGGCTCCATTGTTCCTTAAAATTCAGAGACAGATCTCATTCTGGTAATTACAAGAAGTAGAGTCCTAAATGTAAGCTGAATGTAGTTTTCACAACCTATATGGTACAATCCTAAAATTGCAAAGGAAAGGAGACAAAAGTTTATTGATTAAACGCAATTATAGAGTCAGGCTCATAATAAAACGCAGCATTGATCTGTGGACATGATGCTAACATAATCAGTCACATTTAGATATTTAGCCCAGATCCTATTGATCCTGTGTCAAGTTCAACTTGCAGCCATATTTGTGGATGGAAGAACTATGTAATTCAAGCTGAAGGGTCTTCAGAACCACATTAAAAAAAAAAAAGATGCCACATCAGTGACAGATATCAAAAGGTGAATGCACCAAGTAAGCAATGAATGGGCCTTCATTGATGATGGAAGGTACGAGGCTATGATCCATGCAGAAATTGGCACATGTGTTCCTGTATATTTGCTAATTACTTAACGGAGTGATTAAATGCATTACATGTGGCAGATTAGTATTAATTGGATGAACACTAAATGTTATTAAACTGCTTTTCTGAACTGAGAAATGAGACAATTTAACTCCTCTTGTAGTTTATTCTTAATGTCTGATAGTCTTTCGAAAGAAAGTCTTTCAAAGTTACAATATATGATAATGTAAAATAATATAAAATGAGTAGACAGACTATTGAAAAATGCAAGGCACGTATATTATAAAACTGTTATTTTGTATTTTAAATAATCTTAGAATCTTCATTTACCCATTTACTTGAGTAAAAAAAAAAACTTTTAGCGTCACCTTTATGAAATTGCTAGTTCTATAAAACAACTGCTGAATTTTATTCATTATTTCTTTCACCAGAGAAGGTCATAACAAGAAGTTAAAAATAACACCCATTAGTGGCTTATCTGTTGAGAACAGGATATATAAGAAATTTCACAGAAAATCCATTTTTCTTTTATTCTACAAAATACATACGTTACATAAATACGTACACTACCTTCTACATAATTCTCTTTTTACTTCTACTTTTTATACAGGTTTATAGAAGCAAAATTTTTATTTTAAAGCAATGGGTATATAGTCTTTAAATAATATCTATATGTTCCTAAAAAAAATGAGTCTGTTTCATTTCCCCAAATCATATTTTCAAACATGAATTTACTTCATGAAGCATTTTCCTCACAAAATCTAACTATGTATTTGCTAACGTGTCAAACACTTTGGAATCACACACATGAATGAAAAATTACTTTGCCAATGATTACCTTTAGTGATAAAAATATTCCTAATACTAATTTAAGTCACAAAAACAGATTCCATATTGACAGTGATAAAACTTGTAGGCGAACAATATTCTATTAAAAAAAAAACCCCTACAATCTCTCTAGTGCTATAATTCTATGAAAGTGAAATGTATTCTTTGGGATTATCCCATCTTCAAAACACAGGCTGTAAAGACCAAGCATCTCTCTTTCTTTATATGCCTGATAAGCACAATTTAAAATATTTTATGCAAATATACTTCACCATGCACCACTGATGCGTTTCCATGAATTTATGAAGAAATAAATTTTGAAAGAGCAACAGTTTTTTTCTGTGTGAGAAATCTTTCACTTTAAAATCCTCTCATGAACTAAAGTAAAATAGGAAAACATCTATTGTGAAAATATTACCTAGTTTTTTATTTCTATTAAATAATATTTTCATATAGTTTTCTCTTGGGATAACATATCTACATCTACTCTTAGAAAACACAGAGATATCATCTGGATCAAATGAATTGTGCTTTCAATCAATTACATAACCAAATGCAAGGCTTGGATACTTGCTTGAAAACTGGGTTATACTTGATTATCTTCAATTAATGTTTATTAAAACACAAAACTATGGTGACCGGTTTTAAATGAAAAAGTACTCATGACAAATTTCAGTTCAGTCTGTCTTCCAAAATGATGTAAGAAAATTATCAAAAGAAACCAACAAGATAGGAGCTTGAACAATGCACTGCCAAACTGTCATGAATTGTGATGATTAACCTATGGACTAACTACAGATGTGGGACGTGGTAATTGAGGGTACTGGTGGAGAGTCTCTATGGTAACAGCTGGATATATGCTCCAGCGTCTTGAGGCGGTACTGTCACCAGGTGTGGTAGAAATGGATGGAATAAAACCCAAACTGAGAAAGATTATTATTTGCTATAGAGTTATGGAATTATAGACGCTTATTCAAATGGAACCTGAAAATTTAAATTTTTCATTAGGGTAATAGCTGTTGGAAGTCAAGGGGAAAGAATAAGTAGGCTGACGGTACCAATTTAAACAGTTAACATGGACTTGAAAATAGCTAGCCTACAAAACAACGTGAGGACCCTTAGCAAGCTGGTAGGCCCCCCCGTGGTGTGTGGGAGGGGACTCTTTGGTGGGGACTGACCACAGCCAGCCCCTATGGGCTCAGGAATGCAAGCCCCAGGACAGGCATCTAAGTCAGAGTTCCAAATGTGAGATGGGGAAAAAATTTAATGGAAATGTTTCTTCTTCCTTTGCAACTAATTCTAAGAATGTTGCCTTTTTTTTTTTTTTCTTTTTTTCTTCTTCTGGTGTTGAGCGAAATTAGGGATACAAAATGGGGGAGGAAAAGGAAGTGAGAGAGAGGCAAACGGGACACTGCAGGAGAAGAGGTGGCCATTCATTGGCATCTAGACCACTCAGGTGTCCAGGCGTGGGACTCAAGTACCAAAAGGACGATGATGAAGGTGCTGCTACCTAAGAGCTCATCTCCTCTGCAAAATTCTGAACTGAGCTAAGCAGCATATGGACCTTTTGAAATACAATAGCTTGGTTTAAAATTGTCCTACGGTTAAGAGCATGCCCGTAGCTGCATTTACCGATACCCACACCTGATTACACTCTCCTTGTAGCTCCAACTCTCACTAAGCTTGAAAATTCACAAGAAGTTAAACGTGAAGGACCTCGTGTCTTTCTGTAACACCCACGTGGCAATAGGAAGTTTCAGGTTATAAAATTTTATGTAGATTACCTTGGTTGATATTTTTTGTTTTATGTACATATTTTACGCTGAGCACCAAAGAGAAACGTCGATACATATATTAAGAGTTTGTTCACACCTCTATTACTGACCCAAATAATTTCTTAGCTTGTTTTGTTAAATTGACTAAAAACGGATGTATGAATTTACACATCTTGCTTTCTGAGGCAAATAACAACTAAGTCATATTTTCACATGATGACAATTTTAATCAACACATACTGACCTAGAATCATAAGCAAAGCAAACCAATATTCAACATTTGAAATAATATATTCAATGTAAAGTAAAACATACCTATGAAGTGTGAAATTCAACTTACTAGATCAATCAAGAAAATAAGCTCATAAAATTAAATGTAAGTTTATATTCCGATTTAAGAATTTTTAAAAAAATTTGACTTACAAAGAAGATAACTTTTCTGGTTCATTTTTGACATTTCTTTATTATTGGAAGGCAACTAGTACTGTGTTGTATTGTATTATGTTACATACATATTGTATTACATTATATACATTAAGAGAGAAAAATGAAAAACAGGTGCTTTGCATAGTAAAGGATAGTTTAACCAAAGAATGTCTGTCAGTCTGGCAAAAGGCAATGCACTGTTTGAAGCAGTAAATTTGGACCTAATTTACCCTGTTTTATTAGAATTTCTAAATATCCTGAAAACCAAAGAAACAGGGAAGTTGAACAGATTGATGTATCAGAAAAATCTATAAATACATACCATCATTTATATCCCAAAACAGATAATGTTGTTTTCAAATAAGGTAGACTTTATACATTTATTTTTTTTGTTCTATCTCAACATTTAGCTAGTATGTTTAGTTTTAAAAAAGAGCTTTCTTTAAGTTATAACATAGATACTTCAAAGGTAATTCAGAAAACAGAGGAAATGAATCAGTAACTAATTCCTTTAAAGTCATCCACTGTGAGTAGTTTAGGTAAAATTCTACCTATACGTATAAATTTTTTTTAACATAGTTAAAATATCACATACATAATTTAGTATTTTTCCACTTAACATTCCATGCTATTATAACAACTTCACAGGCATTACCTTTATGCCCACATGAAGGTAGATATTAGGTTGTTTCTACTCTTCTCTTGTGGCAAAAACAGACTTTTGTTTCATAACAGGTAGGTAAAGTTAACCTAAATATTCTGTGTTTGCCAAGAAAGTAGGAGATTGACATTGTAAACAAGATCATATTCTTTCAAAAATCATATTATTATAAAAATTTTAATACAATGAAGCAAAAAAAAAATATCATGAAAATACTTACCCTTACCAGCTATAGGTCAGCAAGGGAATAAAAAAGCATATTTAAATGGATTAGGAACATACTGATTTCTGTAACTACTCATTTTAATTTCATATTATTTTCTTACTTTCTATTAATGACTCTGAAAGTTGTTTTTCCCAGACATGATCAAAAAAGAAGGGGAAATGCCATGGAAATCCTGGAAGGGAAGAAAATACTAAGGGCTAACTACTCTCTGAAGAAGTCTAATGGCTTCTTTGATAGAGGTCAAGATCAGTATTCTCATTCAATGAGGTAGACACATTTTTCTTCCTTCCTCCACCCCTTCCCCCACCTTTTTAATGAAAGATAAAACAGCAGGGTCTGCTGTGATAGAAAACTTCACAAAACATCTGGAATACAAGAAAGCTGCTGTTAACATAATCAAAACACTTTGGCTTCTTAGAACAAGTTTGGGTTTTTTGGAACGAGTGAATCAAGGGGCTAGAAAACCACATTCCACTTAGCCTAATCAACACTGCTTTGACAATAGACTAATATCTGATAGTAGAAAGGTTTTGTGAGAAAGAGATGACACGGCTATTTGAATCAACTGATTACTAGATGTCATATTCATTAATTCTATATAACGCAGTCATGGACTTAATGTCCGAGGCCAGTGGTTCTTGACCACTTTTCTTGCCACTACACGATATGGATGATATCCATGAGCCCAGTGCACTCCTTGGGTATTTCTTGCACTTAGGATTTGAAAACAAAATACTGAAACACAAGTGAATGAGGAGACCTTCTCACAAAAAAATAATTTTCAAGTCACTGTAATTCAGTGGTTCTCAAACGAGGGTTTTTCTAGCCCACCTTTAACTCTGTCCCCCCCTCCCCAACATTTGGCAATGTCTGGAGATACTTTTGGTTATCAGATTGGGGGGTGTGTGTGGTTTGCTACCGGAATCTAGTGATTAGAAGTCAGGGACGAAGCTAAGCATCCTACAATTCACAGGACAGCCCTGCTGGCAACCCTTGAAACAAAGAATTATCTGGGCCAAAATGTTAATAGTGGCGAAGTTGAGAGATCTTGCTCTAACTTTCAAAAACCAATCATTCTGTTTCTTGTCAGGATGCAGTCATGAAGAACAGATTTACGTCCTACCTGAAACAACTAAAAATTGAGGGAAAAAATACATTAAAAAAATAATTCTCAAAACACTGGACATCAGACAACCAAGGAGAGTGACTCCTGAGAGGAAACAAATGAAGTGAGCTGAGGCTCCAGTGAGGACCAGGAGAAACTTTCAAAGCAGTGGCACAGGGAACAAGAACCCACAAAGCACTCGTGTGCTCCCCAAGTTGAGAAGACGGACCTGACAATTCAGGAAGGTCAAAATGGCTAGAGTTTGCCTGCACGAATACGGTTCTCCCCCTTTCCTCTTTCCATATTTAGTTGAATACTGACCGCCTCACACATGTGAGGAGACTGCCTCTGGCCAGGGAAGAAATCATCCTGAAGGATTAGAGGGGGCAGTGCCCAAAACTCACACAGAGCCTGCAACAGTACTTGTTCTCAACAGCCAATAGGAAACCTCAGAATCCATGGATCATCAGGGTCTTTAAGAAGAGTCCTGGGCCAGAAATGGTGAAAATTAATCCAAGACTAGACACTGTTTAGTTCCACCTAACAAAACTTAAAGTAAAACCTGAAAAGACTGAACTGTTTCCAAGTGACTTAACTGTGTCTTAGAATAAAACTCAAGGAGATTTTCATGAAGAAAACTACATCAAGGCACATTACAAGCTAACTGGTCAACATCAGTGTTAAAGAGAAAATCTTTAAATCAGCTAGAGGGGAAAAAGACACATTACGAACAGAGGAACAGACAAAAATGAGCACATTTCTCCTTATAAAAAAAGGCGTTAGAGTGGGAGGCAAAATCTAAGAACTGAAAGAAATTTTTTTTTCAAAAGAAAGGTAAATTACTTTTTCATATATAAGAAAGCTAAAAGAATTAATCACCACCAGATTTGCAAGTCAAAAGAAGTCTGTCAAAAAGTAAATTTTTTTTTTAAAACTTATTTATCTGACAGAGAGAGAGAGAGTGAGTGAGTGAAAGAGCACAAGCAGGCAGAGCAGCAGAGGGAGAGGGAGAAGCAGACTCCCCGCTGAGCAAAGAGGCTGATGTGGGGCTCTATCCCAGGACCCTGAGATCATGACCTGAACCAAAGGCAGACGCTTAACCGACTGAGCCACCCAGGCGCCCAAGAAGTAAAAGATTTCTATAAGACAATGAAGAACACTGGAACTGATAATTGGGTAAGTATATAGCAAACATTTTCTCATATTATTTAAGTTTCCCTAAAAGGTAATTGACTGTTAAGGCAATAATTATAATAGCAAGGTACTGTGGGATTTCTAATATGTGTAGAAGTAAAATGTAGGACAAGAATAGTCTAGAGGGTAGAAGGGGAGAAATGGAAGTATACTATTTTAAAGTTCATATACTATGCATGAAGTTCTAGGAAGATGGTCTGTGGTAAGTGTAAAGATGTATACTTCTAACCCTGAAACACAAAGGTAGCTGGACTTGAGCTCATCGTCCATCTTTAATTATTTGGCTTAATGTACCATTAAGATGCCCAGATGTGACAGTGAAAAGAGAGTGGTTATTTGATGCATGAAAAGTACAAGAACAAAATAATGCATGTCAAGATGTTATTCCCCTGGAGAAGAGCCTTAACAGTAGAACCTTTTGACTAAAAAGTCAAAAACTGAATTTAAAGTCACAGAAAAACTACAGAAGAGACCAGAGCAACTCTGCAAAGAAGTGTAACAAGTGAGAATATTTGGCTTAATGATTATTAAAGCTGTGTTTGAAAATGTTTCTGTAATTACTACATCATTTGTTATTAATCATTTATAGACTCAAATGAAATATAAAATTTTTTAAATGATTTAAATTAGCATACAAAGGATGGCATGAATACTAAGGTATTTAGATAAAGAAAGCTGGCTTGATGACTTACTCTTTGTTATCAGTCTACAACAGAAAATAGCCCTGTTATCCTTCTGGACCATTAAGAACAACCCTAGGAAGTGAAGGTTCATCGTTTTGGTGTTCTGGAGTCCTAGTGATGCCTATTTGATTTCGCAGTACTTTTCCCATTTTTACAGAACATGTAAGTTAAATAATAAGTTAAAATAAATTTTACTGAAGAAGTTTTGGAGAATTTTCTTATGTGTTCTTGAGATTCCCAGATATACCCCAATGCTTGGCAAATTCAGGACTGAAAACCCAGGCAACATTTACTCTAGATCTATGTGGAAAAATTACAGAGCTGATTCTATGGCTACTAATACAGATGATTTTTATTCAATTAGGAATTCATTAATGAAGTAAACCATGATACGGAAACAATGTGTCTCAATTTTATATCTTATTAAGGCTATTAATTGATAATCAGATTATTTTTCAACAAAACTTACAAAGCTGAGCATCTGCATGGAGAATCCCTCCTTTGGGGTTCAGTTTCTGGGTCTGAATCGCAGGAATGGGTTTGTATGACTGACCTGTGGCCCTATACATGGCCTGAACCCATAATATTCTATCCTGTTCATCATCACTGGCAAATATCACAGTGTCTCCTTCTTTAACTGCATTAAAGAACATCTGACCACCCTGAAGGCCTGTGGAAGAAGAAAGACGTCATTAAAAACTTACATAATTGGCAGATTTCAAGCTCATGCGCTAAACAGTCACAAGGAAGAGAGTAGCTCAATGCTGTGAATAAGAGAAAGGTTTAAACTTCTGTATCACTTTAAAAATTAAAAACAGCTTAAGGAAATGAACAGTTCAGGACACAGTAACATTCTGCAAGCCATACAAACCTCCTCCATAGTAATATATAGACAGTCTGCAAGCTCATGTCAGAGAAGAAAATCTTCTCTTTTGGCACATTTCTTATTCTACGTGCAGGAAAAATATGTGGTGATTTTAGGAGAAAAGAAATATAGGTAGGGCAAAAGTGATACTTGTATCTGTATGGTATTTTATCTTTTGCAAAATTCTTTCACAAAGAAGATATTTTGCTGTGACCAATTAGTGAATTCGATCACAGAGTCCTACTTTTACTGTCTCCATATTAAATTCTTAATCTCTGTATTTATTAAATCTACATATTTCTCAGTATTGCTTTATTAATTTCATTAATCTCCACCTATTCATTAATTCATTCCCTCACCAATGTTAGATACCAAACATCTAGTACATACCTAGTATTAATATGGAAATAGGGAGAGAATTTAAGAATGTGATATTGGGAAGAAAATTGGTAGAATATACAAAAGTTCATTTGCCACTCCATTCCCTATTTCTGTCTCTTGTACCTTTTGGTTTCCAGTAAAGAAGTTCATATAAACATTGCTGATATCTCTCATATAATTTTTCTATTACGTAACTTTCACATATTGTATCCTTGTCCTAAAGAAAACAGAAATGATGAGTTATGGCTAAAGCTAAGTAGCCCTCAGAAAGATATACTTTCAATCTCATGAAGTCTTATTTAGGTACATAAGTGAAATATGTCCCCTATTCATTCAATGGAGTTTGAAACCTAGAACAGAGACAGGATATTTATGAGAATTTCACCCATACATGAATGGCAGAGAAAGTGATACAATTTAGAATTACCTGGGTGGGGATCTGTATAATCCACAGTGTATCCTTCGAGCTGCATTAGTTCCTGTGGTTCAGACTTTTTTTCTCTATAACTGCACATAGCAAATGTATATTGGCTAACCTGCACAAGAAAAAGTTTGCAGATTGCTTGCATTCAATTTTTTTATCACAAGAGTCTTTGCCAAATTTTAAAAATAACACGATTTGCTCTTAAATTATTAAATGTCAGCATTTTTCAAAACCTAGCTCGGAATTAAAGCACCTTTCGTCTATCCGCTTGCAGTTAGGCCTTCCATGCCCATGATCCAGCATTTCCCAAACCAACGATCTGCTGGCCAAGATTCTATGAGATATTAATAGAAGACCATAAAAAAGCATTCATGTTAAAAATAAATTTGAGAATTACTGGGTTAAATAAAGATGAACAGGCTTCTTCTACTGCATGTTTTCTTATGACCTTTAATAGGCTAACATACTTTGTGAATCTCAGAGAGTAAGACATAATAGGAGCATTCTCAAACTGACGTGATCATGGAACTACATTTTTATTTTTTGAGAGAGAGCGAGCGCGTGCACGCATGTTCGAGAGGGCAAGGTGGGGGGGGGCAGAGGGAGAGACAGAATCTTAAGTACGCGCCAGGCTCAGTGCAGAGTCCACGTGGCGCTCTATCTCAGGACCTTGAGATCAGGACCTGAGCTGAAATCAAGAGTCCAACGCTTAATCGACTGAGCCACCCAGGCGCCCCATGGAACTACATTTTAAAACATGTTTAAGCCTTTAACTCAACCAAGAAAAAAAAAAGATTTTAATGAAAGTTGACAATTTACTGGCCCACGTAACCAAACCCACAGGAAGGTCCAGAGTGGAGTGTTTTAGGCAGCCAGTGACTTAACATGGCCAAGATCCGCTGCCTCCCCATTCTACTTCTCTTCAGAAACTGGCTTCATTTTCTGGTGCTGCAGACTGACTGAGCTGGAACCACAGCTGCGAACAGCTCTCAGCCACCTCCCTGACTGTCCCACCCTGAGTCATAAGGCCGTATTTGCACCAATCACCGTGGCTAAGGGGTAAAAGTAACGTTAGCCCAATTTGGGTCAAGAGCTTACATCTGTGGCCAAGAATATCATCTGCTATAATAGGTGGGCTCTGAGAAGTTCCCCCAAAATAGAGAGAGGAGGTGCTGTTCCCAGCAGGACATAAGAATGTTTGGTGGATTAATACTAAATTGAAAAATATCTTACAACACAGGATCCATGGAAAACAGTTTCAGGTAATGTGAATTATGCCCCCTTTCCACTTTTAAATACAGTTGAAACTAAGGAAACATAAAAATAGCTTTTAATAGGCAAAGATTAAAGAGGACTCAAAGGGGGAGCTAATCATGAAAGAAAAAAAATTACACGGACTACGGTAAAATTAAGAAATTCTCCTCACTAAAGGATAACATGCAGGAAGTAAAAAGGCAAAGCCACAAACTAAGAGAAGATGTATGCAAAATATATATTCAGCAAAGAACTAGTATCTACCCACGTGGAGGGGACAGAGAAGAGCAGCAACTGAGGTTACCTAGAGAAGACGCAATTCTGCTTTGGGACGGCAGTGTCAGCCCCTGCCGGAGTCGCCAGCCTGCTGCAAACTTAGATCCTGTAAGCCTTCCCGTGTAACACACAATCCCTTTGATGCAGCAAAGGGTTTTTCAAAAAATATGAATTTTGTTTAAAAAAATTTTAAGTAATTTCTGCATTGATCACGGGGCTCAAGCTCACAGCTCCGACATCGAGTTGCATGCTCTACCGAGCCAGCCAGGTGCCCCTGAATTATATTTTAATGAGCAAAAACAGCACAGCTATTTCCATTTAAAAAAATACGTAAAACCTTGTTGAAGGGACTACTGGCGCAAATAACCTGAAACACCTGTGGCTCCTGTACTCCGAAGTTCTCCTTTTCTTCCCTTCATAGACTGTCGATGACTTTACTTTTTCACCTGCCTATGCCCAAGGCTTACAGATGAAACCAGGCCGTGGCTCCTAGGGGGTCTGTCACTAAAGGCGGCTTCAGTTTCCTTGTGTAAAAAGGTATGATTGTGGGGGGTTTGGGAGTGCTGTGGTGGTGGGTGGTAAACAATGACGTTATATTTCCATTTATTTGTTCTAAAAAGCTCATTCTCTTACTTAGGGGCGATAACTTAGTCCCAAGTTCCACTATTCTTCCATAAAGTGATTTAATGTAGTGTTGTCTTAAAAATAGAAAATATTTCAATCATGAACAAAAGTACAATAATATACTAACATGTCTATACCCATCATCCAGCTTTCTTTAATCATAACTTTTTTCTGTTTTAAAGATTTGAGAAAGAGCGTGCGTGTGGGGAAGAGGGGCAGAGGAAGAGAGCAATTTAAGCAAACTCCAGACAGAGGGTGGAGCCTGACACAAGGCTCGATCTCAGGACTCTGAGATCATGACCTGAGCTGAAACCAGGAGTTGGATGCTTAACCAATTGAACCACCCAGGTGCCCCTGAATCATAACTTCTTGTATATATATGCTTCAGGATTTTTTGTATAGTTTTATCTACTCAAACACATTTTCTTTTCTCTCTCCATAGAGGTAATTACCATGCTGAATTCTGTATTACTTCCATGCATGTTTTAAAAGTTTTATTACATACAATATTTTTGGTTCCTAGACCCAGTTCCAACCTGTTGGGTATGTAGGCAGGATGGTTTCCACACCTATAACTAACAATGCTCTGGACCCCAGCTGGGTGTCCCACAATACACTCAATTCTAACTCTATTCCAAGAGAGCACACAGAATTAGAATTTCATAGGTTAAGGGTTCAGTGCTACAAGATGCCCCCACCCCCAACCCCCCTTCAGATGCCAATCATAACCTCAGGCTGTAATCTATAGATTGGAGGTTCCTATCCACCCTTTCCTTGTACTTCAGATGCTAGTCCAAATTATTACTTGTATTTCTGATGGGCTACAGATTAGGAGTTCCCATAACCTCCTCCCTAAATCATCTGTTCACCAACCTGGAAACTCCCAATCCCCTTCTTCTGGGTTTTCATAGAAGCTTCATTACACTGGCATGACTAATGAAATCATTGCCCATTAGCGATTTATTCAATGTCCAGCCCCTCTCCCCTCCCCTCTGGGTGGGTGTGGGGTAGGTAGGAGTGAAAGTTCCAACTCTAATCACACACCTAGTCCTCTAGGCAAGCAGCTGCCCATCCTTAGGTGGGTTCTACAAGTCACCATTAACATAACAAAAGACACCTTTTATCACTCATTAGGAAAAGTACAAGGGTTCTGTGTTAGAATGGGGATGAAGACCAAATATATAAATCACAATTACCATGTAAGTAAATTGATAGAGTATTTCTTCACACATTTTTAAACTTTGTATCAATGAATCAGACACATTTCTTCTGCAACTCCACCCCCCAAAAGTTCAACATATTTAACCATATCGATACATATACTGTGAACTGAATTGTGACACTTTACGCATGCAGTGCTCTAGTGATGGCCTTCAGTTTCTTACATTAGTTGCTCTTAAAAATAATGCCTAACGTCATTCTTGTACACGTGTGAGCTATCTGAAGGGCTACACCAGGGGGTGGAACTGCTAGGTTGTAGGGCATGTGTATTTTCTTCATCCTTACTAGATATTGCAAAACTACTTTCCAATTCATACATACACCAGTGGTACATGAGAGCTCCTGATACTACACGTTTGCCAAACTTGGTATTTTCAGTCTTTTTATATTTTACCAATTTTGATGAATGCGAAGTGGTATCTCACTAGTACCTGAATTTATAATTCTCATTACTAATAGAGCTGAGCATGTCCTCATTTTATTAGCCACTTGGGATTTCTTTTTCTGTGGGTTTCTTTATTAAACAAGTTTGCTCATTTTCTAATGTATCAGTCATTCAAATCCTCTTTCCAGAATCAGTTTTGCTAAAGGTTTATTGCCTTTTTTGAGCGCTTGCAAAGAATATCTTTACACTTTGTTACTCTTTGTTTTTATTCCTTAATTTCTGTGATCTTTTTTATTTCTCCCTTCTTTTTTGGAGGGGTTAACTTTATTCTTTCATGAACATTTTCATTCATCTCCTTAGCTTATTCATTTTCAGTTATTCGTTATACAAGTTTAATAAACTTAAATGCGTGTATATTTAGATTTATTCTAAATTTACCTTTGCTTCATCTCGCAAGTCTATATAGCATTTTCATTCGTTCAGTTCTAAATATTTCTTACGTTCATTAGTTCTTTTCTACACATAAGCCATTTACAAGCATGTTTTTAAATCTGGATCTGCAGTTACACTTTTCTTACTGAGTTTTAAAGTAATTCCATTGTGACCAGAATGATTCAGAATTTTGGTCTTTTTTGAGACCTGCTCTGTTACCTAAGGCATGGCCAATTGTTAAAAGAATGCTTAAAAAGAATGCATCTTTTGCAACTATTGTTCAGTGATTATATCCATTATATCAAATTTACTAATTGTGTAGAAAAATATTCCACACAGTTTTCTAATATTTCTTCCGTTGTGTCAATTACTGAGAGGTATGTTAAAATTTCCTACCAATGCTGTCTGTGAATTCTTCATACGACTCCCTCGAATGTTGCTTTATATTTTTTTGAAGACAAATAATCTTACACATATATACCTTTGTTATACCTTCTATGTCTATTGCATATTGCTGGTAAATGGCTTCATTTATATTTATGTAGGTTTTTTTTTTAATCCCTAAAAGGTTTTTTTTTGCCTTGAAGTTTATTTTGTTGGATATTCACAAAGCTATACAACCTTTCTTTTGGTTAGTATATGCCTGAAAATGTTTTCATCTTTTAATCTCATTTACACTGTGTTCTATTTTAAACTTCTATTAACAATATATAGTCGGATTTTTTAAGTCTCCAAAAATCTAATCTTCTAACAGGCAAGCCAAGATCATTTATATTTGTTATATTTTGTGATATATTTGGAATTATTTCTATCATCTAACTGTGCTCATTGACATGTCTACTTTTCTCCTATTCCCTGTTGCTATTAAACATTAACAAAATCTCCTCTTTCCTCTGACAGTGTGGAAACTATAATTCCGTTTTTATTTTTTTTTAGTCATTTTTCTCTTCAATCCTATTGTGTTTTTAACTCATCCCTTCTGAATACGGAGAACGTTGAGTGCTGTATTATTACCTCCCATCTTACAAATCAGGGCTCATTTTGTTAGTTGTGATTTGTTTTAGTAATATTTAGTGTGTTAACATTTAGTAAGAGAAAATATTCAAATTCATTATCTGATACAGTCAATATTTATAGTGGCCGTTTTCTTTACCCATTTTTTTTTAAAGATTTTATTTATTTATTTGACAGAGATAGAGACAGCCAGTGAGAGAGGGAACACAAGCAGGGGGAGTGGGAGAGGAAGAAGCAGGCTCATAGCGGAGGAGCCTGATGTGGGGCTCGATCCCATAACGCCGGGATCATGCCCTGAGCTGAAGGCAGACGCTTAACTGCTGTGCCACCCAGGCGCCCCTCTTTACCCATTTTTTGGCCACTGTTTCTTCAATCACACTCTATCATTGAATTCATCTTCCTTCTTTAGTGAAAGCTTTTTGAGTATTTTAAAATAAGTTTTTAAAAATTTATTATGTTAGTCACCATACAGTACATCCTTAGTTTTTGATGTAAAGTTCCATGATCGTTTGCGTATAACACCCAGTGCTCCATGCAATACGTGCCCTCCTTAATACCCATCACCGGCCTATCCCACTCCCCCACCCCCCTCCCCTCTGAAGCCCTCAGTTTGTTTCCCAGAGTCCATAGTCTCTCATGGTTCATTCCCCCTTCTGTTTACCCCCCCTTCATTCTTCCCTTCCTTCTCCTACCGATTTCCCTATTGATGTTCCATAAATGAGTGAAACCATATGATAATTGTTTTTCTCTGTTTGACTTATTTCACTTAGCATAATCTCCTCCAGTCCCGTCCATGTTGCTGCAAATGCTGGGTAATCGTTCTTTCTGATGGCTAATATTCCATTGTATATCAATCCTACCTTATGAATGACAGTTTAGTTGGTTATATCGTGTTCTAGGCTAGTAATCCTTCAGCACTTTGACAATATTATTCCATTGTCAGAAAGCTTATACATCCATGTTGAAAAGTGCAATGAAAGTCCAATTGTGGTCCCCTTGTAGTTAATTTTGGTCTTTTCTCTCTGGTTTCTTTTAAATGTTCTCTTTATCTTTGTTATCCTGTGTTTTGATTTTTAATTTTAAAAAAATTAAGTAAACTCCACCCCACAATGTGGGGCTCACTTTCAACCCTGAAATTGAGAATCACAAGCTCTACCGGCAAAGGCAATCAGGCACCCCTGTTATCCTGTTGTTTTACTGTAAAATTCAGGGGAATTTTAACGTTTATCCTGATTGATAGCTGCAGTATTTCTTGCATCTGAGAATTCATGACTTTTATCAATTTTAGAATCTTATTCATTATCTCTCCAAATATTGTCCTTTTCCCTTTATCCTTTCTGCAAATTCTGTCAGAAGTATCTTGGAACTGCAGATTCTTTCCTATCTTTTAAGCTCTTTGCATATTTTATGCTTCTTCATTTCTCTAGGCTGAGTACTGAGTAATTTCTTAAGATTATAATATTCTATCATTAATTACATCACTTTCTCTTTAGATGTGTCTAACTTATTGTCTAACCTGTCCAATAAGGGTGTAATTTCAATGACTGTTTCTAATTTTTACTAGTAGCTCTACCTAGCCCCATTCCAAACCTGCTTGTTCATTTTTCATAGTATTGTGTTTTGTTTTCTTGTTCTTTTGAATCAGTCTATAAATTTCATCAATGTAAATGCAGTTATTTTATAGTTTATATACATGACAATTATTACTGAAATTCTTGGGCATGTAAATAATTCGTTTACTGTTTTGTAATTTTTAATTATGAGCTCATATCCAGCACTGGTTCATCTGCGGATATTTTTATAAAACCCATGTTAAAGGTTCGTATCTCCAGAAACAATTTTTTAAAAATGTTGGATGCCTCAGTACATCATCAATCCAGAAGTACTTTTTACGTTAATCTCTTAACTCGGGCATTTCCCCTATATTTGTATAAAATAAATTAGAACTTCAACATTCTCTGAGTATAGGTTAATAGTTACAAATTCTCAGGAGTCATTTT
The DNA here is from genome assembly GCF_017311325.1 of Ursus maritimus. Lineage (NCBI taxonomy): Eukaryota > Metazoa > Chordata > Mammalia > Carnivora > Ursidae > Ursus > Ursus maritimus. The sequence continues at coordinate 27,946,178 of NW_024425563.1, read as the reverse complement.
TACCTCATATTCAGAGCTGAAGGCCAAATATAAATTTACCAGCCTCGGGGGCAGGTTTTCTTCTAGTCCACATTTCACGGAGATCTAGCTCTGTTTAAGCTTTTTATGAGAAGATCTCTTACCCCAATTCCCACTTTGAGAATGCCTCAGGATACGTTTTCTTCCTCTGAGTGAATAATAAAATCCCTACACACCAACATCAACACCTTGTCCCCATACTCCAGCCCCAATACAGCTACGATGTCAATGTACAAGCTTCACTATTTGGTCCCCGAGGTTTTCCCTCTTGCAGGAGGGCTAGTAGAGCTATGCATTTAAAAAGATGTGTATTATATCTTACCCAGCATTTCTAGGTGTTTTCCACAAAAGAATTCTTAGCATTACCTTAGGACTAACCAAGACCACCAGTTCAAACCCTTTGGCTAATCCGTTAATTTTCTTTTAATTTTTTTAATGGAGATTCTGAATAACAGGTCTAACTTTCATATGTATGAGAAAAACCATACATCTTCACTACATTTCACTGCATTCCAGGAAAAAAAAATCTATGATGGGGTTAGTATATGAAACCAAAATATGGTCAAATTTGTCTTATAGTTAAAATATAATTATTAGACTTCAGGAGACTACTACCAAGTAATACTTTTCTGACCAATATTAACAAAGTAGAAACTATATTGAGCCAATAATTCATATGTTTCCTGTTCCGTTCTTTCATTTGGAAGAATCTTAAAAGCCTGGCTGAAAGAAAGTCTCCTAACACATCACCACACGGACAATCTGGAATCTCTGGGAGAAAGATGACTAACACAGAAAGGTCTGCCTTCCCTGCACGGCTTGCAAAAATCTCCCTCACATATTAGTTGGAATTTATAGCTACCACTGTGTTTGGTCTCCAGACAGGCTCTCCAACAAGACTCGTCCACTTTTATTCATTTTTCCACCTGAACTCCCAAGCAGGAATATATCACCTTCACCTTTAAAATCACATGATTTATATTTCCTAATCTATAAACCCTACTCCTCCTTCCAGGACCCTTGTAAACTTGTCCCCTTGACACGTTTCTAACTGCATTTACTAGTGTGTGTTGTTTTTGACTCACCAGCTCCCACAGTATCTGGCATATAGTCCCTGCCTTTTAATTTCTCCATGAAATTAAATTTATTTCAATGCAATAAAATATTCAGCCACATTCAAAAATCTATTTGATAGATCACTTACCCGTTTAAAAAAAAATACTAACAGTCTAGCAGTCCAAATCACCCAACTTGTACTCTTTGATGAATCTTCCTCCACTTACAAGTAGTATTTGATTTTTTTAAAATGTCAAACACTCTAATTTAAATGTTTAGGAAACAATGAACATGAGGTTAAATTCATTCCCTTATCTAACTAGGCTGTCTTCAGCATCCATTTTGTGATGGACCCAGATCTAAAAGTCCTGGAAGAACCAGGTCTTATTCTTATACTGGTAACGATGATGTGATCACAGTCATAAGAAACTCATTAAAATGCTAAGATAATTCCGGAGAGAAAAAAAATCAAAAAATAATTGGGAAACAAGTGATTAGGGAGTGATTATATTAAAAAGAAAGTCCTACCTTCTCAAAAACATCTGATGCACTTAAATGAGAGCCTCCTGTATTTTATATGTTTTTACTTTGAGAGAAAGGCAAAGCCAAAATATTAGAAAGTATTGCAAATTGAAAACTGACCAGGAAAAATAATAAGCAGCTTTGGAATTGTAATGGAACTTAATAAACTGTATAATTTCATTCTTATATATATATAATTTCATTCATATATATATGATACATATTATGTAATAGCATAGATGGGATTGGATTCCACAACAGTACAGGTTTACTTTCTGATAGTACTGTCTTCACACTCTACAAGGTATTTACTTAATCAGTAAAAATTAACTAATGAAATATTACGTTTGATAGAATTATAGATTTTGTGTGGTGAGGATCTTAAGAGAATACATGTGGAAACTGGAGACTATGATATCTAGGGGACTCAAGTCTCACTAAATCACAGGTACTTAAACCCAGGGCTAAGCTTCAATGAAAAGAAAACATTAAGATTATTCTCTAGAACATAGTGGTATTGAGGGAGCCGGGTTCTGGGCCCTTGGGATCATGATCTCAACTCCAGGGTTCACAGATGAGGAAACTGACTTTCCCAAGGTCACCTAGGAGGAAATCATCGTCTTAAGTCTAGAAACACAAGTCTCCTCAAATCTAGTTAGGTATTCCTTCAAATATACCATATTACTTTGTGATTCACATTTTGAAATTTACACTGCTTTCCCAAATAAGCCAATTACCTCTTATTTTCTGACAAAGTTATTAAAGACAGCTATAAGATATATAGTTATCTGTAAGAAACTATAATCAAAGACTATTAAGACTACTTTGGATATGGGAGAGAAAGGAAAGTGAATAGCAAGTAATCTGAGGCATTATTCCTTAATTTTCTCCTCTCAGATACATATTCAATAAATCATTTGTTTTATAGTAATTGTTGATTATATTTTCAATGAATGTAAAATTATCATCCTTTGATGTGTTTAATACTGCTCTTAAATTTTCCTTGGTCTGAGTATTGTCACGCTACTTTCTCTCCATATTCTTTCCGTTTGTGGTGTAGTTCTTAAAATCACCACACATATGGATTTTGTTGTTTAATCCCATTCTGAGAATCAGACTCCTAATATATATATTTAATACATGTATAGTAAGAACATACACATATATACGTTGCTGTCTTCTGTTTTAGGTTTATATGTATATTTTTATTATGTTCAGTTAGCCACCATCATTAGTTTTTGGTGTAGTGTCAAAAATGTTTTAGGGTTACAAAAGTTTTCTCAGCATCCCATTTTTGTTCTATACTAGTTACTTTAAAACTTTTCAAGGCCAGAGCTAACCCCATATTTTCTCTATTAAAAAACAAAATCATTTTTGACTGCTTCTTATATAACTTGAGGAGTACAGCCTGTTTTTATCACTCTATTCATTAACTTTGACAAAAATCTGGAAATTAGGTTTCCCATTTTGTTATAATTACTTCATGCGGCGCCTGGGTGGCTCAGTCAGTTGAGCATCTGACTCTTGATTATGGCTCAGGTCATGATCTTATAGGGTCCTGAGACTGAGTCCTCCGTCAGGCTCTGTGCTCAGCGAGGAGTCCGCTTGGGATTCTCTTTCTTCCTCTCCCTCTGCCACCTGCCCCCCACCGCTCTCCAAAATAAATAAATCTTTTAAAAAAAATTACTTCATATGTCTATAATGTGTTCAGGAATCATTTTTCATGTTTATGTTTGACTCAAGATATTTTATAATAGTAATAGAGATTTAGCTCTACTATCATTTTTCTTTCGTATTTTAAGTTTCATATTTCTGAGAAACTATACTCATTCATCTCAAATACCAGGAGTTTTGCTTTAAATATTTTCAGGAAGGTGACTTACAGAACATAGATGTATACTAAATTCTCAAGTCACACAATGTCCCATCAATTCTCTGTAGATCTAATTCTACCGCCTTCTGTAGTTGAGTGTTAAGATGTAGAAGGCAACACACATTTTTTCCCAAGATTTTACTGGAGAGAGAGAGCATGAACGGGGGAGGGGCAAGGGAGAGGGAGAAGGAGACTTCCCGCTGAGCAGGGAGCTCCACGCAGGGCTCTATCCCAGGACCCCGGGATCAGGACCTGAGCCAGAGGCAGACGCTTAACCAACTGAGCCACCCACACAGCCCAACACACGTATTTTTAATTGAAAAAAATATTTTATAAGAAATGTTTGAAGATAACTTCTCACTAAATTTCCTGAAATGTGTAAGTCTGTTATCTGCAGACCAATTTCTTTCAAATATCAGAAAATGTTCCTTTTATTGTTTTTACTTTCACTGTTGCTTTTATTACTACTTCTGTTTTATCTGTTCTCTTCCCATTAGATAAGCAGATTTTTGTTTTTTTAAATCATATTGGGTATTCCCTTTCTTTAATATTTACCACTGTGGGTAGAGTTTTCAAATTTAGAGCTTCTCCTGTCTTCTGTGTTACTGACCTCATTCTGTGTAATGTTCATTCTGTACATTATTGCCTAAAATGTGGGCAACCATTTGTTTTTTGTTTTACTGCCTTATTTCTGTCAGATATTTTCTATTAATCTCAGCCAACTCTCATTTTCACAAACTTTTCAAGAGTCCACGTTTCTTATAAATTAAGCAAAATCAGTTTTCATATTATAGAATCCCTTCATAGGTCTCCATTACTTTCCCCCTCTCCCTACCACCTCACATCTTATCTACCCTCGAAACAACAGTGATCTTTCCAGGTCTGATTTCGCCAAATGACAGGAAATTCTCCTTGATTCCCCTTCATCTCCCACTAGAGAACTGACAGGATTTACTTCCTCAATCTCAAGCTGGAGAAAGAGTAGAAACAAACAGCTCTCTGTAACCCAACTTTCATTTTCTAACAGGCATTTATGTAGTGAGGTTTGGATAGGAATTCTTCCAGATGCAACAGTATGGTTCTCTACATTCAGAGGTGAAACAAAATATTTGAATATTAGATGGTTTTTACATTTTTTGCTTTTGGCACAATTCTAGAAGGAACTCATTTAGTTATAGGATGACAGAATATAAGAAATATTCTTTATGCTATATCACTGTGTGTTTGGGTCATCTAACTTAGGAACTTAAAACACACACACACACACATACACACACACACACACACCCCAACGCCAGTTGAGAAAATGAGTGATGCTATGACAAATCGGTTTCCATCTTCCTTACTTAGGTGAGCCAGGCTTCTGCATGCTTACATCTCTAAATAATGCTGTAAACAAGGAATTGATCTGAAACCTTTTCTCATTTTAGAAAAATTACTCATTTACAGAAAAATTGGGAAGGGAAGCCACCAGCTCGTGAAGAAGGGCAATTCCAATAAAATTTAACTTTTCCATGTTTAATAATTGTTCAGGTTTTGTCATGTACCTATACACTTTTATCAGTTGTCTGCTAGTCATGATTGCAAATGTACATCAATATAAAATAATTCTTAATACATAAAGCCTTTTGTTTATAAGAGTTTGTTTTCTCCTTTTTCTAGTCTTATTTTTATTCAATCCAGGTAGTTTAACTTGGTTTGTTCAAACAGAAGGAGAAGGGGAAATAAATCTGGGCGTTTAGCAGAAGAAGTAATGACGAAGCTATTTTTAGGGAAAAGGGCTTTCTGTCTTTCCTATGCTATTTTTTATGTCTGTGAGATATCTCTGTTCTCTGCTTAAGTTTGTTTATTTCTGGCATAAACACAAGTTTATTGTCTCCTTGTTCTGGAGGCTAGAAGTTTAAAATCAAGGTTGGTTCCTTCTGAGGGTTGTGAGGATCTCGAGATCTATCCCTGGTCTCTCCCATCACGTCTAGTGGTTTGCTATCAATTTTTGGCATGGCTTGGCTTCTAGAAGCTTCATCTCCATCTCTGCCTGTATCTTCACATGGTGTTCGCCCTGTCTGCATGACTACTCCCAAGCACCTTCTTATCTAGAAGGACACCAGTCATACTGAATTAGGGGCCCACCCTTTTCTGGTATGACTTCATCCTAATTAGAACACTATTTCCAACTAAGGTCATATTCTAAGGTACTGGCAGTTAGGACTTCATAGGAATTTTTTTTTTAATTATTCTAACTTTGTACACTGCTTTTTAATTGCAGAGAAGCATGATAAAGCGATCGAAGAGGATTCTGAAACATAATAACTTATTTCCTAAGAGTAAAATTCTGTTGCGGAAGAGCCAGGGAAGTAAGAATTCAAGGAGAAAAAGTTAATAAAATACAATTTTCAATGGTTACAGGTAGCTACAGAATCACAGCAGCACTTAGATCCTATTTCGCATGCTTACAATTCATGGTTTTATTTTATACACCGCACCCACTGCGACTATTTAAATTCATGATGAAAGGTTTACAATGACCTGGGGCACCTGGTTGGTTCAGTCAGTTAAGCATCTGGCTCTTGATTCGGGCTCAGGTCATGATCTCGGGGCCCTGAGATTAAGCCCTGTGTAGGGCTTTGTGCTGGGCGTGGAGCCTGCTTAAGAATCCCCCCTCCCCACCCCCGGGTGCCTGGGTGGCTTAGTTGGTTAAGTGTCTGCCTTCGGCTCAGGTCATGGTCCCAGGGTCCTGGGATCGAGTCCCACATCGGGGTCTCCCTGCTCAGTGAGGAGCCTGCTTCTGCCTCTCCCTGCCGCCGTTCCCCCTGCTTGTGCGTGCTGTCAAATAAATAAAATCTTTAAACTAAAACAATAATCTCCCTCTCCCCCTGCCTCCCCCCCCGCCCCCCACTCTCTCTTAAAAAAAAAAAAAGTTTACAATGACCTGTAAGTTGTACAAAATTATTTTAAGGGACATATTAGCAAAAGAGTTTGAAGACTAGCTAATATAGTCTTTTAGAAAGATATTTGGTCCTTCTTTGATACCTTTTAGCCACCTGGGAGATAGTCTTTCATTGTTTACTAATCAGAAGGGTGAATGACTTCAGTTTCATGTGCATTTATAATATTCATATCTTCCCCTGTTCTTATGGGTATTCTCTCCTCTCATTCATTCATTCAACAAATATTTATTGAGTATCTACAATGAATATTTCTAGGTCCTAAGCATTACAACAATGTACCCAGAACCAGAAAAAAAAATTAGAAAAATAAAATCAATCTCATACAGAATGGAGAAGACTCTACAAATAAACAATTATCTCAAACAAGTTTGAGTGTGAGTTGCTTTTGAAGAAAAACAAAACAGAGTAAAGAGAATGATACTGAAGGGGATATATTTTCAATAATTGGGCCAGAAAAGGGCTCTCTGAAGATAATTATGTTAAGGTATTTCAAAAGGAAGGGAAGGGGATAAGCCAGGTTTAACAGGAGCCTGCCATTGCAAAAGAGAAGCCCCACTTACTCTTTCCAACTCATCTCGGGTATTGACCTTGGGGAAATCACTCGAACCCTTACATACCTCAGTGTGAGTTCCTGTCAAGCACAGACAAGGAAAATGCGCCCTACAGAGCTTTGAGAGAATCAGGGATAACTGATGGAGAGCACCTGAAATCTGAAGGCCTGTTCCGTAGGAGTCTCCCAGCAAACCACACCCAGCCGTCAGGAAACCATCATCCTCTCGCTCTTCCTGGGGGTTGGAGACCTGCCTTGTTGCTGTAACAGAGTGAAGGCACCTGGCCCATTCGGGGACGGAACTGATTTTGGGGCCATATGCTTCTCTGCTGGGAATGACTTGAGGGCAGTTGACTTTCCTGTCTCGGCTTCTGTGTCCCAGCTTCACTTGGTTCTCTCCCTCCCTCCCTTCCTTTCTCTCTCCCCTGGGTTGTTTCTTTCCCATTGAGTTCACAGACTTGTTGAATAAATACGTAAATGAACAAGAACTGAGGGGAAAAAAAGTGGAGATGCCTCTAAATAGAGTTTTAGATATTATCCCTTTACTTCTAATGGGACATTATCTTGATTATATATTTCAAAGTAGGTTTTTGAAATTGTTACTTTTTAAAAAAAGGATTCATCTCTAAAGATCTCTACATTAATTATGTTCATGTGGTCATGCACTAAAGAACCCACCTCAAATGCTAAAAATTGCTTGCCATTTAAGATCTAGTCTTCAAAATAACCTGTCCAAAGGCTTGTTTTTACACATGCAATGTAACATGCTTAACATCAGTGTTGCTTCTGTAATATAACTTGAAATACAGGTCCAGTTGCTGTTTTATGCTTTTAGTACTATATTTCTAGCTAACTTTAAAAAATTATTTAACATGATGGATATATAAAATTTTTAGTACCCAATTTAAGATCTTTAGAAATATTTAAAAAGCCTTAAAAAAAAAAAACCCCAAAAAACCCTTTACCTTCAAAGGAATCACCTACTTTCTAAAGCCATGGTGAATTAAATGATAAAGTATTAAACACTTGTTTTATTTTGTACTTTTTAAATATTTTACTCTCTCTAAAGTCACTCAACAGACCTGGAATCTGTCACGGATTACTGGGCTGCGGGCTTTAACAATGAGTACAGATGGAAGAGTAACAAAACACCAACGACTAACAAAGCTGTCACTAAGAATTAGGAAACCCAACCCAGGAGACAACTTTTTTTGGGGAAAAAAAAATGTACAGTTTGGCTTTTGAATACATTGGCTCCAGAAGCAACTAACTTCATGAATACCATCCTTCTAACTCACTGGCCCCTGGCTCTAGTTCCATAAAATGATGCTGCGTTCTACACTTCTTCGGAGTTCTTCAGTATCCCCAAGAGCTCTCACTTTACCCATGTCTTTTGCAAGGTCACGTAAAAGCACATTCCTGCAGAAGACTCTACAATGACCCTGCAGCACAGAGTCTAGTGAATGCTTCTGAACAGCGTTAACACCGTATACCTACTGGGTTGCTGGCCAGTGTCCACATTAAGGGTAATCGGGAGAAGCTGCACTCTGAGAGAAGCGTCCCTATCAGCTGGCACGAAGTTAAAATAGGTCATTGAAAGAGAAGCTATGGGACCGGGGGTGGGGGGGAATCACCCTGCTCCCTGGGCTCCCAAGCTGGAGACTGTGCAGACTTCCCTCTGCCTCATCACCACATGACAGGGAATTAGACAGAAACAGGTGGTCTGACCTAGTATTTGTTTTCACTTAGAAGCTTCCTTGTATATTACTGAACAAAGCTTATATAATAATACTATATTGCAATTGAAAATCCTTTCAGTGGAAAGATATAGCAATGATAAACGTTCAATATACTTAACGCAATCCACTCTTAACTCCATAAAGAATGGATTTATTGAGAATTGGGGGATATAAACAGACTTTAATCTGAGGACAGCATTAAATCAGGTTTTGGCATCACTACCTTTGAGGGGGCACCCTCACTTAAGTTGCTAAAGTCCCATGAGGTCTCTGCATCTGGTCTGGGAATCCTCTCATTTCATTTTCAATTGCCAACCTGTTCGACACCTGTCTGTGTCCACATGTGTGAGTGCTAACTATGAGGTTTTAGAGACCACAGCACTCATGTTTGCATGTTGTATTCCTACTGCAGAGATCATGTTAACAGCTGGCAGCTTAGCAACTGCCACCATCTAATTTCAGGAAAGATTAAGGCTTAAAAAAATCCGTAGCTGGAAACGTTCTTGGCAGAGGCCAAAGGTGCTGCTAGAGCTATTTAAAAAATAATAATAATAATAAATCCCACAGCTTAATTTAATCAAGGAAAAGGAATACATCTTCAAGATCATGATGGATTTGAGGGGAATATATATTTATTGTCTTGACCAAATGGCATAAAAAATGTGGCAATTGGTGTATAAATTAAAGAGGGGAAAGACAGTCTTTTAGAAACAATGCTCCCAGCGATGCGCACATATTAATTTATTTAACAAATAGTTTCTACGCACAGATTATAAGAAAAACTAGGTCCTTGTTTTCATAGAACATAAATTCTAGAAGGGGTAGAGAAATAATAGGAAAATATATAAATAAGAAAAGATCATTTTGATTAGAAATAAACGCTCTGAAAAACATAAAACAGGGTACTGGGACAAGGAGTGAGTTGAGAGATACTTTGGATTGGGTGGGCAGAAAAGACCCATTTAAGATGCCATTTGACCTGATACTTAAATGGGTAGGTACAATGAGCCAGCCTTGGAGAAATGAAAGCAAGAGAATGTTCAGAATTTCTATAGACAGGTTTAGGAGTAGCCGAACGGCCACTAGATGAAAGAAAGGCAGGTGGCTTAATTCAAAGGCATATTTGCACAGAAATCACACACTAAAAAAAAAAACCCATATTATATATTTATTTGAGGTACATTTGGAGAGAGAGGCTAGTGACTCTGAAGTAGTAAACTCCAGTTCTTGGCATGGTAATTAATGTGGGGGAGGACACTGCAAGTTGACATGTTGCTCAGTGGGACAGAAGGCTCACCAAAGAGGAAGCCAGGGGCCAGAACAGGTAGGATCTTCTCTGGGTCATGGTCAGGGTAATTCTAAGCGTAATGGGAAGTCATAGAATGATTTAAGCAGCAAGTGGCAAAATCAGAGTTATGCCTTAAATAGATTATTTTGGCAACCCAAACAAGAGATTATTAGGAGAATGGCAGGAAGCGGAAGCAGCTATGATGACATGGTTGACGAGGGTGGTGTGACGATGAGAGCAGTTTCAGCGAGTACAGACTCAGAGAAACTGGAGAGCACTGGATGTAGGGGGACCCTGTTCTGGCTATAGATCCAACAGGACACCGAGGCTTTGTCACATATGCCCAAATAGAAGCCGATTTTATGTTCCACGTAGAGGTTTGAGAAGGAACCCAAATTAAAGGACAGATAATATTCACTTCCTTAAATATTTAGTGAGTCTTTACTATGCGACAGGCATACTATGTACATATGTAAAAAGACCTACATTGCAGCATTTAAAACTGAGACTTGTAAAGCAATTTTCAAAACAAAAAACAAAACAAAAACAAAAAACCTGAGCCTACCAATATTTAATTCTGACTTCACAATATCGGACAATTCTCATAGGTCTTTTGCAGTTTTTTGTAGGTACGAGCTATACAATAAGAGGAATCAGACAGTTTCCTGGAATCTAAACATGAAGATGTAAACAAAAATTTTAAGGGAACACCGGGTGTATATAAAAGGGGCATTTTTGCATTAGGATCACCACCTGATCCATAGGAGACTCTCCTTACTAAAGCCAGCCCCATGTTCACTTGACCTTGTTTTTTATAATTTTAGTTTCTAAGATATAGGTAAATGATTATGTAATAGCTCTTTTAGAACTATTCTGAAAAGTAAAAGTGTTGTTATTTAATGTCCAGGGTAAATCGTATAAAATAATATGACCACTTTTTTCTTCACTATGGAAAATTCAATGATCACAAAGCAAGATTTATCTTAAAAAATAAAACTTAAGAAAAAAATTCTTGTCCTAAATTTTGTTCTAAATAAGCCCCACAACCAATACAACTTTCAATTTTCTTTCATATTGCAAGTGTGCATCATGAAAGATAAAAGAACACATGCTATCTGACACATAATGACAATTTATTAATTATAAAAAACGACAAATGATAAAACAAACCAAAGTTCTGGTGACTATTTGAGTACTCCTCAGTCATCTAAAATAATCTTTATAATCTTACTTATAATAGGTATCCATGCCCTTTGGCCCTGTTATTCCATTTCTATAAGAATATTTCCACATACACACAAAGCTTAATATATAAGGACTGTGTGTGTGTGTGTGTGTATTTTTTGATTGTACCATTGCTTGTTTTATTTTTTGAGAGAGGGAGCAGGAAAGAATAGAGAGAACAAAGAGAACAGAGAGGAAGGGGGAGACGGAGAGAGAGAATCTTAAGCAGGCTCTACGCTCACTGCAGAGCGCAGCTCGGGCTTGATCTCACGACCCTGAGATCATGATCTGAGCCTAAATGAAGAGTCAGATGCTTAACCGACTGAGCCACCCAGGTTCCTCATCATCAACTTAAATGTCCAGAAAAGGGCAACTGTTGCACAAATCATGTTAATCCATACTATGGGATCCAATCATCCAGTCAAGAGAATAAAGTGGATTTTTATATACTGACATGACACCTCATCTGTAGTATTTTTAAAAGGGGATCAAAGCAATATACATATGGGATGATTCCATTAAGAAAAGGCGCGCATACGCGCGTGCACATACATACACATACACACACACACACACACACACACGCTCTGATAGAATTTCTGAGGGCTACTGTACTGGCAATGGTTACTTGGCAATGGTCCTTTGAAAATGAGACTAGAATAAGGTGGCGATTCTGGTAGGGGTACTGTTGATGAGGGCCTTTCATCTTCTCCATAAATAATTCTGTATGATTTGATTTCATCCCACATTGAACATGCCCTGGGTTTGTAAATTTTAAATCAATTTAACACATAAAGCTAGACAGCCACTATCCCATGACTTTCTTAATCTGACAAACAATATATTTCTTCACGTAACATTGCTCTCAGCCAATAGCTGATGTCCTAAGACTCGATCTAGTCCATACAATTTCATGCCGTAATGCTATTCTCAAATCGGTGACAGCAGCCTGCTGCAGTGGACCTCCACGTGGACTGAATGTTTCAGATGGCAACAGGCTGGGGCAGCCACTTCTTTTAAGTCTCAAGCAGATTTGTGATGGCATCTCACTAACAGAGCGCGTCTCATATGTTTGCAGCGTGTACGGATCACTCAGTGACATGGCTGACTGTTTACATCCTGTGCCAACTCTGCTGATGTGTAATTAACATTATGTCTTGATAGCCTGCTGTTGTTTGCAGCAACTTCAAGTCATGATTCTGACACATCGACAACAAGCAGGGAACACTCTGATACAGGGCCAAAACAACACTGATGTCTACTTCAGTTTCCAGTGATGTCACGCAGTAAGTGGCCTTCACGAGCATGACACTCTGTGCTTTCACTTACTGGCCATGTCTACTCAGACGGCTTGGTACCTCATGAAATTAATGATCCACAGTGATTCTTCCTATGGCTATTTGTCTTCAGATCAACACTATTTGTGTGCGTCAATTTAATCATAGCATTAAAATAAAATAAAGTTTACTCTGTGGACTAAATTTGGATTTGAATACTTGACTCTCTGACATACTAACTTTGTAATTCCAGGTAAATGATATACTCCTTTGTACATCGATTGTATCTGTACAACGGGGATCATATTTATTACCTAATCCCTGAAACACACCTTATTCTGAGGACTGCATAAGAGAATGTGTTGAAAGTGCTTCACATTAATGCCTGCCACTACTGCTTAATAAATATTAGAAAGAATACAGAAGTGTAGTGCTTCAAAAATACCTGGATTTATCATAGAATATGCAAATGTGGGGGCATACAGTCATTTGAATAGGCATTAGCAGATGACAGAGTCAGAAATTCAGTTTGATTAACTCAGAGAATTTTAAAGCTATTAAATGGTTATACTATAATGAACAAAAATGTATTAGTGTCATAAGTACTTTACAACAATGAGATCCTCCAAATCTTATACCAGGACACTGAATAAGCACAAGAAAAATGAAGAAGAAACACTTCAGTTTAACTTTGGTAAGATTTCAAATATATTCTTCAAAATCAATTATTCTTTCAGTTTGGCTTGGACCAACATTTACCACCTTCATTTAAAAAAAAAAAAAAAAGCCGCCTCTTAAAAAACATGAAAATCTATTCAATACAGTAACTATACTGACTTCAGAATCTAAATGGGGAGCAAAACTCATCTTACTTACAATCTTACTTGAAAGCTAAGTAAGCACCCCACATTAATAATTTATTTTCCTATTTTGAACTCTGCTTTAAATGTTTATATGAAAGTCTTTTCACCTCAGCAGCTATTCGAGTGTTCACTTTGAACAATGACTTTGCAGCTGGCCAAACCTGACTCTCAATCAATTTTATGAGCACAAATTCTTGAGCTGATGGCTACATCTTCAGCTATCTCACTCACATAATACACACTCACAAGTGGTGATGAGATTCACATTATCGCCAGAGCACCATTCTGCCGATGGCGGCAGCAGACACAGCAGGGGTACAGTGTCCTCCCTAGAAAAATGACTCCTTCACCTTTCAATAATGCAGCCTGCAGGTATGAACCTACAAGCTGCGTGCCAACAGAATGAGAGCGCTCTTTAAAAATACTAATAACTACTACCCAGTTCCTCCCAATGGGTCACTCTCATCGAATCTCCATACACATCCATCTTGATTTTGAAGTGTGTGCATTCAATTTGTCTTCCCATTACATTTGGAATTGAAAGGAAGATTCAATTGTATTTAAAACTTCAGAAAGTTGCCAGAGTACTGGCATGTTTATCTCAACACATTTGGCGTGGGATTCTCTGTGTGAGTGCATGTATATACATATATTTATGCAAAATTATAACACTTAAAGACAACTTCAGATCTTAAGATGGTATCTCAGAATAAATCTGAATTCATTATAGTCTGGCAGTGTTTTTTCAACATTTCAATTATGGAGTATATGGGTTTACATTTAAATTTTAATTATGGGTTTAAATTAAATTTTGCCTTTTAAAATGTTACACTTGGGGTGCCTGGGTGGCTCAGATGGTTAAGCATCCGACTCTTGGTTTCAGCTCGGGTCATGATCTCAGAGTCATGATATCAAGCCCCAAGTCGGGCTCCATGCTCAAAGGGGAGTCTGCTTGAGATTCTCTTCCTCTGCCCCTCCCCCGCTCACTCATGTGTGTGCTCTCTTTCAAATAAAACTCTTCAAAAAAAAAAAAAAGATGTTAAACTTATTTTTGTTACTGAGAGAACTTACTAGCTTTCCAAAGACATGGCTAATGTTCCTCAAAGATATACCAATTAATGACCTCAAACTACTCTAATTCTTTCTTTCATTTCTAAACTCTTTTACAGGGCGATCATCAAAGTATACATCTTTGTCCTGTAACTTTTGATTCTTGTGATCGTATGTTAGGAAATAAGGTAAGGAGTAAAGGATTACCTCGAATCTCACCTGGCCAAAACCATGAGGTGATCATCTGATCTCTCAAGACCGATCTAACAGAGTCAATTTTCACATACACAATCAACACAGTTGTAACTCTCTTAGCCCGTCACTTAACCAGGTCTCTAGACTAATGAACCCTCTCTGATTCATTCTTTAAAACATAATAAATATGATCCAGCAACTGTACTCTTTGGTATTGACCCAAAGGAGTTGAAAACTTGTATCTGTACAAAAACTTGCAACTTTATACATAATTGCCAAAACTCAAAAGCAACCAAGATGCCCTTCAATGAGTGAATGAATAAACTGTGATTCACTCGGACAATGGGATATGGAATATTATTCAGTACTAAAAAGAAATGAGCTATCAAGCTATGAAAAGACGTGGAGGAAACTTACAAGCACATTATTACTAAGTGAAAGAAACCAATCTGAAAAGGCTATGTGCTATATGATTTCCATCCTGGAAAAGGTGAAACTATGGAGACAGTAAAAAGATCAGTGGTTGCCACAGAGGAGTGAAGGGTCAAATAGGCAGGGAATGGGATCCTTGGTAATAACTGTATCAAGTGATGTTGATGACATGGGAGACCATGGGATGTGTGGAGGTAGGGGGTGTATGGAAAATCTCTGTACCTTCCTCTTAGTTTTGTTGTGAACCTAAAACTGCCCTAAAAAAATAAAGTCTTTAAAAAAAAGTAAAAATAAAAAAAATGTAATGACTAATATGTAAAACTCTGTGCTTATTAAGAGTCAGCTAGGTTTGTGCCAATAACATCACCTATTAAAAATATGGAATTAAAAAAGAGTCTGCGTAGTAATGCATGAAGTATGACTATGAAAAAGCTGCTGTTTCTATGAAAAAAGCAGTTGAGTGATTTAGAAAGATTTGATAAAGTTGCTAACACAAACTTGTCAAATTAGATGTGAGACATCTATAAATAGGAATAAAATCAAATGTCCAGAAAGATCTGCATTAAAACTGATTAGTAAATGCATTTAAGTTCTTGTAACAATGTAAAGAAATTAAACTTGGAAACCAAAGAAGAAGTCTTATGGGGATGGTTTTTGGAGGACAGATCTCCCAGAACTCCAAACAGGAGACCCTTACTCAAAGCAAATGCTTGGGCTTTATATCAAGACTGCCAATGTATGTGTGTACAAGTATGTGTATCTTTTGTTAAATTAGTTGACCAAATATTGGTTCTAGGCCCAGAAGGCTACATTTGAACCAAATAGGCTGGCTGTTTGCCATGCAGATAAAACTTCTGACCGAATTTTTATACTCTTCCTGAAGTTGCCATGCCATTGTGACACATCTAACAATGAACAACCCGACATCTGGAAGACAGCAAACGACAGTTTCCCTGCCTTGGCATTTCACCATGTTATTCTGATAGAGTCCATTTAAAGTTTGCTTAATGCATGGGTTGGAATTGACAAGATTTTAGAGACTATTTTATTTTAAGAATACCAAGAATGATTTTCTTTTCATATATATCCATTGGGGATAAAATAGCTTGGACTCACCATAGAATGGAATGACTACTACTTAGAAAGTTATTCCTTAATGTAAATTTATTTTCATGACTATATTCTATGAGCAAAGGTTATCCATGATTACAAAAACAAAACAAAACACGGTCAGCCAGAATGAATATCCCAGTAATCTGCCTATATTCAGAATCCTATTGCAAACAAATCTACCAGTCCAGGTAATTTACAGATGTAATTGTTGTGAATAGGGGATAAAAACTGAATATCTGTATAAAAACAGGAGCTCCTAAGTATTATGGTTTATCTATTAATTATCAAAAAGATGCAGTTTTTCCCAAGATACGGTCCTGTCATCCTGAAGAACTTTAAGATCTTTTCAGGGAATCTGCAAGGTCAAACTATTTTTGTAATAATATTCAGACATCATCTGTCTTTTCCACAGCTATTCTTTCATGTGTGTACAGTGGAATTTTCCAGAGGCTAAATTTCATCTGATATTGCAACAGATTGAATGTAGAAGCTGATATGAAAATACAGCGGCATTCTATTAAGCTAGATATTAAAGAGATGAGCAAGAATGTAAAATAATACCACTCATTTCCCTAAACTGATTCAGAAAACAGGTATTTTCCATAAAAATGTTATTTGTGTTAGCATGTAAAAAAATTACTACTTTTATTTTAAAATGAAATATTTAAAAGCTTTTTTAGTTTTAATTTCTAACACAGTGAATATCAATAGATCTAACCCACTACACAAAAGTTTGAGAACTGCTATCTTAAATTGATTCTGTAACAGAAAAATAATTTACTAACCTGAACAAGAACAAAGTAACGTTTTTTCCATCTTTTCCAAACCTTCTGTCCTAGGGCATACAGATATCTGGTAAGAAAAACAAGCAAAGAATATTTCAGATGAATAACGCTGTGGCTCTGTGTAATCCTATTTCTTCCATAAGTATTTATTCTTGAGACCAGCCTGCTAAAGGCAAAGTTTAGTGCATTTGAAAGCCGAGACAACATGTAGCTTCTGTGTTACAAAATGAGCTTATTCTAGGTTCTTGAAAGGGAACTGATTTATGTGGCTTATCAATTTGTCAGTTCTTACTACAAATTGAGCGAAGTTGGAGCTAGAAAGGATAATCAAAGAACCAGTGGGAATTTTATTCTTACACACACTTCTTAGGAGAGACAAAGGCTACAAACTGGGGATAGAGGACTCAGTGTTTCAGCTCTCAGATGACAAGGGCTGAGGAGTGTGGCCCAACGAGGCATCGGCTGTAGAGTCAAGAACCCAGGGCGAAGGGTAGCTGTCCAGCTGGGCGACCCCAAGTTATGCTGGCACCAATCTCTGTTCCTGTTTCTTCATCTATAAATGGCAGGACTGGGTTTGCTGATGTCTAAGGTCTCTGCCAGACTCATAATTTGGTGGCTTAGCTGATTTATGGAAGTATCTTGCTGCAAATTTTCCTAACTATGAAACTCAGGCAATAATGTATGTGAAGAGGACAGGGCATAATTCAACATAGTTACCACCAGCGCTCTTGTTTAACTTTGCACTGCTAAATAGTAATGTGAATGGAAATGAAGAAAGTAGTCAATCATCTGAGAATAAAACTTTTGTTCTTACTGAATATATAGATGTAAGCGTATGTATCAAGGAGGAAAAGGAAGAGATGAAAAATTAATCAAGTGAAGCATATCATGGAGAGCTATTTTAAAATTATACCGCGGAATCTTATACACACCTCCTACAAAAGTGGAAAACATTGTTAGAAGTCTGAAATATGACAAATACAGGCCTGATTTTTTAAAAAAAGATTTTATTTATTTGACGGAGAGAAAAAGAGAGAGAGCGAACACACAAGTAGGGGGAAGCAGCAGGCAGAGGGAGAGGGCGAAGCAGGCTCCCTTCCGAGCAGGGAGCCCAATAAGGGGCTCCACCCCAGGACCGCAGGATCATGACCTGAGCTGAAGGCAGACATCTAACGCCTGAGCCACCCAGGCGCCCCAGAGACTTTCACAATTTTAAAAAACTAAATCTTAGCTTGAATTTTTCATTTCTGTCTTATTAAGATAATTCTCTTTTGCAAAGCAAAGCCAACATTTTAGCCCCCTTTTAAAAAAGAAATGCAAGATGTATGTTGAAATGAATGGGGACTCCATAAAAATTTTTTAAATCCTCTTTCCCCATTTGTCCTACCCCTAGCTCTCCCTCCTCTGGCAACCACCAATCTGTTGTCTGTATCTATGAGTTTGATTTCTTGGGTTCTAAATTTTCAGATCAAGAAGACAAACATGCAGTTACTAAAAGTCAAAATAAAAACTGGGCTTTTGCATTGGAAGTCATCATCCACACTACCCAAATCCATTATGTATTTTCTTACAGATGCATCAGCTAGCTCGGTGAACTTCTATTTGGCTCGCGCAGTACCCTTGACACCACGTTGCCTGCGCTCCTGGATACAATGTGAATTCATTTAGTGAGTGACAGAGATATCCACTGCTACCATTCTCACCTGTTCACTATCTCCTCCTGAGGTCCTTTTAAAACCCTTTGCCCCACCTTTGCTCTAGCCTCCAATCTCTCTTCCGCGGTTTTGGTGATAGGTGTTTAGCTGCTCTCTTTCTGTCTTTCCTATGTAATTTCCCTCTCCTGAAATGCACACACCTAAACTCCTATCACAGGGTTAACAGCAATGACCTCAGGAGCTAGATACTGGAGACACGACAGATGCCCTGTATAAAAGTGCACTAGCAAGATCTGCACCAAACAGCTGCCTAGGAGCCCCAGAAGACATTTGGAATCACCTTTGCCCGTGACCACTGCCTGCTTCTCAGCTCCTTCCAGGGTCTCACTTAGCATGCTGCTGGGCAACTGGGTCATATATAAGTGAAAGTGAATAGTGATACGCAAACCATCAACACCACCAGCAAGTGTAAGTCTTGCTGCGAGTGAAGGTCCTACACAAGGAATACTACTACCTGCTGCAACAGCATTTCAAATCATGGATCAACAAACTGGGAACAAAAATGTGGGATTTCTCTGAAAACAGCAGAGCAGTGGGTAGACACGTACATACGTATCCTGAAGGTTGGGAGAGGATATAAGAAATTGAATAAAAGAACATTTGAGACTGGAACCAAGGTAAGCATTTGAACGTTTGGCCGTGAGATATTCTGGGGTGTTACACTCTAAGAAGGAATTCAATCAACCATTTATGGAAGTCACAACTGAACAAGCGTTATCTAGGAAGTAGCTGGGCAGGAGCGTTTTACTCTCTGCCTACGAAAAAAAAATTACATTCAAGAATAGACTGCGTAAAGGAAATATTATAAATGCTACGTAGCAAAAACGGATAGTTTCTGCCCTTCAGTTTTCACGTTAACCAGACCAAGATTTTATAAAATAAAATGGACATGAATACATCAGAAAAGGTAACTATACTGAATAAGAACATGTTAAACTTAATTTCAAGAAATTTGAAGCTTTTTTTCACTCTAAGAATGATTTCTGGCATTAGGTACCTAGTATCACTGTCTAGCTGCTTTTCCACTGGTATAAAATTAGATTCTGGTCATAAGAGATATTTAAAATTGAGGAAAGAATGAAGAACAAGATGTTCATCAATATCGTTTAAAATCAGAAACTCAAAACCGTCCAAGAATCAAATGGTAAGGAATGAGTAAGTTGCCATTAAACAAACAAACAAACAAACACATCAGTCACACGAGCTTACAGTATATGCATGGGAAGAAAATCCAGAAAGATGCATCAAAATATTAAGCTGCAGTTAATACTGGGCTGTTGAGATTAAAGATGAATTTCATAATTTTTAAAAAATAATCTCTGTGCCCAACATGGGGCTGGAACTCACAGCCTCAGGATCAAGAGCTGCATGCTCTACTGAATCAGCCAGGTGCTCCTTCATAGTGTTCTTTATGCCTTTACATTTCACCATTTCTACACTATGCATGTCTTCCATTTTTTTTAAAGTAAGGTTTATAAGTCTAGTTCACATAAAGTAAAAATCCTCCATTTTAGGTATGTAATTTGCTGAGTGTCAACACAGCAATGTAACCACCAACACAATGGACTTACAGAACATCTGCATTCCTCCAAAGTTTCCTTCAAGTCCTTTCATGATCAGTTTCCTCCTCACGTTCCTCAGCTCTGCAACAACTATTGTGATTTCTGACTTTACAGTTGTTTCCCAGAATGCCATATAGATGGAAAAATATTGTATGGAGTCTTTTGTGTTTGGCTTCTTTTACTTAGTAAAAAGAAGGCTTCTGAGATTCACCCCTGTTGTTGCCTGTATCAGGAGTTCATTCCTTTCTGTTACCGAATATTATATATATATTTTTTAAAGATTTCATTTATTTATTTATTTATTTATTTATTTATTTATTTATATTATTTATTATAATTTCAATTATTTATTTATTTGTTTGTTTGTTTATTTATTTATTTATTTGACAGAGAGAGAGAGAGACAGCCCACGAGAGAGGGAACACAAGCAGGGGGAGTGGGAGAGGAAGAAGCAGGCTCCCGGCAGAAGAGCCCGAGGCGGGGCTTGATCCCAGGACCCTGAGATCACGCCCTGAGCAGAAGGCAGACGCTTAACGACTGAGTCACCCAGGCACCCCTGAATATTATATTTCATTGTATGAAGTTACTTCAATGTGTTTACCCATTTACCAGCTGGTGGACATTTGGATTGCCTTCACTTTTCTGGTAATCATAAACAAAATTGCTATGAACATGCATGTACAGGTCTTTGTGTGGGTCTGTGTTTTCATTCCTCTCAGGTAAATATCTAGGAGCGGGATTACTGAATTATATTTAAAGTGTGTGCTTAACATTATATGAAACTGCCAAACTGGTTTCCAAAGTGGCTGTACAATTTTATATTACCACTAACAATGTTTGAGACTATGTCTTATTTTATCAGAAAAAAATTATCAAGGATTTGGGGAATATAATCCTCATAGAGCCATAAATCATATTTCCGGTATGATCAAGTCAAATACAGTGACAAATAGCCTTACCTTTAGTCTACAAGTATCATGAGCACAGTGGAAAACTCCTATGAGCTTTAATGGATAGATGGTTTACCATCATTCAAGGCTATTCTCAAGTTTGTGGTTTGGTGGTCTTAGCTTTGGGAGGGTTGAATTGTGGAGAGAGTAAGGAAAAAGTTAGCAGAAATCATCTGAATGACGAAAGGATAATCCATTTATTAGAAACATCTGTAAAAACAAAAATGCATTCTCTTTTTTTTTTTAATGTTGAGTGTTAGGTTACAAATTCTCTTAAGGTTTTTTTATTTCAGAAAAATATACTAGAGTTACATTCAACACATTATGCTCTACTAACCAGTAAGATTCAGTTCATTACACTTCTGTAGTGATATTTGAGTGTTCTTAATTACTGAAAAATGAGTTACTCTATATAGACTATATCCACAACGAATTTTTGAAGAATTTGTATATATGTCAACTTGATTTCAGATAGTTATGAAATATAATTTGATCTTTCTTTAATGATTTAGAAAGGACCCTGTAGCATCTTGGGGTCATTATTATGAACATCAATTATAACTGCATGATTCTGTAAAGGAGAAGGTACGGTTGATAGAGCTAAATCTAGCAATAGTATTAATTAAACAGATCTTTGGAAGTTATTTACCTGTCATCCATTTCTCCTTCATAAAAATAGTTTAGAGTTTTAAAAATCTATTAATATTTTCCTTTCGGAATTGTGAACAAATTGGTTTTTTATTGCTTTATGAAATCTGATTCAACCCAATAAAGGTGTAGAGAATTTCTCCCAGGAGCATATTCCTTATTCTGGACAGAGACCACCTTGGTTAGTGTCCTTCGGGTCTGCTGGTGGGTCTGCACAGCAGTTGTACTCTCCCTGCATATTCTGTAACCTGCTGAGTCATTATTAGCTTCCTCTCCATCGATTACATGATTAACTCAAAGGATTTTTTTAAGGATATGTAAATCAGACCTGCCAAATACCAAACTGGGAACACACTGTTAACTGGGCTTTACGGGGCAATTTATAATGCTATCCAGTAAAATAAATATCATACAGCACAAAAGCAACATTCTCGAATGCATACTGCTAGTTTTCTTCACCTTATTTTGAAGAGGTTTTAAAGAGGAAAGCCACTTTTGTGTTTTTTGTTTTCTTTTTTTCATGAGCCTTTCAACATTATTCATTTTCATCAACCTATAGAATTTGGTTTTAAACAAAGCATTTTTACTTATCCTTCTTGAAGTATTTCAGCTAAGTAACAAATGGATGGAAAATGAAGGAACATGTATCAGCAATTTTCATAGTCCTACTACATTCTCCAGGCCTCAAGAGTATGGCGCTCAGAAAGAAAGAATCCCTAATCAAAATTAAATTTGATCCAAGAATTATTTAAGTGGGAATAAGAGAGATATTCTATTGCATGTAACATACTTGAAAAGCACATATTTCCAATCCCAATTTGTACTAAATATATAACATTTTTCCCATTGAAATATTTCCAATGCAGCACAATACTCATGTAACTATAGAGTATTTTGGATTATTTAAAAGTAACTGCTCAGATACTATTTAATAGTGTTTGCTTTCATCAATACATCCAACTTAAGGTATTAAGAAGTTGTTCCCTTTGAACAAAAAATTGCCTGCTTAACTTTAAAATCGTCTCTTCTTACACGGGATTAGGTAACAAAGAAATTAGCAGCACCGACACAAAGCTTGGATTTAACACATAAGACTTAAAGCCTTGAAGCATTTGGTTTTATAAATCAGTATAAACACAGCAATAATCTTAAAGAATTAATCCCTCTTCTAGGGTTGCTTCTAATGGGGAGTACTATTTGCTCCAATGAGGTATAGCAATCATTGCTAGAAAACAAGGCACAAAAACCAACTAAACATGTATCAATGTTCATTTGCCTATGACTTTTTTCTTTTCCTTTTTTTTTTTTTTTTTTTTTTGGTGTTACTATTTTTGGGTCATGCTGTACCCTCAAATATAGAAGATATGCAACAATGAATTTTAAGATTTTTTATTACATATTTAAAATAGGATGTGGATGCTGTTAGGAAAAATGTCAAGTGAAGAGAAGAAAGAAGAAAAATTTAAGAACTTTGGTAAGGCCAAACCTCAAGTTACTAGCAACAAGGCAAACAGCATTATTTTTCACCTTCTCTATCGATAACTATATATAGTCACCAGAGAATCTCAACACTAAAAATGGTACAATCTTTATGATATTACTATGATCCTTTAAAAAAGTTGTGTGTTAATAACCCAAGTTGCTTCTAAAAGTTTTCATTTGTGGACAAAATCAGAGCCTTTATGACATCCATCAGAATGTTCTGTGACAACAGGACTAGACACTTTTTCTTCAGATATGTGTTGCTCATTAACAATACATATTATTACCAATAAAGTGGTCTCACCAAGAGATTGAGAAAAATGGTACTGGGTAAAAATGAGCTTCGAACAAACAAAAATCAGTAATATTACTATGCTTATTTTTGTTGAATTTTTAAAGAGATATTTAAATTTCATCACATGTTCATTCTCCAATGCTTGTGATATAAAATTATTTTAAATGCTTGTTTTTACACAGCACCCCCTTGAATGTTTTTTAAAAGTAGATTCACATATATCATTCTGTGATTTGTCTTCAAGCCAAAAACCCTCCAAAATTAGTTGTAATAATAAATTAAACCATTTTTCTGTAAATGGTATATATTCTCTAATATAAGCACAAAAGTTAATGAGATTTCAAGAACTCATTTTCCAATTAGTTTTTAAAATTGCGCTTTAACTCAACTTTGTGGCACAATATATCCTACACTATTCTAGTAAATAAACAGTTGATAGTCTCTATGCCATATTTGAAATGGAAAGTGGGAACATGAAATAACTCATTACAAGTATCCAAATACTTTAAAAGCACTTTATAAAACCTTTCTAACTTAAAGATTGTTCAAACGATACTTCAACATACAAAATTCTCCAAACAGATTACTAAATATTGTAGTTCCGTTTCAATTGGAGTGGTGGCATACAGTTCTAATAGAAAAGAGAATATGACAATTTATTTGCCCTGAGTCCATGCTGTGGGAGTTCATGGTTTCACTTTATGATGAAAAATCATCACTAATGAATATTTGAAAAACATAATTGTATACAGAATATGGGAATTATTCAGTGCTTGGAAAAAAGGACTATTATTTTTGTCAGATCACTTGAGCCCAGCTTTTAATTCAGGGAAATGAAACAATCAGTCTACATGTTGAATGATAAAGTCTTCCTTATACAATGCTTCATTTTTCAAGGAAAAATACAGAAAAGAAAAAAAAATCAATATCTGGAGTCGTTTAGTCCTGGAAAGGGCTTTCTTAAAGAGAAACCTCAGTCAAGGTTGAAAGAGCAATTAATGCAAAGCTCAAAAATCCAGGCCATTCTGATAGAGTTCGGTTAACATGTGGCAGAAGTAATCATCCACTTGTGAAAATGATTTTCGGTTCATTCTCAAACACCTTTCAGACACTCATGATCCCATTTAACTGACAACAATACAGGCTATCTGTGGGCACCATTGCATCTGATGTGAAAACCAATAGGGACCAAATGCCCTCAGGCACTTTCAGTCATCCTGCACGTTCTCTCCCGCCTGCATAAAAGGAATCTTCCTTTCACTGCATTCTTTCTTTTATTTAACCCCGCAAGATAAGCCTTTTGGGGGGGGGGTTCATTTTTCGGATAAGGATGACAGAAAGAAACTAATTCAAGACAACAGTGTGACCTGGGCATTAAGAAACCTAGAAACAAATACTTTCCAATTGGCTTTTATACTTCCTGAATTCTTGTGGGAAAGAGTAATTGAGGTGGGGAGGCAAGGAAAGGACCGCCACCAAACAAAATTAATGTTTGAGAGAAATTATGAATGAAGAAAAATCCGGGACTCCTACGGTTGAACAAGAAGTTGAAATGTGTGAACTGTATAAACAGACGTAGAAAAGCAAACTTGAGTAAAATGTAGAGCTCTTCACTCATTTTCTGGATTGCAGTGTACAGAATAAAGAGGGTCTCCCCTCTTTTTCCTCAGAAGTCCCATCTTCTGGCAGTTTACACTCCGTGAAATCTGAGTCAAATCTCAGCCCGGATCAGCATTACCAGAGTAAGAGAACAGTCTGAGGTGTAAGAGCTGTCTTCTCAACACTGGCTTGCCATCGCACGCTCTCGGATGGGAACAGAGGCACACTGCCGAGACGGGAAGACTCTACTACCCCAAACTCAGCGAAGACACTAAGAATTATGAGCAGCCGTTCCTAAAGCAGGTCTGGAAGGGCAAGGCGCTGTCACCTAGAAACAAAACCGAACTGGGGAAATGACAGAAGTAGTGTTCTACGAACAGTACTTTTAAACTATGACACACAAGCCAAACAATCTAAATCAAACTGTACAGAGACAGCTCTTAGAAAGGCAGTTTTTCCTATATTTATCTTTGATAAGTGATCAGCAGCATATTGCAACAGAAAATGTGCCCTAAAACAGTTTTTTAACGGTTCATGATCTCACCAACACTTATAAAGTTATACAAATATGTCAGAGTCTCATTCTCAAAAATTCTAACACAGAGGGCAGATTTTGAAGGCAGGGTTTCATGTTTTTCCTGTTTAAAAGTCCTTCAAATAAGTAATGCTTTTCTGCATGTGCAGAAGCTTTTACTACTTCGTTAAAAGTTAAAGAAAATTAGCTTTCCAAGCAGATTGTAAAATATCTCAGAAGGGGATGGGTGAAAATATGTCCAAACAACGTACTGAGGAACCCACTCCAACCAGGTTACCTCGCAGAGAGTCAAGTCTATGCCTCCATCCCCTGTGAGGAGGGTACGGGCTGTGAAGATATGACTCTCTGGGGGTCATGCTAGGGACACATTCCAAAAGGAAGGGCACTCCACACTTGGTGAAGAGGCTCTGGGGCACCTACCAATTAAAATGAAATAATTCACTCAGACAGTGCTAGATATTTTTGTGAGATAATCCATTAAACTCTCTTCTTTTTAAAAATGCAAATGGTTTGGTAATAATGAAACAAAAGTTTTAGCAAGAGGTTTTATGTATCAAATTGTATATTTTTAGAAAAGATTTTCTTTACTTGAGAGACAGAGGCAGAGAACATGAGCAGGGGTAGGGGCAGAGAGAGAGAGAGGGAGAAGCAGACTCCCCGCTGAACAGGGAGCCCGATCACAGGACGCCGGGATCACGACCTGAGCCAAAGGCAGCCACTTAACCAATTGAGCCACCCAGGCGCCCTGTATCAAATTCTATCTTATTGACTATTGGAAATACCTTCCCTTTTGGGGCCTAATATTCCCAAACCAAAGCAAAATAATCATTTTTAAACATTATATACAATACAGGTAATCCTGAGTTGGCAGAAAATTTTAGGTCTCCGTTTTCTGTAAGTAGAGATATCTACTCTACCTCCTTCATATTTAGGATATATTCAAGATGAAATGTGTACACAAAATGCCCATTTATAAACTATATAGACTCTAAAAAGAAAATCGAGAAGGTAATGTGAGATTCAGTATTTTCCACTGTGTGTCTTCGGACATTTGGATACAAAGAAGTATTATGCAAAAAAAGAACAAATTTGGGGGGCAAATACATGTGAGGAATACTGAGCTAAACAAAGCTCAACATTCTCTATGAGGGGACAAGTAAGAATCTGTGGGAGACGTGGAAGACACACTAAGAAGTGGGAAAGGAGGGGAGAACAGTCGGTGTAGCGTCTCCGAAATTACAGAATCTTCTTCATAGAATATCTCATAGGAGTAATGTTCTCCAGGATACACTTTGGGAAATTGGTTAGACTAGAATACTGATAATGAGTCTTTAAGCCAATAAAATTATATAACTGAGTTTTTACATTCTGTTCAGAATGTAATCATAACTAAAATATCTTCTTTGTTCCTAACATCATTCTACTAGGAAACTATAAATATTTATGTTTGGGGCAAAAAAAGTTTTCTGTAATATTTGGATCATAATCTCCATGGATTATATTTGATTTCTGAAAGATCTCTTATTCTCTAATGTTACTCTCTGGTCTGGGTTAATGAGGACATTTTTGGAGGACTCTGAAATTTATAAAAAAAACTATACCCGTCTTTCAAGTACCTTATCCTCCTGTGAGTCACTCACAAAGGCATTTGAACTCCTCCTGACACCCAGCATGTTCCACAGCCTTGCTTCCCTAGCAGCTTGCTCTCCCTACACTGTGTCAGCTCAACTTCAACTTCACGCCTCACGGCCAATCTTACCTGTAGTCATGGAGGACTGTGCGGAGCTCTGGTTCGAGACTTGAGGGACCATCACTCCAGCTCTGATGCCGTGCTTGGCCTCAGTGTCTCATACCTTGTCCTGTTTGGATAAGCTACCTGATACGCAGGTGAGGACTCAGCTTTGCTTTTTTTTTTTTTTTTTTTTTTTTTAAGATTTTTTACTTATTTGAGAGAGAGAGAGAGCAAACACGAGCAGGAGACAGAGGCAGAGGGAGAAGCAGGATCCCTGCTGAGCAGGGAGCCCGATGTGGGACTTGATCCCAGGATCCTGGGATCATGACCTGAGCTGAAGGCAGGCGCTTCACCGACTGAGCCACCCAGGTCCCTGTTCTTGTTCTTGCTCATCTTTCTCTAATACCCTGCACGTGAATTCTGGACACACGAGCTGGTCCTAGATCTCAGCGATGGCTCACATCTGTAAATACTGCCTGTGCTGAGATCTGTGGATATTTTCTTTGACACCAGGTACTCCTTTGCAAAGATAGTCTGTTCTCCCTGCTCCTCTAATAGTTTGTGTGTTCTCGGTCTTATCCCATCAGTCTCACACTTCTTAAAATTTCAATCATTTCCCACAGTTTAAATTAATTTAGTTCTTGAGTCTCACATTTCCAATTTCTTCCCATCCCTCAGTTCAACTATCATCTTTCTCAGAGAAGCCCTCCCTGATATCCCTAATAAGGTCATATTCCTTCATTACATGCATTAGGCAAGATGTGACCACTTCTCCCATAGCGCTGCCATGGCCTATGGCGAGTCATACTGAACTGGTCTGTTTCTAATACAAGACCATAAGTCCTTGTAAGGGCAACAGCCACATCAGTCATGACGCCCCACTCCACCCCAACACCGTGCCTTCATGGAGCAGGTAGTCCATAAACATTTTTGGAATGACTAAATGGCTGTTTCTAGGTCTGGAATTAGGAACAATTATAATAGGAACAGAAAAAAAGTAAATCTTCAGCAAAAATTTACATAATATGTATCAAAGTAAAAGAAAAAGCCTTGAATATTCCATGAAGTTATTATTTTTTTTACTTATTTAATGAGTGTTCAAATAGATTAAGCAGACATTATTCTAATATTTAACTTAATATGGAAGATCAAAACCTAAGGGGAGCAGGAAGCAGCTGCTATGAAAGCAGTGCAGAACTTCAGGAGTCCAGTCCACCCACCACCCCATTATCCAAAACAGGGACTCCTGAACTTTCTTTTTTTAAACCCCAACATGGGGCTTGAACCCACAACCTTGAGTTCAAGAGTCACATGCTCTACCAACTGAGCCAGCCAGGTGCCCCTGAGACCCCTGAATTTGAGGTGACACAGTTTGAAGCACTACGGGAAAGGGTCCCAAGGCCACAGCATCACAGGGCCTTTTAGTCAAAATGGAAGAGAATATGTTCTATATCTATCGATCTCAAAATTCCCCCAGATTTCTAACTCTACTAATATCCTTTTTTAAAAAATTTGCTGATATAGGGACATTGTTGGAGTCTCTCAGAAGGCCCAATACTTTATAAAGTATTCTTCTCTTTTGTCTTGGTTCTGAACAAATTGGCTTCAGAGAACAGAAGTAATAAGAGGCAAAAACATCACCTAATTCAGTATTACCATCAGACATACTTTCCGAACTCCAGTCACAGACCACGCTGAACAGGACAGGCGTGTCCTTGTGAAGACCCTGCCACTGACAGACTTATTCAGGGAGAAGCAGAGAACAGGAGCTCCCTATGGACAACTTGCTTTCAAGGGACGAGTGGAAAGGGCAGATCTATGCATGCCCAGTTCCTGCTTTCCGGCGAACCAATCAGGTAAGTCCGATGGAAGGGGGAAAGAGGCTAGGAGTAAGACCACCATGGATGTCCCTCCACGTGGAAGCAAGTATCAGGGGTGTGCAGTAACTGCTTTTTCAAAACGGAGATGAAAAAGTGAAAATATTCAGAGAGAGACAGAGACAGGGAAGGAGAGGGGAAGAAGAGAAAGACAGAAACAAATGATATTTTTAAGTCTCTTTAACGGCTATGTGCCTGGTATGACTTTCCCTTTTTTCCCCATATAAAATAGGAACAGCAGTATTTGCCCTGAGTATCACAAACAGTGTCATTACAAAAACAGTGAAATGATGTATGTAAAAGGGGCTCTGAAACTACAAAGCACAATGTCAATCAAGGTATCATTATCATTACAGCAATAGAACATACTGAAAAATATTTCAATCTAACTTTTTTGAAGGACTTTCTGGAGAGCGTGGGGGAGTGACAATAAATTTTCCAACTTTATTAAAATTTCAAAGAGTGGGGCAAAAATCTGTCTATTTTTCTAAAATCAAGTATAACTAGGATATTGCACAAGTTACAACAAAACCAGTTCTTCTCATTCATCAGATAAAAGTATTATTTCTGTACATATATATTTCCCAGTTACTAAAATTCCTTAGGTTCTTAAGAAATTGCTATTTATCAACAAACAAACCAATTCTAGAATACTATGGAAAAATGCACTTTGACGTAGTTTCTTTCTCACCTATACCTACTTATTTGGGGGAGAATAACAAAATAAAGGCAATAGGAAGAAGGGGGCCATGTACAGTGAGGCTGGGATTCATTGGGCTAGGCTTGTAAAATGCTTCCCATTCTCCTTTAATTTTAAAGCTTAAGGATTCCATTTATTTATTTATTTGCCTCTTATACTATATTCACAGTACTTCTGCCTATGAATACAGGATATAAAGAAAAATGAAATCAAGACAGCTAATAGAAAAAAACCTTTGACATTTACAAAACATATTCAGACTTCCAGTTTCAGGCATTTTTGGTTAAAACTGACCTTGGTGATGATCATTCAGCTACTACTAAGCATTAAAGTTCTTCTACATTAATTTGTTAAAATGTCTTGACAAGTTTGATATGTCCAAAATGAACTACCACTTCACCTTCTTCTAACCTTTCTTCTTACATTTTTTTAAAAAAGAAAATGTCCTGAAGTTTACTTAATACTCCTTAAATAGTGCCACCTTTATTACCAAGTTCTCAAAGGACAAAATGTTGTTCTGTTTTCAGGGAGTGCTTGCGCCACCTACTGGAGAAATATAGGATTACTTTTGTCAAACAAAAACGGTACCACTTCCAAAGATACTTTCCTTTAAAATGCAACTTTGGAACAAAATCTGGTCCTTTTCTTTCTTGCATTTTAATGCGTGTGTCAGTATAGGAAATCAAGGTTTCCCCCAAGGTTAATGTACATTATTTCAAATGTATTCAAACATACATTAGTTCAAATATCTCAATATTCCCTTCTTGATGGAATCTTGAGAGTTATACATTCATAGGCAGTAGGCAGAAGTGTATGTAAAACAGAAAAATACGTATGGAGCAAAGAAGATAAATAACCATTTTACTATTTATTAAAAAAATATACCAGGATCTAATTTTAAAACGAATGTAAGCAGAGGCCCTCTGCCATTTAGCCACAGAGCTAGTGATAAAGATTAGAATTCAGGAGTATCAAGATTACTTCAGAGAGGAATTAATAAAGCCATTCCAAAGATATCTCTGATTTCTTTCTTTCTTTCTTTTTTTTTTTTTTGAGAGACACAGAGAGAAAGCATGAGCAGGGGGGAGGGGCAGAGGGAGAGACAATTTCAAGCAGGTTCCATGCTCACGAAGAGACCGATACCATGAAACCGATAAACTGAGCCACCCAGGCGCCCACCCCCCGCCGAATTTTTCTTGTTAAAACCTCAATAATAAAACATAATGCAAAAAAGATTAATACATAGAAGACACTGACCGCTATCTCCCCCCCCAATTCTTTTTATGGTGGTACCACCTAAATAGCAGAAGAACTGCCAAGAAATTTGAGATTTGTTTGTTGTCAATTAAGAAGGCATATTTTTTCCTAGGAAAATAAAATGGAAAGCTTGTTTGAAGGTCCCTATCATAACTACATCCTGGGGTCTGGGGTTTGATTCAGTTGGTGGCACATACGGATCTGCTTTTCAATAGGATGCATGAATTATTAGAAAGTCATAAATTACCATGTAACTGTAATTGACAAGGATCCAAATACTTTTCAATTTATCAGAGGACTTTTCCTGCCTGCCTTTTGCTCTACAATTAGGAGGAAATAGACAAGAAAACAAACTTATTCGGAGATTATAAGACCTATCTTAGAAATAGTGCTCTTTAGTGATATTTAATATGTACTTTGTATGGTTTAGGACACAAGATATGCTCCCCAGAAACATTAACAGAAGGTAGAAAATATTATGAAAAGTGAAGATAAGCTATCATGGGAATTCTTAAAAGTCCGAGATTTTCAGTCAGATGATCATAAATGATCACAGATGAATAAATGATCCTCAATCCTCAAATAAAAATCAAACATTTATGAATGCTAAAAAGCTATACAAAATCCTAGTAAATATTGAGGGAATGTTCAACAATAAAGTCTGAAATAAGGTTTCTGGTGAGATTTACTCTGCTAGCATTCAAGTTAATTACCCTTTCTATTCCATCTGCAAGTAACAAAAAGTCAAAACAAAAAAAATGGAGTCAAATGACAGACTATAATATTACATTAGAATATATTCTGTCGTAACATACATTCTATACTGGATTCTTCAGATAACTATTCTCCATTCATTTCATTGTTTCTTTGTAACAGGTTACGTTTTATCTTTTGAGATTTACTGAATTGCTGGCATTGTGCTTGTACTTTACCTAGATTATCTCCATTAATAACAACGGTCCTATAAGGTAGATACAGTTATTGCTGTAAACTACAACAAACGTAGTTTATAAACAACTTTTGATACTTTTAATACTGCGAACACTGTATTAAGGACTACCTTTAAGTATTACCTAGTACTATTCATTGAATATTTATTCATTGAATATTTTCTGACTTTGCCACAAGATTCATTTTATAATTATAGTTAATTGTGAAGGAACAGCCCCCAGCTGCTATATCCATAAAGCTATTATGTTCACGGAAGATTTTACCTCTTACATACGGAGAATGCGGTCTTCATCTCAGATCAGTAAGATCAAGACCAG
This sequence comes from Ursus maritimus, assembly GCF_017311325.1. Taxonomy (NCBI): domain Eukaryota; kingdom Metazoa; phylum Chordata; class Mammalia; order Carnivora; family Ursidae; genus Ursus; species Ursus maritimus. The sequence continues at coordinate 27,913,625 of NW_024425563.1, read as the reverse complement.
CCACTGTGTACTGGGCAAGAGGCATCCTGTCCTGGTAGCTGGCTTGGTTGTGAATGAGAAAGTGCTCACAGTAGGTGACCCTCAAAGGGTGCCAACTGCGTCAGCTCAGCCTTTTGAGGGGAGCGCAGTTATCTGAGGACAGCAGGTGACCCGTCAGAAGCCATGAGAATGACAGCAAGCTGTACAGGCAACTTCTCATACTCCTTGTGACTTTACCATTTGTTCTCCCTCAGCATAAAGACTTTTAGAAGTTCTACACTACTTTAACTGGACAAAGAGAAACAAGGAAGGAATGTCTACGATGGCAGAGAAAGGAAATGAGGTAGAAACAGGGCATATCTGAGGCCTAGCATAGTTTGAAGGATGTGAGAGAATCTCTCCAGGAAGGGAAAACTCACAGTCCCAATCCTGCCATCCGGTCACTCTGATCTCCAGATCTTCCCTCCTGACTAAAACACTAGAGGTTCGGAGTTCTTAAGTGCAGCAGTATTTCCTTCCAGTAGTTTCCACAAACTCTCAGCAACAGAGGAACAAAACTACCTTTTTAAAAATTAATTAATTTTTAAAGGTTTTATTTATTTATTTGACAGAGACAAAGACAGCCAGCGAGAGAGGGAACACAAGCAGGGGGAGTGGGAGAGGAAGAAGCAGGCTCATAGTGGAGGAGCCTGATGTGGGGCTCGATCCCAGGACCCTGGGATCACACCCTGAGCCGAAGGCAGACGCTTAACGACTAGCCACCCAGGCGCCCCCAAAACTACTTTTTAAAGAGAATTAGTATAGTCACTATACTAAATGTTACACTTAGATGGATAAGAATTCTAAAACTGGTCTTAGCAGAGTCTGTTTTTACTGACCGTAAATAGACTAAATGATTTTTTTTCCTACTTTTCTTATTTTTTTGGATTTATTTTTTTTTTAAAGTAAGCTCTAGGTCCAATGTGGGGCTCAATCTTCTGACCTTGAGATTAAGAGTCACTGGCTCCATGGACCGAGCCAGCCAGGTGCCTCTAATGATTGGTTTCTTAATTGCCTCACAGGAGAAGCTAATGACCCAATCAATAATAGATCTTTAAATGTAAAGATGCTTCTAAAACGTAAAGAAATACTGTCAGCAGCATGATGTTGAAATCTAGGCCATGTCTGGATGTCATCACAAAGATTTGAGAAATTCCATTAATTGACCGATTAATCTACATAAAACAAGTGACATTTCCAATTTTCATTTGATTAAAAAAACTTGGGGGGGTGGGGGGGGTGAAAGTGACTACTCAACTAACCTTTCCTCTGAGTGCTATAGACCCAGCTATATAATCATGGGCCAAAAACAGCATATTTTTTTCAGATTCATTGACTTAGAGCGTAAAGGAACATTTCCTAGAAATACATGTTCACAATATATCAGGTATATGTGATAAGCTAATTTTTAACCTAATAATTGTCTGAGCAGTTAGAAATTCAAAAACACGTCAAAACCCACTTATCCTGGTTCAGTGATTTTCAAATGTTAGTAAGTGATGAAATCTTACACAGAGAGCTTGCTGGGCTCTGAGTAGATTGGGCCTGAGACTCTGCTCCTGGTGCTCTGGTCCGGGGACCAAACATTAACCACTCATTAATCTATACCTGTTCTGAAACTTCAACAAAACAAAAATCACAGCTACGCCTATATATTTTGAAATGTGTTTCTACCTAAAATTATACAATCAGTTAAGATTTCCTTAGAATAACAATTATTTCTAAGTGACAGAAATCAAAATAACTTTTCTGTTCTTCTAAAATTTGATCACAGTGCCCCCAAGTGGATGAAAAAATTACTAACAACAAAGGAAAATGGACCGGTTCTCACTGGGAAGGAGTTCATGTAAATTTATCTTTGTATTTGCCAGAATGTCCGCCCTGGTACTTCGCCCAGCATACTCTCAGTACGGGTCAGCTGCATAAATACTTGCGCATATTTCAGTAAGCCCTACCACTCTTGCCCTCTGTGTTTTCCTTACACAACACTCACGTTGGGCCAAGTCATCCCCAAAACTCCTCGAGCTCTTTAATTTTATGTTGGTATGATGTAATCACAAATTCTATTTAGAAGAAAGTAGGATATCAAGAAATGACTAACAGGAAAACTAACTTTATTCTATGGTCTCCATTCTCACCATGACACATTTCCTCAAAGTTGTGATAATAATTTAGGGTTTAGGGAAAAAAGTGATTTGTACTTAATTGAATATAATGCAACAGTTAAGCGTTAGTGGTGAAATGGGCTGCGGGCACACACCTGCCTCCCCCAGCGCGGGCACAAGTCTGTGCCAGATCCTAGAGGAAACCTCTGGAAGAAACTAAACTTTTCTTCCTAGGTGTGATAATACCTTCACATACACTCCATAGATATTTGGGGATATAGTATTCTGTAATTCATTTAAAAATGTCTAAGCTTCTACTTATTTTTTTTTCTTTTTTTACTTCAATGAACATATATGGAATCACTAAACTGGGGGGCCTGAGCTGCAAAAGGAAACTGCTGATATGCCAAAATTATTTAAAACAGAAAACACTGGCAAAGAGGACTGGCGCTTAAAGGCTTGATACTGACTAAATCTTTTTAATAATGTTCTTAGGCTCATGTATCTCTCTGCCTATCTCCCTCTCACCTATCACCCCCCCCCACACACACACCCATCTCTCTCTCTCTCTCTCTTTTTTTTTTTAAGATTTATTTGAGAGGGAGAAAGAGGAAGAGCACAAGCAGGGCGAGCAGCAGAGAGAGAGGGAGAAACTCCCCGCTGAGCAGGGAGCCCTGATGCAGGACTTGATCGCAGGACCCTGGGATCATGACCTGAGCTGAAGGCAGGCGCTTCACCGACTGAGCCACCCAGGTGCCCCCCTTCTTCACTTTTTATCATTCTCTTAATTTCAGAAAAGAACCTTCTATTTTAACTGTATACCCAGGGAGGGTCTACAAATTTTGTCACCACTCAAACCAACAAACTCGTTCTACATAATGGAAGAACGGAAATCAAAGGGCAGAAATATGGGTTTCGGTAGCACCACATAGTGACACTGGCAAATGCTGTAAGGGGACTAATGAATACATTTACCTCTGCATTTCCCGTAACTTCCTTAAGCACACATGGAATATGTATCTCATACAAAATCCCAGAAAGTCTCATGTTATTTCATGCCAATTAACAAATTGCCAACACGTCATGCTAATAAAAAAAGCAATTGACCTAAGTAGAAGGGCTAATTAAATGGAGTAAGATAATTAAACGATTCTCAATATGTAATCAAAAATTATGGCTGGAAGTGTTTCACAATGTTGTCTTTTTGTTTTCAAGTGTCTGCCTATCGGCAAAATTCTAATCAGTGTATCCTTATGCATAAAAGACAGATCCAGTGCAGATGTTAATTTGTTGCATGATAGAAATCAGGTGTTCAATTACAAATAATGGGGTGTATGAGAGAACGTCCAAGATTTCCATTTAGCTGAACACACGCGTCTCAACCAGCAAATGATTGCAAAGCATTCTTATTGGAATTAGCTACTAACGTGCACCCGAGGCACACCACATTCAACTCCTTTATTATCCTCATTATATAATATTCACATCTCCAGCCCCGTGTATTACCTAATTTGCCACTGATTTAGGAGTTTGAATATCTAGTGCTCTAAATTCTATTTATTGAACTGTTTTAAAGGGATGATTTTGATTTTTATTTAAACTCCAAAGCATTTACTATGAGGACTTTTATTACCTTTAAAATTTTACATTTAAACAATCTAAACCATTTGCTTTTGTAAATTCCTAGAACTAGGAATACTCTGAGCTTTTAACATGCAAAGCCTATTTCCACAAAGACCTCCCAACATTATTTTAGCAAAATAACTACACAGAGGGGCTCAAGTATATTCACTTGGCTAAAAGAGGTTAAGCAGATGTGCTTTTTATATTTATGACCAAGACACAGACTTAAAACATACTTATGAATTAAGATATTCATCACTCCAAGTCTATGGGTGGACGCAATTCTGAGAGGATGAATAAATATTAGACCGATGTTGGATTACGTCCTAAATCAAGACCTTAGTATGAAGGATTTTCCAATTAGTTATTCAGTAACCAATAGGGCCACGTCTCTAAAACCTTAATGTCAGATAACCACAACAGAGACAATGGAAAAGGTCATTGGTTAGATGCCAGAGTAAGAGCAGTGTCCATCAATGAGGAATTCATTATTTTAAGAGAACATATGAAGAAACTTCCAAAATATTTTAAAATTCCTTTCATTCTCTTATCTCAATGAAATCAATGAAAAAATATGTAACTCCTTAAAGTCCCTTACTCATTAAAAAATAAGTGCTATTTGAGTTTGCGGCAACCAGCAAAGCCTTAAAAATTTTTCAAAGAATAGAGAGAGATAATTTCCATAAACCAAGAGATGCAAAATGGTGACTTTATGGGACAGATCTGGCCTGCAGATGTGCTTTGAAAGCACAGCATTAAAAATATACAGTTTGCAGTGCTTTTCATGTTCTCTTGATTCCCATAATCTGGACTATTCCACTCTTCATGACCTTATTCTTAATGACTTCATGCATTTATTTGATTTGCCTGGCCTTTGGCAGCGTTTGACTTTTTTTGTGAACTCCTAGTGTAATCACTTCAGAAAAGTATTGTGTGTTATTAAGCAGCGTTGTCTAGTGGTTTAGGGAACAACCCCTGGAAGCAGACAAATGGGTTTAAACCATGGCCACTTAGTAGTTATAGGACTTGAATCAAATTCCTTGACTTCCTTTGCCTCAGTAATCTCTCTGTAAATTGAAATAATAGTGACATCAATATCGTATAAATGATATCTAGAAATACATCATATAAATTATATCATATATAACCTCACATCAAGTTGTAAGAACTAAATATGATTATATATAAAGGGACTAGCTCCTTTAAATATATTTAAAGCAATTACTTTGTTTTATTTTGATGTCACAGGTATAAGAAATCATATGCTTCACCATCTTGCTAATTAGTAGCGTAACAGATGTGTATTCTAAAAGGGTAATATTCTACCAGACAATGGCTACATGTCCTATTTAAACTACTGCTTGCTGCTGTCAAGGACTCTTTCCAGTATGCTCACGTGATTTATACAGAAAGGGCACAAGTTATTATTTATATTGACCATATATTCCTTTAAGAACTTATGAAGAATATCACTGCATTACTGAAGACACATGTATTTGAAACTTTGACAAGAAGTCCATGGCAAATAGACCTTGTTTTCAAGGATAATGGTAAGATTGCAGATTGATGGGATGTAATATTGAATCTAACATCACCAAAAGTGACTCACATGTTTTTTTGGAGACTTCTAGAACTTTTCAAAGAATTTCACTGTAAGTCTTACTCTTACTTTTCCAACCACACTAGAGGATGAGGGGATAAAAAGACCTTAGAAGAAACCCTAGACTACCTCTCACTATTGGAGAAAGGGAGAAAATCTGCGACAGGGCAAGGATCCTCATAGAAATGTTTGTAATTGGGTTTCTCCAAACCCAGATTTTATAATATAATCTCCATAGAATAAGGCAGAAGACACACAATATTAGACAACACTTAAATATTTTCCAAAACTAAAGAAAACACTGACAACAGAATTATGAAACCATGTCTCATCAAAAAGAGAATGTCAATAAGAAAACGAATTATCAAATTCTGGCATTTAAAAGAATGGATATTAAAAATTCACTAAAAGGACTCAATGGTAGACTGGAGCTGGCAAAAGAAGCCATGCGTATGAAAAAAGGCAACTGAGGTTATCCAGTCTGAGGAAAAGAAATAAAGGAGGAGGGGAAGAAAAAGGAGCAATGATTGGCTCAGGGATCGCTGGGATTCCATGTATGCAGCACCACCAACATACACAAAATGGAAGTCTCAGGAGAAAAGGCAGAAAAAATATTTGAAAATGTAATGGCCAAAAACTTCCCAAATTTGATGAGAAGCGTTTTTTTGTTTGTTTTTAAAGATTTTATTTATTTGAGAGACAGCGAGAGAGAACGAAAGAGCATGAGCAGTGCGGAGGGGCAGAGGGAGAAGCAGACTCCCCACTGAGCAGGAAGCCAGACACGGGGCTCAGTCCTAGGACCCTAGGATCATGACCTGAGCTGAAGGCAGACACTTAAACCACTAAGCCACCCAGGTGCCCTGAGAAATATTAGTTTTTACATCAAAGAAGTGCGATGAACTCCAAGGAGAATACAATCGAAGAGATCTGACAGAGTCACTATTCCAAAAAAACTTGTGGCCTAAAAATGAAAACTCATGGCATAAATACTTAATATTTTACACCTGTGAAAAATTTTGACTGGGTCTGAAAGAAGAGGATTCTAACATGTGTTCTAGCTACGTTGCATCAAAAATTAGTATCTACGGGAATTTTAAAACAAGAAAATATTTCCTTTCTTGCTTCCACTCCACTGTTAGATATACATCATTTCTGAAGCAGACTGAAGGTTAAACTCATTCGGTATCTATGTGTGAATGCTGTGAATCATCATCAGTTTATAGATAAGGAATTTGGTGATCTCTGTACTTTGCCACTGCTGAGAATATTTATATTTAAAATAACGAATAAAACATTGTGTTCTGTAAATATAAGGATGATTTAACATCAGAAAACCCACCAATGTAAATCACCATACTGATGGTTAAAGGAGAATTAAAGTACTACTAATTTGATATGAGAAAGCAATTGCATTTGATAAAGTTTAACCATTTTTGGTTTAAGAAATTTAGCAAAGCTGCATACCAAGAATATAAAGCAAATATTCTTAATAAAAAAAATCTTAGATACTGTGATGGTCGATTTTATGGGTCAACTTGACTGAGCCACAGGGTGCCCACATATCTGGTCATACATTATTTTGGGTGTTCCTGTGAGGATGCTTTTTGGATGAAATTAACATTTAAATTGGTAGACCAAGTAGACTGCTCTCTCTAAAGTGGGTGGACCTCATCTTGGTTGAAGGTCTGAAGGGAACAAAAACCTGACCTTCCCTCCAGTAAGAGAATTCGCCTGACAGTCTTTGAACTAAAACATCAAGTCCTGCCTGATGGCCTTCAAATTGGGACATTGGCTCTTCCTGGTTCTAGAGTAACTTTGGGCCTTCAGACATTAGCTCTCTAGATTTTGGAATTGCCAAACTTCATGGTTCCATGGGCCAATTCCTTATGATACATCTAATATAAACACACACATTTGTGTATCTTATTGGTTCTGTTTTCTGGACAACCTAATACAGATTTAGTTCTAAGACTGGGAAAACGCAAGTTTGCCTGCTGTCACTTCTAAGTAATATAGCACTAGCGGCCTGGCCCATATTATAAAGGAAAGGACATAATTAAGAGGAAAAAAACCCTATTACTTGCAGATGACAGAATAAGAGAATTGATCAAGTTAGCTTACTACAAACCAGGCCTTCTTTTATATCACAAAAGCAGAAGTGGAGGTGGATTTCCCATGAGGTGGGAAAACTGGCTTGTTGAGAAAAAGTTGGAGGCCTTTCTCATGCCATATTCCAAAGGAAGCTCTATACGGATTAAAGACCTAAAAATAAAACATAAATGTATAAACCTAAAAGAAGAAAATGGAGATTATTTCTGTTTAGAGATGGAGGACACTTTTAACAGAACTCCAAAAGCACAAATACATGGGAGGAAGACTGATGGATTTGACTACTAAGCATTTCTGTTCAAGAAGGTTATCCAGCAGGTTATAGATCAAGAGGATGTTGGTAATAGTTAAAACCAACAAAAGATTATCTAGGACCTCTCTGCTAACAGAGTAGACAAATATGGCTATTTTTATTTATTTAATTTTTTTAAACCTGGGCTCCACGCTAGGCTTGAACTCAGGACCCTGAGATCAAGACCTGAGCTGAAATCAAGAGTGGGATGCTTAACTGACTAAGCCACCGAGGCACCCTGTTATTTACATTTAAATTAACAAAAATTAAGTAGAATAAAAATGCTGGCTCCTCAGTTATGCTAGCCACATTTTAAGTGCTCAAAAGTCATGCATAGTCCCCACACGGTGATAAATCCTGAAACAAAATAATGAAAAAATAACAATACCCCGAGAAGCTAAAAGAAATTGAGGAATTCAACTTAGCATCACAGCAGTTTAACCTACTGGACGGTCCAGGTACATATTTCCATCGCTGAAGTTCTACTGGACAATGTTGATATAGAGAAAGGACATTTGCAAAACAATGAAAAGAATTTAAAACAAAAAAGTGAATTGGCAGGGAAGAACGAACACATGAATCACGAAAACAGCAGCCTAACTAGTGGAAATGCATAGGGATAGATTTTCAGGCTGATGAAACATAATAAAACATTATTTCCCACTCATCAGAAAAAGCAAAAATTAGAAATGTACATGTACTAATTTGGGGTAATGATACAGGGAAGTAGGACTGTAAATAGGAACAGATAATCTGGAAAGCAATCCCGGAATACTTAATGAAATTAAGTACCTGTATTCTCTGCTACATGGCGGAGAAATTCTTACATAGGCCTACAAGTGGACACAAAGGGAGACAATTGGAGCACTATTTATTATGATGGACTGGAGACAATTCAGGTGTTCATCGTTGGAGGACTGCATAGATAAAATGTGATAAATACCATGGAATGTTATATAGTAAGAAGCAATGACCTAGAATATATGTAACAATGTACATAAGTCTTAACTACTTAATCTCAAACTTAAATACTTCAGTCCCGAATTTTAAAAGTCCACTAAATCATGACTACATTTATAAGTTGCCATGTCGTGCTAACAGACCTTGTAATTCATACATTATAATGTAACTGTGTTGACATCATTATTCATTAAAGGTTTTTCCCAAATTGTGATAAATGCCAAAACAAAATATCAATATCCCTGAAATCTGAAAGGAATTTAGGAATTCAACTAAGTGTTACAGCAATTTAAAAACCATACTAAGTTTTACGATTTTATGAACTCCATTCGTTCAAGTTCAATAATCCAATAAAAATTAAATTGTACCAAATTAAAGAAACATTAAAAATTTTATGATTGTTAACCTTTCTTAACCATAGATCACTTTAACAAAGTCTGTTGTGGGTATGCTGTTGAATTTGGAACTAAATTTATATCTCAGCTCCTACAAATATTCAAACTAATTATTTCAGAATGAATGTAGAATGACACTTTAATTAGTAATGCGTCTCCTGGCAATTAAGATTCTCTTACTTGTCTCAGCAATTAAAATGGCAAGGCATATTATTAAGATCCCATGATTCTTCATACCTCTTCCTGACAATTACTATGAGAAACATTAGAGGGATGATCACAGCTATAATCCATTCACTGAATATTTGGTAGCGGGATAAACACTTTCTCCTCCCTGCTTAGTAATTTTTCATTTCATGCATATTACCTATCAATCATTAATGCAATTTGTACTCTGTATCACAAAGTTCAATTTTTCATTTTATATAATTTATTACAACCAACTGATTTTGTAGAAATGCAAATTGCAGGAATAATTTTAATTAAGAAATAATTTTTAACCTATTTATTCATGATATGACTTTAATGGTCAGAACATTAATGTATGTGGTTGATGGTAGCAAAAATATCACTGTGAAAATGAGACCTCTAAAACTACTATAAATCAAATATTTTAATATAATGAAGATATATGCACAAAATTGTTAATACTGCTGATCAGAGAATACAGAAGGACTTTCACTTTAAACTTTTAAACACCTCAATTTTTAAAAGTATGAGGTAGACTTCTATGTCCTTTTTGATGATTCCCTTATAACTCATTTTTATAATGCCCATTACTACTATGATATGAAAACATCTCAAAGTTACACAGAATATATAATTCTATACCATAAAATTAAAACATGGCACCTAACATTTTCATTCTCTCAGATCTCCTTAGTAAGTCTAATGTGAACAATATAGTTGTCTGTAATTAAGTGCAAGTTTTGGAAACAGTAAACAGATCTTATCAGAAGTCCACAATTGTGTCTTACTTAAGGCCAAGGCAAAGACTAAACTTACGGGAAACTTGTCTTCCTTTGAATAAAAAGGTGTATTTGTGTCCAAAGCTAAAAGTGGTATGGCGAAGCATAATAAGCTTATCCATATTCTCTGCAGTGTTTGCAACCTGAAACATTACCTTCCTATGCTCTTGTAGCTATCTTACTCATTTTACAGTTTTACTCATTTCAGGTCCATCCTTTTTTTTTTTTTTAAAGATTTTATTTATTTATTTGAGAGAGAGAGAGCGCGCGAGCGCATGAGCGCGGGAAGGGTCAGAGGGTGAAGCAGATTCCCTGCTGAGCAGGGAGCCCGATGTGGGACTCGATCCTGAGACTCCAGCATCATGACCTGAGCCGAAGGCAGTCGCTTAACCAACTGAGCCACCCAGGCACCCCTCAGGTCCGTTCCTTAATCATTGTTTAAACTGAGGTATAAAGGACATACAACATCGGTTTCAGGTGTGCAGTATAATGATTCGATACTTGTATAATTTGCAAAATGATCACAGGAAGTCTAGTTAACATCCATCACCTCACAGTTATGCTTCTTTTTTTTCTTGTGATGAGAACTTGTAAGATCTACTCCCTTAGCAGCTTTCAAATATGCAATACAGTATTATTAACTACAGTCGCCATGTTGTACGTTACATTCGCATGACTTATTTTATAACTAGAAGTTTGTACTTTTTGACTCCCTTGACCCAAGTTTTCTGCCTTGGTCATCACAGCCTACATCAGCCTAGAAATCTGGATGATCAGGTTTGATCAGCTTTCCTCCTATAGCTTTTTACATTTCATGAGAGGAGTTGAGCCCTCTCATCCTCCTTAAATATGTGCCATATTTGTTTCATGTAATGTTCATAAAAACACAATTTGCACAATCACTACCTACTGGGACAATATTTTTCAGTAAACAGATATTGTTCTCAAATAATCATATTCTTGTTCTTTCACTGACCAGAGTGACCAATGAGAATTATACTCAACTGACCTGAGCAACACTTCCGTGTGTATGTTAAATACCCACCAAGAGTAAAAAAACAAAGACTGTCTATTTTTTAAAACTGTTTTTGAATTCTGGTATAAGGGCTTTTGGAAACAGCTTCAAAACCACTAATCAAAATAGATTCTGTGAACTACTTATTTCTGATATCTTTTCAACTGGGATGTCAAAATCATGGAAGAAGCAATCCCCTGTTAGACCATTACATTCTCTCTATACGATTATGTTCTATTTTGCCAGCTTGTTCTCCGTTTCTCTTCATTTTCTAAGCTTCTGCTATTAGGTTAACAGCTGTTCTATTTCAGTGGGGAAAGAAAAAAGCTCTATTGTACCTAACGTATTTCTCCTGCTGATTAATGTTAAGTATCACTACTTTTTTTTTTTTTTTTTTTTTAAGTAAACTCCATCTCCAACACGGAGCTTGAACCCATGACACTGAGTACAAGAGGCGCATGCTCTGCTGACTGAGCCAGCCAGGCAGCCAAACATCACATTCTTAGAGCAAATCTTACCCATCCATTCTTTCTCTCAAAGAGTCTCACATGGTTATCAATACATGCTGTTGAATGACTCATTTGATAAAACCACACCTGTATTAACAGCCTGGTCAAACAGTGGTGACTAATATGCTCCAGTCTACAAGGAGCTAATCATAACTGGACAGAGTATGAATGGTTATTATAATTCTATAATAGAGAATGTTCAGGGTATCTATGAATGCAGATTCAGGATACCTAAGTCAGCCTGAAGTGGAAACATGAGAAGTATCAAGTAATTTTTATACTGCCTCTTAATTTAAAAGTACATAAAAAGCAACTAATTGCCATTATTTAATTTGTATCCACTATGTTCTGAAGCCTATGTGCAAAGTAACAAAGTGAAAGTCAGGATCCCTTCCCTGCCTTCAGAAGATAATATAGCTATGCATAGAAAACAAAGTTTATGAGGGGCGCCTGGGTGGCACAGCGGTTAAGCGTCTGCCTTTGGCTCAGGGCGTGATCCCGGCGTTCTGGGATCGAGCCCCACATCAGGCTCCTCCGCTATGAGCCTGCTTCTTCCTCTCCCACTCCCCCTGCTTGTGTTCCCTCTCTCGCTGGCTGTCTCTATCTCTGTCAAATAAATAAATAAAATCTTAAAAAAAAAAGTTTATGAAAATCTAGCAAAAGAAGGTAGTAAGTGGTAAAAAGCAAAGATGATAAAAGAATCTTACAAGTGGAAGCAATGTATATTGCTATAACTGTTGCTAAAGCTTGAAAAAGGGCAGCATTATCTTAGATAACGTTTACATTGTCATCAGTTCAGCAATTTTACTCTTAGGTACACTCTCAAGAGAAACAGCATATATCCTCCCGGAGAGCGACACAAGACACTTCTGTTAGCACTGTCTCAAGTAGCCAGAATCTGGAAATCACTGAACTGCCCATTTTGATAAAATGGTCAAATTATCACATAGTTATAGAAAGGCATATCATACAGGAAAGATTACATACATAATTACATGTACAGACAACTACAGCCTGGGCCAAGGATTAGGACGAATCCAATTCTTGATCTGATGTGTACAAGGAAAAAAGTCAACAGGCTTCAGTAGCAAGACAAGAGTGAACAGTAGCAGCCTTGCTGTGTAACCTATCACCCTAAAACTTAGTACCTTAAAACATCAATCATTTATTATTTCTCATAAACCTATTTTTCACTGAGAACTACTACTGATCCAATCAGGGCTCTGCATGACCCACTCATCCATCTATGGGTCAGCGCTAAATTGGCCAGCTGGCTTTGTTCATTTCGTTGGGGCTCACTCATGTCTCAGACCTTGGCCAAAACAACTGGGCTTCTTCATTTCTGCTCTTGTAGTGATCTAGCCCATACGTATCCTCATGCTAAGGCAGAGAACAAGAGAGGAAGTGAAAATGCATGAGTGCTCTTTCAAGCCTCTGCTTGTGCCAAGTTTGCTATTGTTCCAGGGGCCAGAGCAAGTCCCATGGCTGGGCCCCACATTGGAAGGAACATATAGGGTAGAAGTTGTAGTTTAGGGAGTCCATTTATTGGACAATCAACCTACCAAGTATACAAAGAAGGAATTTTCTAAATAAGCATATCTCTTCCTTCAATGTCGCAAAGGGCGTTCTGGCTAAGAATTTTACATAATGTTCTAGGCAGACAGAAGGAAGGGAAGCCCACTCTTCCGGTACAGGACAACCCATGACAAGATGACCAGTTCCCTCAAAACCACGGGTGTGGGGACAAAGTACCTTGGCAGCAGTGAACATTCTGCTCCTGAAGATTAGAGAGAAAACAAATTACTCTTCTTGGCACACCTGTACTAGTGCGAGAACACATGTAACCTAGTACTAGACCGGTACTAGGTTAAGTGAGAGCGGAAGAAATAGGGTTGAGTTAGTAAAAGCATGGTCAGGTATATGAACAGACTGATTTTGCTGAAGGCAGGGGTTTGTGTTGAGTACCTTAAGGAGAAAAGGCTGGAAACGATTAGATGGGGCCAGATTTTTTTGACGAATTAGAATGGCAGGCTAAAGAATGTGCATCTAATCCTATTAGCAACAGGAAGCACTAGAAATTTTCTGGTAGAAATAGAAATAGTATTCTGAAATTCCTGAACAGTCTGGAAGACAGGTGAACACAGGCAGATCAGTACAAAAGTTGTTGAAACAGGTTTTTTGGGGGGGCGGAGCGGGCAGGGTAGAGACTGAATTAGGGTTGGGAGAAGAAATGGAAGGGGATTTGTCTGTAGGAAAGATAGGGATTAACTACTATGAGCGAAGAGAAAGTGGTTAAAGACAAACCTGAAGAATTCACTGGCAAAAAATGTTACCAATCTCACCAAGGTGGAAATAGTGGATATTCAAAAATTTTTTTAAAGTTTTATTTATTTATTTGACAGAGGGAGACAGCCAGCGAGAGAGGGAACACAAGCAGGGGGAGTGGGAGAGGAAGAAGCAGGCTCCTAGCAGAGAAGCCTGATGTGGGGCTCGATCCCAGAACGCTGGGATCACGCCCTGAGCCGAAGGCAGACGCTTAAGGACTGCACCACCCAGGCGCCCCTGGATATTCAAATTTTCTGACTGATATTTGGTCTACTGCTATATTCCTCTAGCCCACATTCAAATTTTAAAAAATTTTCAGAAGTACTGATATATGAAATAAGCAAAGGCACTAAAATATATACTCATATCTTTATAAAGGCAACACACTGATTTTTTAAGTCACGAAAGTAAAATTTTCTTCTGATGTGGATATTAATGTACTATCCTCAAGGATATGAAGGATCCCAGGATGAGTGATTAGACATTTTAATACTTACAAACTCTGTGCTCGCTCTGTTCATGTCATCAACACTGGTATTGTTAAAGTTGTGATGATTCTTTTTACAATCAGAACATCCACCCATCCATCGAGCTGAAACAAATTCATTTGCTATCCTCCCCATTATCAACTTAATGATTTTTAGGCATTTCAAATACAGTCTCGATGTGGAACCATGGCTGCGATGTGATTTGATGTCCCATTACCAATGCCCCACTTTGCGAAACTCTAGCTATGGTCATAAAGAGAGGATTAGCAAGTACTCCTTAGGACTGGATGTTCTTTGTGAAACGGACGTCAGGACTAAATACACTAGTAGAGGAGTTGGGACTACTTTTGAAGAGATTTCTTTTAATTGTTTCTGTATTTTCAGGGGCTGTTCTACCCATCACTACTTTCCACTAACCCACTTTCTTCCCTTTGGATCTGTCATTACCACCCCCCCCCCAACCCCAAACCTGCTTTGCTCTTTGTCAGGGTCTTCCAAAGGAGGCCAGCTTTGCAGCAATATATGTTGACCAAGTTTTTCTGCTGCTATTGTGTTTCACTACCGCCAGGCTTCATCCTGTTTTCTAGTTCACGGACTCTTCAGGCTCCTGAATTTCTTCCTGCTTTGGATCCACACTGGGCTCTGACCCCTTTACAGTCTTTACACAAGCTGACAGGAGTCAGACGGTCTTTGCTTGCTCCCTCCTCCCTGCCACCCCCTTCCCTCTGACAGATCCCTGACCTTCCTGTCTCTCATGATCAAGGCACTGACTTTGTTCTCGTCAGTTGTTGGGGAGAATATTTTCATGAAGTTTTTTTGGAGCCCATGTAAATGGAGTAAAAGTGTTTATGAAACAAAATCGACAGAATAAATTCTGAAATAAATATGACTTTCAAATCAGGAGTTACTATAGGAGAAAAAAAGCCAAAGGACTTTCATTGATTCCACAAAGATAGTATAAACAAAGCTCAAATCTAGTTTTCTTTTTTGCCTTTAATAAGTGTGGTTATATATCATTCTCATATATGAAAACTGTCCTACAGTTTCACCACATATCACAGAAATGGTCTAAATATAAAATGTTGGCAGGTAATAGATATTACAAATCTACTTTCTCCATCATAGTTAGGCAAAAAGCTATTAAAGGAAGTCTCACAGTAGACAATAAGGACTTTGAATTTCAAGTTCTTTGGACAAGAAGTTTTTTTCATTAAGTCTTTAGATTTCTAGTCCTATAGAAGTCTTTGGACTAATAAAAACTGTAATTCCTCTGGAGAAAGACTTTGAAGCATATTCCAACAAACTTACAGTGGTACTAATTAGATAATGCCATAATTTGAAGTTTATATCCAATCAATTCACTTTTTTTGAATAAAAAAGAACTGCGAACATAAATTCTACATTCTGTTCTTTCTTTGGAAAAGAAAACACTCGCTCTAGTATTTATTTAGCGTGTACTAATCAGTAGGCAGTTTTCTAAAAAACCAACTAGGTATAAAAGTAGCAGGAAGACAATGAAAATTTTCCTCTGGAAATTAGATTTGGTTGGGGGGGGCTAGTCAACAGCAAATCACCCAAATTGAGATAACACAGTGATGAGACAAACAACAGCCAGTAAATATATCAGGTAATGAGAAGAGCTTAAAGAACGAAGCCTGTTAGGAGAGAAAGCTGGCAGCGAGGAGGAGAGAAAGCTGGCAGCGAGGAGGAGAGAAAGCTAGCAGCGAGGAGGAGAGAGGGGCACTATTCTGAGGGTGGTGAGGACGGGCACCTGTGCACCACACGTGTGTCAGAGAACCGACAAATGTTGGGGGCAGAGGTGGGGGAAGTTTCGGTGTCCACCAACTGGGAAGGCGCTGTACCAGGAACCAGCTGAGAACATTCAAGCAACATCTTCAGAAGCCCCATCGCAACGATGCCAACCTCTCCCAGCGATTATTTTCATAAAAATCAGCATATTAGAGTAATTATTCAACTACATGAATGTCTTGGATGCTATGGTAACTGTAAAATACAAGTTTCTGAATCACTAAGTATTGAATCAACTTTTCAATCCTTCTTTAAACGAAACGTGTAAAACCACTTTAAAACACAAATTAAAACTTACTTGGTATATAAAAATTATTGAGATCAACAACTTATTGAAAAGAGGACAGATTTTAATACCGCAACTAGGAAAACCTGACAGACTGCTTAGAGCTATAGAGGATCCGTGCTCGTCTAATGATTTACACAAGAATATTAAAACTGAAATTAGCCACTGCCCTAAAAACATAGAAGACACCCCTAGTCATTTAAAATAACAGGCTTTGAAAGCTTTTGCCATTTAAAAAATAAATTTAGAACTTTTCCCTTTATTGTAGCCCAGCATATAGCCTACTCTTCCCGCTTGCTATGCAATAATCTCCAGGTGGTTTTTTGTTTGTGTGTGTGTGTGTGTGTGTGTGTGTGTGTGTGTGTGTTTAGAGCTTGAGCCTGCTGAGCACTCTTATATACTATTTTCCATTTTTCTCCCTTTGGACATAGAGAAGGCAAAATAAAGTTAGCAGCAAAAAATACACACATGAACTACCACCACCACCACCACCTACACCCATAACAGCTGTCAGATAAAAACACATTAAAGCCTAACAATTAAAGCAGAGGGCCCTAATGGGGGACATAATTTTTGTACTCTGAAGAAATTAGGATTTGCGCACCATTTCCCCATCTGTCTTTGAGCATTTTCTTCCAAATAAAATCTAACAATGTGTTTAAAACTAGAAGGTTTTATTACAGCTCATGGGACTATAATTTTTTTAAAATGTTTACTCTGCTGATGACTGTTACTAGCTGATTGGGCACCTCTCGGGTCACAGGCACTGTGCTGCATGCTTTAGGAGGACATCTCGTTTCTTGCTCAGGACAATTCAACTTTATTGTGGAGAAAAGTGAGGCTATGAGAAGTTAAGGAACTTGACCAAGCTTGCCTAAAAGTGACAGGGCTCAAGTTTGAACCCACGTCTAACTCCAAAGCCTGTGTTCCTAACCACTCTGTACCCCTGCCTCCTATTTATGGAGATGTTCTTAAAGAGAATGATGTGGCTTGCAAATCATTTACCTGTTTCCATCCTATCCCAAGAATATGAACTATTTCTATTTTACTTTTCCTAGGACATCAAATTTTAGGTTTAAAATAAAATTGAAAGAAATTTCAGATCTGGGAGAAATCTTAAAAAAAAAAATTTAGTGAGCTCAATATGCTGTTTTAAAGATGAAGAAACTAAGGAGTCATGTGCCCCCAACCCAGGGCAACCTGCAGGCAGAGCTGGCTAGAGCCGAGGTCGCCCAGTCTAGGTCCCCTCTATTGTTCGGGAGCGGTCCTCATAGGTGCCTGAGAAGGAGCAAAAGAAAGTTGTCAGAGGTGGGGGGTGAGATGGAGATAGTGCCTTTTTTTTCTTTATTCAGTTAATTGTTAATGGGGTTTCTAACACAGCTAGTTAAATCACAGCGCAACAGGCTTGTTTAAATTCCTAGAAAGACTTTATTAGAATCACATGGAGGTTTGCTGCTTGGAAAGTTTCATATTCCCTTTTAAGACCACCTGTAATCTTGGTGGCGGGGGGGGGGGGGGG